>NC_045766.1:35562104-35865993 GCF_008692025.1 Phocoena sinus
ATAAGTTCTAGGAATCTTATGTACAGCATGATGACTACAGTTAACAACACCGTATTGTATATTTGAAAGTCACTAAGAGAGTGGATCTGTTTTTTTTTTTTTTTTTTTTTTTTTGCTGTACGCCGGCATCTCACTGCTGTGGCCTCTCCCGTTGCGGAGCACAGGCTCCGGACGCGCAGGCTCAGCGGCCATGGCTCACGGGCCCAGCCTCTCCGCAGCACGTGGGATCTTCCCGGACCGGGGCACAAACCCGTGCTCCCTGCACTGGCAGGCGGACTCTCCACCACTGCGCCACCAGGGAAGCCTGAGAGTGGATCTTAGATGCTCTCACCACACACAGAAAATGGTAACTGTGTGAGGTGGTAGATATGTTAACTAACTTTTACTATAGTAATCATTTCACAATATATATGTATATGAAATCATCACGTTGTACACCTTAAACTTAACATAATGTTATATATGTTATAATGTCTCAATAAAGCTAGAAAAAAAGCAAAAGAATCCATTAATCATTTCTAATAATTAAGCTATTTGTGTATTTTATTTTTTATTAGGGGCCTTCAGAAGGAAGAAATTGTTTTGCTTACCCATGGAGATAGTGTAGACAAAGTAGCCGATGGATTCAAGGTTGTGGCACGTTCTGGGAATATTGTGGCAGGTAAAAATTCTAAAACTTTTGCAGATTTCATTGTAAAAAATTTATCTGAGAAGGCTATAAGCATATGTTTCTATATGAAGTACTGTTTTTGATGTTTCTTATTTTTTTAAAGATATTATAAATGTCATAGGGTCAACCATTAATTTATGAAGGATATTTAATATTAGAAGGATTATCTAGAAGTCACTTACTAGTTTGCTCTGAAATACTTTTAAAAATATTTATTCTATTATGTTTTCCAGATATAAAATACAGCTATTACAACTCAGGAAAAATTTGAGAACTATTTACCTCTCCAGCATGCTGTATTCATAACTGTCCTTTTTTTATGCTTTTCTTAGGTATATATAGGCATGTATCTTGGATGCTATGAAACACCAGACTAAGCATTCAGGGCATTTCTCTGAACTAGGGTTGGCAGACTATTACCTGTGGGTCAAATCCAGCCTGTAGCCTGTTTTTGTATGTTTAGAAACTAAGAATGATTTTTACATTATTAAAGGGTTATAATAAACAACAGGGCCTATATGTATGTGTCCCACCAAGCTTAAAGCTTACACTGTCTAACCCTTTGTAGGAAGTTTGCCAACGCATGCTCTAAACCATTTTTTGTTCTCTGTTTTTTTGAGGAAGAGGAGTTAATTTTCTGGCAATTTGTGATTTTTTTTTTCTTTTACTTGCTTACTTGAATAATTGTAATGTAAATAATCACTGGTAATCCTGGATATCTGCAAAAGCAAAAAGTGAGGTTATCAATAAAGTTCTTGTTTGATATGCTACACCTAAAAAGTTGAAAAAAAATGTGTAATGGATAAATTGAATTGAGTACTCTACCTGCAGTTACTTAACAGATTAATGTATTAGCATAGGAATTATCAGGAATGGTTTTTATATTGACGGGTTTTTATTTCGTATATGAGATCAATAGTGGTAGATGAGCTTATGTATTTTAATTCATTCAACAAATATCTGAGTACCCACATGTGCTGGGCACAGTTCTAGGTGCCAGTGAACAGAATGGACAAAACCTCTGTTTAATGTTATAGTTGGTGAGGGTGGAGATGGGGGAGAGGTGGGACAGACAGAACACAGATAAATACAAAATAAGTCGGGTGTTGGACATGTTTAAATGTACTGAAAAAATAAATAGAAGAGAAGAGTGTTGTGGAATGTGTGGTTAGGACTGTTACTGTTTTAGATAGGGTATTCAGAGATGGAGATGGTGTTCCTATTAGATGATATGAGACATGGAGGAAGTAAGTGCTGACCCTTTTGGATATTTAGGGAAAGAGTAAATAGCAGTACAGAGTTCCTGGGATGGGACCTTGTTTAAGGAACAGCAAGGAAGCCACATGGTTACAGCAGAGTAAGCATGGAGTGTGTGGTAGAAGATGAGATCAGAGAGGTTGTTGGGAACCAGAACACCAGGACTTTTGAGGCCACTGTGAAAATGTTGGCTTTACTCATAGTGAGGTGGAGTTTTGAACAAAGGAGAGAGAGACATAATCTGATTTTAGGATTACCCTGGCTACAGTGAGGAGAAAAGAGACCGTTAAATGTAGAAGCAGAGACCAGCCAGAAATCTATGGTAGTAATCAGGAAAGGAGACTAAGGAACTGGGTGGTAGAGGTAGAAGTGCTTAGGAGTGATTGGTTCTCATATAGATCTTGTACATATTTTGTTAGATTTATACCAAAGTATTTCATTGGGGGGGGGGACGTGCTAATGTTAATTGTATTGTATTTTTAATTTAAATTCCACTTGTTTATTGCTAGTATATAGGAAGGCAATGAACTCTTGTGTGTTAACCTTGTATCTGGCAACTTTGTTGTAATCATTTATTAGTTCTATTTCCTTTTCTTGTCCTATGGCATTAGCTAGGACTTTTATTATGATGTTGAAAAGCAATGGTGAGAGGGAACATCCTTACTTTGTTCCTGATCTTAGTGGGAAAGTTTTGAGTTTCTCATGGTTAGGTATGATCTTAGCTGTAGGCTGTAGAAGATAGTCTTTATCAAATTGATGTCTCCCTCTATTTCTAGTCTCATGAGAGTTTTAATCATGAATGGGCATTTGGATATATTTCATATGCTTTTTCTGCATCTATTGATATGATCATGTAATTTTTCTTCTTTAGCCTATTGATGTGATGGATTACAGTAATTGGCTCTATTTCTGACAGAAGGATGTTGAAGTATCTTAACTACAGTAGTTGATTCATGTATTTCTCCCTATAATTATATCAGTTTTTACCTCATCTATTTTGATGCTTTCCTGTTAGGTGCATATGCATTAAGGATTATTATGTCTTCTTTAGGAATGAACCCCTTTATCATTATATATATGCTCCTCTTTAACCCTGATAACTTTTCTTGGCTGAAGTCTGCTCTGTTTGACATTAATGTATCTACTCATGCTATCTTATAATTAGTGTTATCATGATATATCATTCTCCATCCATTTACTTTTGATCTGTGTCTTTAAAGTGGATTTCTTGTAGACAACATATATAGTTAGGTTTTCTTCTTGATCCACTATGACAACCTCTGTCTTTTAATTGATGCATTTAGACTATTGGAGTTTAAAGTGATTATTGATAGTGTTGGATTAATATCTACCATATCTGTTACTGTTTATTTGTTGTCCTTGTTCTTTGTTCATATTTTTATCTTCTGTTCTTTTTCTGCCTTTTGTGGTTTTAATTGAGCATTTTATGTGATCCCATTTTCTCTTTTCTGCGTATCAGTTCTATTTCTTTTTTTTACTTTTTTAAGAAAAAGTTGCCCTAGATTTTACAATATACATTTACAACTAACCCAAATTCTCTTTGAAATAACACTGTACCACTTCACAAGTAGTGTACCTTATAATAACAAAATAAACCTAATTCTTTCCTCTCATCCCTTGTACATTGCTGTCAGTTCATTTCACTTATAAGTAAGCATGAATAAGCATATCTATCTATAAGCATACATAATTGTATCACTGTTGCTATTATTCTGAATACAGTTATCTGTTACATCAATTAGGAAGAAGAAAATTTTAATTTTACCTTTACTCCTGCTCTGATGCTCTTTTTTATGTAGATCCAAGTTTCTGATCTTTATCATTTTCCTTCTCTCTAAAGAACTTTGTTTTTGAATTTTATTTTGTTTATTTTTTTTATACAGCAGGTTCTTATTAGTTATCTATTTTATGCATATTAGTGTATACATTGTCAATCCCAATCTCCCAATTCATCCCCCCCACCACCACTTTCCCCCCTTGGTGTCAATACGTTGGTTCTCTACATCTGTGTCTTTTTTAATGTTTTTTTTTTTGTTGTTTTGTTTTTTTGTGGTACTCAGGCCTCTCACCGCCATGGAGCACAGGCTCCGGACACGCAGGCCCAGCAGCCATGGCTCACGGGCCCAGCTGCTCTGCGGCACATGGGACCCTCCTGGACCGGGGCACGAACCCACGTCCCCTGCACTGGCAGGCGGACTCCCAACCACTGCGCCACCAGGGAAGCCCACATCTGTGTCTTTATTTCTGCCATGCAAACCAATTCCTTGGTACCATTTTTCTAGGTTGCACATATATACATTATTATACAATACTTGTTTTTCTCTTTCTGACTTCACTCTGTATGACAGTCTCTACATCCATCCACATCTCTACAAATGACCCAATTTCATTCCTTTTTATGGCTGAGTGTTCCATTGTATATATGTACCACATCTTCTTTATCCATTTGTCTGTCGATAGGTATTTAGGTTGCTTCCATGACCTGGCTATTGTAAATAGTGCTGCAATGAACATTGGGGTGCATGTGTCTTTTTGAATTATGGTTTTCTCTGGGTATGTGGCCAGTAGTGGGATTGCTGGGTCATACAGTAGTTCTATTTTTAGTTTTTTAAGGAACCTCCATACTGTTCTCCATAGTGGCTGTATCAGTTTACATTCCTACCAACAGTGCAAGAGGGATCCCTTATCTCCACACCCTCTCCACCAGTTGCTGTTTGTAAATTTTCTGATGCCCATTCTAACTGGCGTGAGGTGATATCTCACTGCAGTTTTGATTTGCATTTCTCTAATAATTAGTGGTGTTGAGCAGCTTTTCATGAGCCTCTTGGCCATCTGCATGTCTTCTTTGGAGAAATGTCTATTTAGGTCTTCTGCCCATTTTTTAATTGGGTTGTTTGTTTTTTTTACTATTGAGCTGCATGAGCTGTTTATATATTTTGGAGATTAATCCTTTGTCCGTTGATTCATTTGCAAATATTTTCTCCCATTCTGAAGATTGTCTTTTTGTCTTGTTTATAGTTTCCTTTGTTGTGCAAAAGCTTTTAAGTTTCATTAGGTCCCATTTGTTTATTTTTGTTTTTATTTCCATTACTCTAGGAGGTGGGTCAAAAAAGTCATTGCTGTGATTTATGTCAAACAGTGTTCTTCTTATGTTTTCCTCTAAGATTTTTATAGTGTCCCATCTTACATTTAGGCCTCTAATCCATTTTGAGTTTATTTTTGTGTATGGAGTTAGGGAGTGTTCTAATTTCATTCTTTTTCTTTTTTTTTTTTTTTTCCTGATATGCGGGCCTCTCACTGTTGTGGCCTCTCCCATTGCGGAGCACAGGCTCTGGACGCACAGGCTCAGCGGCCATGGCTCACAGGCCTAGCCGCTCTGCGGCATGTGGGATCTGCCTGGACCAGGGCACGAACCTATGTCCCCTGCATCGGCAGGCAGACTCAACCACTGAGCCACCAGGGAAGCCCTAATTACATTCTTTTACATGTAGCTGTCCTGTTTTCCCAGCACCACTTATTGAAGAGGCTGTCTTTTCTCCATTGTATATTCTTGCCTCCTTTATCAAAGATAAGGTGACCATATGTGTGTGGGTTTATCTCTGGGTTTTCTATCCTGTTCCGTTGATCTATATTTCTGTTTTTGTGCCAGTACCATATTGTCTTGATTACTGTAGCTTTGTAGTATAGTCTGAAGTCAGGGATTGTGATTCTCCAGCTCTGTTTTTTTCCCTTAAGACTGCTTTGGCTATTCGGGGTCTTTTGTGTCTCCAAATTTTAAGTTTTATTGTTCTAGTTCTGTAAAAAATGCCACTGGTAATTTGATAGGAATTGCATTGAACCTGTAGATTGCCTTGGGTAGTACAGTCCTTTTCACAATATTGATTCTTCCATACCAAGAACATGGTATATCTCTGCATGTGTTTGTGTCATCTTTGATTTCTTTCATCAGTGTCTTATAGTTTTCAGAGTACAGGTCTCTTAACTCCTTAGGCAGGGTTATTCCTAGGTATTTTATTCTATTTGTTGCAGTGGTGAATGGGATTGTTTCCTTAATTTCTCTTTCTGATCTTTTGTTGTTAGTTTATAGGAATGCAAGAGATTTCTCTGCATTAATTTTGCATCCTGCAACTTTACCAGATTCATTCATTAGCTCTACTAGTTTTCTGCTGTCATCTCTAGGATTCTCTATGTATAGTGTGTTATTTGCAAACAGTGGCAGTTTTACTTCTTCTTTTCCAATTTGTATTCCTTTTATTTCTTTTTCTTCTCTGATTGCCATGGCTAGGACTTCCAAAACTATGTTGAATAATAGTGGCGAGAGTGGATATCCTTCTCGTGTTCCTGATCTTAGAGGAAATGCTTTCATTTTTTCACCATTGAGAATGATGTTTGCTGTGGGTTTGTCATATTTGGCCTTTATTTTGTTGAGGTAGGTTCCCTCTGTGCCCACTTTCTGGATAGTTTTATCATATATGGGTGTTGAATTTTGTCAAAAGCTTTTTCTGCGTCTATTGAAATGATCATATGGTTTTTATTCTTCAGTTTGTTAATATGGTGTATCACATTGATTGATATGCATATATTGAAGAATCCTTGCATCCCTGGGATAAATCCCACTTGATCATGGGTGTATTATCCTTTTAATGTTTTGTTGAATTCTGTTTGCTAGTATTTTGTTGAGGATTTTTGCATCAGTATTCATCATTGATATTGGTCTGTAATTTTCTTTTTTTGTAGTATCTTTGTCTGGTTTTTGTATTAGGGTGATGGTGGCCTCATAGAATGAGTTTGGGATTGTTCCTTCCTCTGCAATTTTTTGGAAGACTTTGAGAAGAATGGGTGTTAGCTCTTCTCTAAATGTTTGATAGGATTCGCCTGTGAAGCCATCTGGACCTGGACTCTTCTTTGCTGGAAGGTTTTTAATCACAGTTTCAATTTCAGTGCTTGTGATTGGTCTGTTAATATTTTCTGTTTCTTCCTGGTTCAGTCTTGGAAGGGTATATCCATGTCTTCCAGGTTGTCCATTTTATTGGTATGGAATTGCTTGTAGTAGACTTTTAGGATGCTTTGTATTTCTGCAGTGACTGTTGTAACTTCTCCATTTTCATTTCTAATTTTATTGATTTGAGTCCTCTCCCTCTTTTCCTTGATGAATCTGGCCAATGGTTTATCAACTTTGTTTATCTTCTTAAAGAACCAGCTTTTAGTTTTACTGATCTTGCTATTGTTTTCTTTGTTTCTATTTCATTTATTTATACTCTGATCTTGATGATTTCTTTCCTTCTACGAACTTTGGGTTTTGTTTGTTCTTCTTTCTCTGGTTCCTTTAGGTGTAAGGTTAGATTGTTTATTTGAGATCTTTCTTGTTTCTTGAGATAGGATTGTATTGCTATAAACTTCCCTCTTAGCACTGCTTTTGCTGCATCCCATAGGTTTTGGATCATTGTGTTTTCGTTGTCACTTGTCTCTAGGTACTTTTGTACTTCCTCTTTGATTCCTTAAGTGATCTCTTGGTTATTTAGTAACTTATTGTTTAGTCTCCACATGTTTGTGTTTTTTATGTTGTTTTTTTCCCCTGTAATTCATTTCTACTCTCATAGCATTGTGCTTGGAAAAGATATTGATATGATTTCAGTTTTCTTAAATTTACCAAGGCTCGATTTGTGACCCAAGATGTGATATATCCTGGAGAATGTTCCATGTGCAAATGAGAAGAAAGTGTAATCTGCTGTTTTGGATAGAATGTCCTATAAATATCAATTAACTCTGTCTTGTCTATTGTGTCATTTAAAGCTTGTGTTTCCTTATTAATTTTCTGTCTGGATGATATGTCTATTCGTGTAAGTGAGTTGTTAAAGTCCCCCACTATTGTGTTACTGTGGATTTCTTCTTTTATAGCTGTTAGCAGTTACCTTACGTATTGGGGTGCTACTATGTTGGGTGCCTATAGATTTATAATGGTTAAATTTTCTTCTTGGATTGATCCCCCCTTGATCATCCTTCCTTGTCTCTTGTAACATTCTTTATTTTAAAGTTTGTTTTATGTGATACAAGTATTGCGACTCCTGCTTTCTTTTGATTTCCATTTACATGGAATATCTTTTTCTATCCCCTCACTTTCAGTCTGTATGTGTCTGTAGGTCTGATGTGAGTCTCTTGTAGACAGTATATATATGGGTCTTGCTCTTGTATCCATTCAGCGAGCCTGTGTCTTTTGGTTGGAGCATTTAATCCATTCACATTTAAGTTAATTATCGATATGTATGGTCCTATTAACATTTTCTTAATTGTTTTGGGTTTGTTTTTATAGGTCCTTTTCTTCTCTTATGTTTTCCACTTAGAGAAAGTTCCTTTAGCATTTGTTGTAGAGCTGCTTTGGTGGTGCTGAATTCTCTTACCTTTTGATTTCTCTGTCGAATCTGAATGAGATCCTTGCTGGCTAGAGTAATCTTGATTGTAGGTTCTTCCCTTTCATCACTTTAAACATGTCCTGCTACTCCCTTCTGGCTTGTAGAGTTTCTGCTGAGAAATCAGCTCTTAACCTTATGGGAGTTCCCTCGTATGTTCTTTTTCCCTTGTTGCTTTCAATAATTTTTCTTTGTCTTTAATTTTTCTCAAATTGATTATGTGTCTTGGCTTGTTTCTCCTTGGGTTTATCCTGCCTGGGACTCTGTGCTCTTCCTGGATTTGGATGGCTATTTCCTTTCCCATGTTAGGGAAGTTTTCAAGTATAATCTCTTCAAATATTTTCTTGGGTCCTTTCTCTCTCTGTTCTCCTTCTGGGACCCCTGTAATGCAAATGTTTTTGTGTTTAATGTTGTTCCAGAGGTCTCTTAGGCTGTCTTCATTTCTTTTCATTCTTTTTTCTTTATTCTGTTCTGCGGCAGTGAATTCCACCATTCTCTCTTCCAGGTCACTTATCCATTCTTCGACCTCAGTTATTCTGCTGTTGTTTCCTTCTCGTGTATTTTTCATTTCAGTTATTGTATTGTTCATATCTGTTTCTTTGTTCGTTAATTCTTCTAGGTGTTTGTTCTTTAATTCTTCTAGGTCTTAGTTAAACATTTTTGGATCTTCTCGATCTTTGCCTCCATTCATTTTCCGAGGTCCTGGATCATCTTCACTATCATTATTCTGAATTCCTCTTCTGGAAGGTTGCCTGTCTCCATTTAGTTGTTTTTCTGGGGTTTTATGTTGTTCCTTCATCTGGTACAAAGTCATTTGCCTTTTCATCCAATCTATCTTTCTGTGAATGTGGTTTTCCTTCCACAGGCTGCAGAATTGTAGATCTTCTTGCTTCTGCTGTCTGCCCTTTGGTGGATGAGGCTGTCTAAGTGTCTTGTGCAAGCTTCTTGATGGGATGCCCTGGTGATGGGTAGAGCTCTGTATTGCTCTGGTGGGCATAGCTCAGTAAAACTGTAATCTGCTTGTCTGCTGATGAATGGGGGTGAGTTCCCTCCCTGTTGGTTTTTTGGCCTGAGTTGACTGAGCACTGGAGCCTTCCTGGCTCTTTGGTGGGGCTAATGGCAGACTCTGGGAGGGCTCAAGCCAAGGAATACTTCCCAGAGCTTCTGTTGTCAGTGTCCTTGTGCCTATGGTGAGCCACAGCCACCCCCCACCTCTGCAGGAGACCTTCCAACACTAGCAGGTAGGTCTGGTTCAGTCTCCTGTGGGTCACTGCTCCTTCCCCTGGGTCCCGACGTGCACACTACTTAATGTGTGCCCTCCAAGAGTGGAGTCTCTTGTTTCTTCCAGTCCTGTCAAAGTCCTGCAGTCAAATCACGCTAGCCTTCAATGTCTGATTCTCTAGGAATTCCTCCTCCCATTGCCATACCCCCAGGTTGGGAAGCCTGACGTGGGGCTCAGAACCTTCACTCCAGTGGGTGGACTTCTGTAGTGTAATTGTCCTCCAGTTTGTGAGTCACCCACCTTGCAGTTACGGGATTTGATTTTATTGTGATTGCGCCCCTCCTACCATCTCATTGTGGCTTCTCCTTTTTCTTTGGATGTGGGGTATCTTTTTTGGTGAGTTCCAGTGTCTTCCTGTCAATTATTGTTCAGCAGTTAGTTGTGATTCCAGTGCTCTTGCAAGAGGGAGTGAGTGCACATCCTTCTGCTCCACCATCTTTTTTGTTTGTTTGTTTTGTTTTGTTTTGTTTTTGCGGTACGCGGGCCTCTCACTGTTGTGACCTCTCCCGTTGCGGAGCACAGGCTCTGGATGCGCAGGCTCAGTGGCTATGGCTCACGGGGCCAGCCACTCTGTGGCATGTGGGGTCTTCCTGGGCCAGGGCACGAACCCACGTCCCCTGCATCGGCAGGCGGACTCTCAACCACTGCACCACCAGGGAAGCCCTGCTCCACAATCTTGAACCAATCTTCCTAAAGAACTTCTTTTAATATTTCTTGCAAGGTAGTCTCCTGGCAACAAATGGCCTCAATTTTTGTTCATTTGAGAAAGTTTTTTATTTTTCTTGCATTTTTGAAGGGTAGTTTCTCAGGACACAGAATTTTAGGGTGGTGGGTTTTTTTCTTCCAACTTTTTTTAAAATTTAAGTTTTCCAGCTTTATTGAGATATATTTGACAAAACTGTAAAATATTTAAAGGGTACAGTGTGATGATTTGATATACATTGTGTAAGGTTTTTTCCCCTCTGAGTTAATTAACCCATCCATCGGCTCACATACAGTTGATCCTTGAAAAACACGGTTTTGAACTGTGTGGGTCAACTTATATGTGGATTTTTTTTTGCTAAATATTTCCTTCAGTACTATGTGATGTGTGGTTGGTTGAAACTGTGGATGTGGAATTGCAGATCCAGAGGGCTGACTGTAAAGTTATATGTAGATTTTTGACTGCACAAAGGATAGATAACCCTAAGCCTTGGATTGTTCAAGGGTCAACTGTATTTACTTTTTTTTGGTGAGAACATTTAATTTCTACTCTCTTAACACTGTATTGGATCACTGAAATTTGCTATCAGCTATAGTCACCATATTATACATTAGATCCTCAGACCTTATTCATCTTAAACCCAAGAATTTGTACTCTTTAACCAACCTCTCCCTATTCCCCTCATCCCCCAGTCCCTAGGTCACCACTTTTATACTTTGCCACTTTTGATAGAGATTGAATTGAATCTGTAGATTACTTTGGTGAGAATTGACATTTTAATAGTAGTAATTCCTCTAATCTATGAACATGGAATATCTTTTTATTTGTTCCTTCCTCAGTTTCTTTCATCAAGGTCTTACAATGTTCAGTGTACAGATCTTTGACCTTTTTGGTTAAATTTATTCCTAAGTGTTTTATTCTTTTTGATTTTGTTGATGGCAATGTTTTCTTAATTTTTCCTGCTGACAGTTGTTAGTACACACACAATTGATTTCTGTAGGTTGGTTTTCTTTTCTGCAAGCTTGCTGAAATAATTTATTATTTCTAACAGCATTTTGTTAGAATCTCTAGGGTTTCCTAGAGACAGTGTTGTGGCATCTGCAGAGACAGTTTTACTTCTTCGTTTTCAATTTGGATGATTTTATTTCTTTTTTCTAGCCTGACTGGTCTGGCTAGGATGTCCAATACTTTGTTGAATTCTTGTTTTGTTCCTGATCTTAGAGGAAAAGCTTTTCACCACTGAGTATGTTAATTGTGGACTTGTTGTATATGACCTTTATTATGTTGAGGTACGTTCCTTCTCTACCAGTTTGTTGAGAGTTTTTATCATGTATGATGTTGAATTTTATCTTTTGCTTTTTTTGTATCTATTGAGATGACCATATTATTTTTATCCCTCATTTTGTTAATGTGATATATAACACTGATTGTCAGATGTTGAAACCCTGGAATAATATCTCAGAGCCATAGATATGGGGTAGTACATGTCTATGTAAAACATTTAGCCCAATATCTGCTGCTTTATAGATAATAAAGTATCAGAAACACATTAATCAAGTCAATAAAATTATATTTGGTTAATAGTACCCAAGAAAGAAACATTTAGAATATTCTGATGGGTTTAATGTATGAGGATTTTCTAATATAGAAAATTGGTACCTGCACATTGCATGTGAAGGCATATGGGACTGAGATCTAAAATCGAGTTATCACTGCATTAAATAGATAAGACAATTGCAGTAACCTAGGTAGAGAACTGAGGGTACTGTGAATTATCTCTGTAGGACTTATTTCAAGGTCATGTAGTTCATTAATTGCTGTATAAGGAAAGACCTTTATAAAGCTGTACCATGGCAATGTAGTTTTTATTTGTATTTCCCCCCCCATAGCTAAAAATCCACTAATTTGTATCAGTTTCCACGTTTATGGAGGAAGAAATTGTGAGAAATTACTGTGGGTTCTGGTTGAGTCTGTTCAATAGGAAAAAATTTTAATTTATGATTATTTTCCCTATAAAGGTATAGCAAATGAATCTAAAAAATTATATGGAGCCCAGTTCCACCCTGAAGTTGGCCTTACAGAAAATGGGAAAGTAATACTGAAAAATTTCCTCTTCGACATAGCTGGGTGCAGTGGGACCTTCACTGTGCAGAACAGAGAACTTGAGTGCATTCGAGAGATCAAAGAGAGAGTCGGCACATCAAAAGTTTTGGTAAGCAATTTATATTTGAAAGTCTATAAATTTATGTCAGTGATATTAGAACTCAGAGTTAGCTTACTCAGCATAGCCCTTAAATTTTGACTGGGTGATCATGTGCTTTTGAGTTGCACTGTTTCAGTGTGTTCTTTCAGTTACCATACATACCTTTCGTACAGACAGTGGTTTTTTGTTTTTGTTTTGTTGTTTTGTTTTTTTTGGCTGTGCTCCACAGCTTGTGGAATTTTAGTTCCCCGACCAGGGATTGAACCTGGGTCCTTGGCAGTAAGCATGGAGTCCTTACCACTGGACCGCCAGGGAATTCCCCAAACAGTGTTTTTAGGTAGTGATTTAAGCTGATAACTTAGCTTCTTTTTCCTTATTCTACTCAGTTGACTTTTCATTTCACCCTGTAGGTTTTGCTCAGTGGTGGAGTAGACTCAACAGTTTGTACAGCTTTGTTGAATCGTGCTTTGAACCAAGAGCAAGTCATTGCTGTGCACATTGATAATGGCTTTATGAGAAAACGAGAAAGTCAGTCTGTTGAAGAGGCCCTCAAAAAGCTTGGAATTCAAGTCAAAGGTATTGAACTCCAGAAAAGTTAATTTACATGTCAGAACTTGTTTAATCAAATCTAGCATATGATTAAGTGAGCACACTGCCTTAACTAAGTACAGTTTTCCCACTAAGCTTATGGTTGAAACTGTTTTTTATTTTTACCTTGTAATTGCTTTTGGTTCAAGAGGGGTCACAATATAAATTTGGAAACTTGATTACTCCTAATGTTATATATAGATCAGTAAGTTACCTTTTTCCAGCTACTATTCTGTTCTTTCTGTTCATCTTCTTAGGCCTTAACTGCTTTTACATTTGTGGATATCTGTTATACTTTAAAAACACAAGATGTAAGCAATAGCTATAATGAAATTAAGTCAGTAGTTTAATGATATAAACTACATATTATTGATTTAAGTGGAATTGATGCCAAAAGGTTGAGTATAAAATGAAGAGTTGTAGTTAAACATGAAGTAAAGATGAGTCTACTTCTTTCTCCTTTGGAAACGTCACTAAAATAACAGTACAGGCATAAAACAAGTATAATGCCAGAAGAATGAGGAATAGGGAGAAGGTAATAGCAGTCTGATGGTTTCAACAAAATGTTGGAAAGAGAAAAGCAGATGGATTATGCAGATTTTGTCCGTTAAGCTAATGAAGCTTAAATTTCAGTACTGCTCACTAGCCAAGCCTTTACCAAACTCTGGGGAAGGAACCTAGTAGTGTCTTCTCATAGTTAGTTACAATTTTTTTTTTTTTTTTTTTTTTGCTGTACGCGGGCCTCTCACTGTTGTGGCCTCTCCCGCTGCGGAGCACAGGCTCCGGACGCGCAGGCTCAGCAGCCATGGCTCACGGGCCCAGCCGCTCCGTGGCATGTGGGATCCTCCCAGACCGGGGCACGAACCTGCGTCCCCTGCATCGGCAGGCGGACTCTCAACCACTGCGCCACCAGGGAAGCCCCGTTAGTTACAATTTTTATGCAATTTGCAAGTAAGATATTTTAATAATTTGCCGTTAATTTATTTTATTTTTATTTATTTATTTATTTATATTGATTATATAAGGAATTAGGGGCTATTAAGGTTTTTTCTTTTCTTCCAAAGCTTTAGCTAGTTGCCTCAATGTAATTTCTCATAAATTAACTCCAGTATGTAAAATAGTACCAAACTGTTTTAATCATGACAGTTTCATAGTACATTTTAATCTATGGTTGGATTTATGTCCTTTCATTACTATATTTTCTCAGAATTTTCTGGGATATTGTTTTATGTACATTCTTCCAGAAAATATTTAGTGTTATTTGTCAATTGGCTGTTAATTTAGATTCCTTTTTCTTTCCACTCTAACTTGCTCTCTTTTGGGTGGGTTTGTAGTGGCTGCAGGCATTTTGGGATTACACTAAGAAAACGTTGAGTTGGGGATACATTTAGTCTGGGTTTGGTGCTATATTTGTGATTTGCAGTGTTTCTGTGTATACTTTGTGTTAGCCATGGTAGTATTAACTTGTGATTTTTAAAAATGCCTGATTTGTTATTCTTTTTTTTTAATACATCTTTATTGGAGTATAATTGCTTTACAATGGTGTGTTAGTTTCTGCTTTATAACAAAGTGAAACAGTTAAACATGTACATATGTTCCCATATTTCTTCCCTCTTGTGTCTCCCACCCTCCCTATCCCACCCCTCTACGTGGTCACAAAGCACTGAGCTGATCTACCTGTGCTATGTGGCTGCTTCCCACTAGCTATCTGTTTTACGTTTGGTAGTGTATATATGTCCATGGCACTCTTTCACTTAGTCACAGAATACCCTTCCCCCTCCCCATATCCTCAAGTCCATTCTCTAGTAGGTCTGTGTCTTTATTCCTGTCTTACCCCTAGGTTCTTCATGACATTTTTTATTTAATTCCATATATATGGGTTAGCATACGGTACTTGTCTTTGTCTTTCTGACTTAGTTCATTCTGTATGACAGACTCTAGGTCCATCCACCTCATTACAAATAGCTCAATTTCATTTCTTTTTATGGCTGAGTAATATTCCATTGTATATATGTGCCACATCTTGTGTATCCATTCATCCGATGATGGACACTTAGGTTGTTTCCATCTCCTGGCTATTGTAAATAGAGCTGCAATGAACATTTTGGTACATGACTCTTCTTGAATTATGGTTCTCTCAGGGTATATGCTCAGCAGTGGGATTGCTGGGTCATATGGTAGTTCTATTTGTAGTTCTTAAGGAACTTCCATACTGTTCTCCATAGTGGCTGTACCAATTCACATTTCCACCAGCAGTGCAAGAGTGTTCCCTTTTCTCCACACCCTCTCCAGCATTTATTGTTTGTAGACTTTTTGATGATGGCCATTCTGACTGGTGTGAGATGATATCTCATTGTAGTTTTGATTTGCATTTCTCTAATGATTAATGATGTTGAGCATTCTTTCATGTGTTTGTTGGCAGTCTGTATATGTTCTTTGTAGAAATGTCTATTTAGGTCTTCTGCCCATTTTTGGATTGGGTTGTTTGTTTTTTTGTTATTGAGCTGCATGAGCTGCTTATAAGTTTTGGAGATGAATCCTTTGTCAGTTGCTTCATTTGCAAATATTTTCTCCAATTCTGAGGGTTGTCTTTTGGTCTTGTTTATGGTTTCCTTTGCTGTGCAAAAGCTTTGAAGTTTCATTAGGTCCCATTTGTTTATTTTTGTTTTTATTTCCATTTCTATAGGAGATGGGTCAAAAAGGATCTTGCTGTGATTTATGTCATAGAGTGTTCTGCCTATGTTTTCCTCTAAGAGTTTGATAGTTTCTGGCCTTACATTTAGGTCTTTAATCCATTTTGAGCTTATTTTTGTGTATGGTGTTAGGGACTGATCTAATCTCATACTTTTACATGTACCTATCCAGTTTTCCCAGCACCACTTATGAAGAGGCTGTCCTTTCTCCACTGTACATTCCTGCCTCCTTTATCAAAGACAAGGTGACCATATGTGCGTGGGTTTATCTCTGGGCTTTCTATCCTGTTCCACTGATCTATCTTTCTGTTTTTGTGCCTGTACCATACTGTCTTGATTACTGTAGCTTTGTAGTATAGTCTGAAGTCAGGGAGCCTGAATTCCTCCAGCTCCTTTTTTCGTTCTCAAGATTGCTTTGGCTATTTGGGGTCTTGTGTTTCCATACAAGTTGTGAAATTTTTTGTTCTAGTTCTGTGAAAAATGCCCGTGGTAGTTTGATAGGGATTGCATTCAATCTGTAGATTGCTTTGAGTTGTAGAGTCAATTTCACAATGTTGAATCTGGCAATCCAAGAACATGGTATATCTCTCCATCTATTTGTATCATCTTTAATTTCTTTCATCAGTGTCTTATAATTTTCTGCATACAGGTCTTTTGTCTCCTTAGATAGGTTTATTCCTAGATATTTTATTCTATTTGTTGCAATGGTAAATGGGAGTGTTTTCTTGATTTCACTTTCAGATTTTTCATCATTAGTGTATAGGAATGCAAGAGATTTCTGTGCATTAATTTTGTATCCTGCTACTTTACTGAATTCATTGATTAGCTCTAGTAGTTTTCTGGTAGCATCTTTAGGATTCTCTATGTATAGTATCATGTCATCTGCAAACAGTGACAGCTTTACTTATTCTTTTCCGATTTGGATTCCTTTTATTTCCTTTTCTTCTCTTTTTGCTGTGGCTAAAACTTCCAAAACTACGTTGAATAAGAGTAATGAGAGTGGGCAACCTTGTCTTGTTCCTGATCTTAGTGGAAATGCTTTCAGTTTCTCACCAATGATGACTATGTTGGCTGTGGGTTTGTCATATATGGCCTCTATTATGTTGAGGAAAGTTCCCTCTGTGCCTACTTTCTGCAGGGTTTTTATCATAAATGGGTGTTGAATTTTCTCGAAAGCTTTCTCTGCATCTATTGAGAAAGACCATATGGTTTTTCTCCTGCAATTTGTTAACATGGTATCTCACATTGATTGATTTGTGTATATTGAAGAATCCTTGCATTCCTGGAATAAACCCCACTTGATCATGGTGTGTGATCCATTTAATGTGCTATTGGATTCTGTTTGCTAGTATTTTTTGAGGATTTTTGCATCTATGTTCATCAGAGATATTGACCTCTAGTTTTCTTTCTTTGTGACATCCTTGTCTGGTTTTGGTATCAGGGTGATGGTGGCCATGTAGAATGAGATTGAGAGTGTTCCTCCCTCTGCTATATTTTGGAAGAGTTTGAGAAGGATAGGTGTTAGCTCCTCTCTAAATGTTTGAAAGAATTCACCTGTGAAGACATCTGGTCCTGGGCGTCTGTTTGTTGGAAGATTTTTTTTTTTTTTTCAGTATGCGGGCCTCTCACTGTTGTGGCCTCTCCTGTTGTGAAGCACAGACTCCGGACACGCAGGCTCAGTGGCCATGGCTCACAGGCCTAGACGCTCCACGGCATGTGGGATCTTCCTGGACCGGGGCATGAACCTGTGTCGCCTGCATCAGCAGGCACACTCTCAACAACTGCGTCACCAGGGAAACCGCAGTTCGCCCTTTTATGGCTGTTAGTTTTTGCCTTATGTATTGAGGTGCTCCTATGTTGGGTGCATAAATATTTACAATTGTTATATCTTCTTCGATCGATCCGTTGAGTATTATTTAGTGTCCTTCTTTGTCTCTTCTAATAGTCTTTATTTTAAAGTCTATTTTGTCTGATATGTGAATTGCTACTCTGGCATTCTTTTGTTTTCAATTTGCATGGAATATCTTTTTCCATCCCCTCACTTTCAGTCTGTATGTGTCTCTAGGCCTGAAGTCAGTCTCTTGTATACAGCATATATATGGGTCTTGTTTTTGTATCCATTCAGCCCATCTGTGTCTTTTGGTGGGAGCATTTAATCCATTTACATTTAAGGTAATTATCAATATGTACATCCCTATTCTCATTTTCTTAATTGTTTTGGGTTTGTTATTGTAGGTCTTTTCCTTCTCTTGTGTTTCTTGCCTAGAGAAGATCCTTTAGCATTTGTTTTAAAGCTGGTTTGGTGGTGCTGAACTCTCTCAGCTTTTGCTTGTCTGTAAAGGTTTTAATTTCTCCATCAAATCTGAATGAGATCCTTGCTGGGTAGAGTAATCTTGGTTGTAGGTTTTACTCCTTCATCACTTTAAATATGTCCTGCTACTCCCTTCTGGCTTGCAGAGTTTCTGCTGAAAGATCAGCTGTTAACCTTATGGGGATTCCCTTGTGTGTTATTTTTCCCTTGCTGCTTTTAATATGTTTTCTTTGTATTTAACCTTTGACAGTTTGATTAATATGTGTCTTGGCATGTTTCTCCTTGGATTTATCCTGTATGGGACTCTCTGTGCTTCCTGGACTTGATTAACTATTTCCTTTCCCATATTAGGGAAGTTTTCAACTATAATCTCTTGAAATATTTCCTCAGTCCCTTTTTTTTCTCTTCTTCTTCTGGGACCCCTATAATTCGAATGTTGGTGCGTTTAATGTTGTCCCAGAGGTCTCTGAGACTGTCCTCAGTTCCTTTTATTCTTTTTTCTTTAATCTACTCTGCAGTAGTTATTTCCACTACTTTATCGTCCAGGTCACTTGTCCGTTCTTCTGCCTCAGTTATTCTGCTATTGATCCCTTCTAGAGTTTTCTTTTTGTTTTGTTTTGATTTTTTTGCGGTATGCGGGCCTCTCACTGCTGTGGCTTTTCCCACTGCAGAGCACAGGCTCCGGACGCGCGGGCCCAGCGGCCATGGCTCACGGGCCCAGCCGTTCCACAGCATGTGGGATCCTCTCGGACCGGGACAAAAACCCACGTCCCCTGCATCGCCAGGTGGACTCTCAACCACTGCGCCACCAGGGAAGCCCTAGAGAATTTTTAATTTCATTTATTGTGTTCATCATTGCTTGTTTCGTCTTTAGTTCTTCTAGGTCCTTTTTTTTTTTTTTTTTTCTTCGGTACGCGGGCCTCTCACTGTTGTGGCCTCTCCCATTGCGGAGCACAGGCTCCGGATGCACAGGCTCAGCGGCCATGGCCCACGGGCCCAGCCGCTCAGCGGCATGTGGGATCTTCCCGGACCGGGGCACGAACCCGCGTCCCCTGCATCGGCAGGCGGACTCTCAACCACTGCGCCACCAGGGAAGCCCCTAGGTCCTTTTTAAATGTTTCTTGCATTTTCTGTATTCTGTTTCTAAGATTTTGGATCATGTTTACTGTCATTATTCTGAATTCTTTTTCAGGAAGACTGCCTATTTCCTCTTCATTTGTTAGGTCTGGTGGGTTTTTATCTTGCTCC
This sequence comes from Phocoena sinus, assembly GCF_008692025.1. Lineage (NCBI taxonomy): Eukaryota > Metazoa > Chordata > Mammalia > Artiodactyla > Phocoenidae > Phocoena > Phocoena sinus. Next base: position 35,581,488 of record NC_045766.1, read on the forward strand.
TTCATCAGCTGTGTGTTTTTCTATCTTCTCATTTTGCTTATCTTACTGTGTTTGGGGTCTCCTTTTTGCAGGCTGCAGGTTCGGAGTCCCGTTGCTTTTGGTGTCTGTCCCCAGTGGCTAAAGTTGGTTCAGTGGGTTGTGTAGGTTTCCTGGTGGAGGGCACTAGTGCCTGTGTTCTGGTGGATGAGGCTGGATCTTTTCTTTCTGGTGGGCAGGTCCACATCTGGTGGTGTGTTTTGGGGTGTCTGTGGACTTATTATGATTTTAGACAGCCTCTCTGCTAATGGGTGGGGTTGTGTTCCTGTCTTGCCAGTTGTTTGGTATAGGATGTCCAGCACTGTAGCTTGCTGGTCGTTGAGTGAAGCTGGGTGCTGGTGTTGAGATGGAGATCTCTGGGAGATTTTCACCGTTTGATATTACGTGGAGCTGGGAGGTCTTTTGTGGATCAGTGTCCTGAAGTTGGCTCTCCCACCTCAGAGGCACAGCATTGACTCCAGGCTGCAGCACCAAGAGCCTTTCATCCACGTGGCTCAGAATAAAAGGGAGAAAAAGTAGAAAGAAAGGAAGAAAAGGAGGAAAAGGAAAGAAGGGAGGGAGGGAGGAAGGAAAGAAGGAAGGAAGGGAAGGAGGAAGGGGATAAAAGAAAATAACATAAAGTAAGGTAAAATAAAATAAAGTTATTAAAATAAAAAAATTATTAAGAAAAATAATTATTTAAAAAGTAAAAAAGATAACAAACATGGACAGATAGAACCCTAGGACAGATGGTGAAAGCAAAGCTATACAGACAAAATCTCACACAGAAGCCTACACATATGCACTCACAAAAATTGAAAAAGGGGAAAAAATCATAAATGTTGCTCTCAGTGTCCACCTCCTCAATTTGGGATGATTCGTTGTCTATTCAGGTATTTCACAGATGCAGGGTAATTGTGGAGATTTAATCCGCTTCTCCTGAGGCTGCTGGGAGAGATTTCCCTTTCTCTTCTTTGTTCGCACAGCTCCCGGGGTTCAGCTTTGGGTTTGGCCCCGCCTCTGCGTGTAGGTCACCGGAGGGTGTCTGTTCTTCACTCATACAGGACAGGGTTAAAGGAACTGCTGATTCGGGGGCTCTGGCTCACTCAGCCCTGGGGGAGGGAGGGGTACGGAGTGGGGAGCGAGCCTGTGGCGGCAGAGGCCGGCGTGACGTTGCTCCAGCCTGGGGCGCGCCGTGCATTCTTCTGGGGAAGTTGTTCTTGGATCCCTGGACCGTGGCAGTAGCGGGCTGCACAGGCTCCCCGGAAGGGAGGTGTGAAGAATGACCTGAGCTTGCATACAGGCTTCTTGGTGGCGGCAACAGCAGCCTTAGCGTCTCATGACTGTCTCTGGGGTCAGCTCTGATAGCCGTGGCTGGAGCCCGTCTCTGGAGCTCCTTTAAGCAGCGCTCTTAATCCCCTCTCCTCGCGCACCGGGAAACAAAGAGGGAAGAAAAAGTCTCTTGCCTCTTCGGCAGGTCCAGACATTTCCTGGACTCCTTCCTGGCTAGTCTTGGTGCACTAACCCCTTTAGGCTGTGTTCACACCACCAGTCCTCTCCCCGCGCTCAGACCAAAGCCTGAGCCTCAGCTCCCAGCCCCGCCCGCCCCAGCAGGTGAGCAGACCAGCCTCTGGGGCTGGTGACTGCTGGTCGGCACCAATCCTCTGTGCGGAAATCTCTCCACTCTGCCCTCTGCACCCCTGTTGCTGCGCTCTCCCCCATGGCTCCGAAGCACCCCCACCCTGCCACCCGCAGTCTCTGCCCACGAAGGGGCTTCTAGTTTGTGGAAACCTTTCCTCCTTCACAGCTCCCTACCACTGGTGCAGGTCCCGTCCCTATTCTATTGTCTCTGTTTATTCTTTTTTCTTTTGCCCTACCCAGGTACGTGGGGAGTTTCTTGTCTTTTGGGAGGTCTGAGGTCTTCTGCCAGCGTTCAGTAGGTGTTCTGTAGGAGTTGTTCCACGTGCAGATATATTTCTGATGTATTTGTGGGGAGGAAGGTGATCTCCGCATCTTACTCTTCCACCATCTTCCCCCTCTCCTGATTTGTTATTCTTTTTCTTGAAGAGGACCCCCAAGTTGTCTAAGTTTCAGCTCCAAGAAAACCTGCATCTGTCCTTGTTAACTGTCATAGTAGAATGGATGACTCCAAAACCTTGGGGTGTGGGGTGAGGGAAGGAAGCCAACAAAACAGAAGACTTACGTCTAGGCTCAAGAGTTGGGTCCTGGACCCCTTATGGGTCCTGGTTCACTGGGTTAGCCTAAAATGGATTGGTTAAAAATCTGAGAAGCAGATCCTTTTTCCTTAAAAGAGGAACACACTGCTGCTATCCCTCCTTTTCAGAAGACTGTGGATTTATTCTCTACAAACTCTAGGCTAAACAAGAGAGATTTTGTTCTTGGGCATCTCAATACCTCGCATAGCTGAGGGTGGAAGTAAGATGAAGTAAAAATCTTATGTACTGAATGGTATCTCCCTCCCCCTTGCCACTTCCTCTATTCAAACTATCACAATGCTGATAAGCCGGAAATCGGAGGTGTCTTCTCTGCGTAATTGGCCAGCTTAAGAGAAAGACCGACAAATTCACTGGTGTTCTCCAGTGAAGTAGCCAGGTGCCTTGGCATCTTATAGTGAAGCCCACCAATTGTTCAGCCTTGCTACCAAATAAAGATCCTAGTTTTTAAAATTCTTTGCTCTTTAAAAGGACAGCCGGGGTGATGTTTGAGTGGGAGGCGGGGGCTAGGCTCACGACACATGCAGCCAGAAAAGACCTTCGGGGCAGGGCCTAGGCAGGGTGATGTTCAAGCATGGGGCGGGGCCTCTGCTTAGGACCTCTGTGGAAGGGGAGAGGCACCACGGCCAAAGCGGGGGCCTCTGGAGTGTGGGGTTTGGAGAGAGAGCAGAAGGAAGAAAAACTACAATCCTGCAGCCTGTGGAACAAAAACCACCTTCACAGAATGATAGACAAAATGAAAAGGCAGAGGACTGTGTATCAGATGCAGGAAGAAGATAAAACCCCAGAAAATCAATTAAATGAAGTGAAGGTAGGGAACCTTCCAAAAAAAGAATTCAGAATAATGATAGTGAAGATGATCCAGGACCTTGGAAAAAGAATGGAGGTAAAGATTGAGATGATCCAAGAAATGTGTAACTAAGACCTAGAACAATTAAAGAACAAACACCTAGAAGAATTAAAGAACAAACAGATGAACAATACATTAACTGAAGTGAAAAATACACTAGAAGGAAACAGTAGCAGAATAACTGAGGCTGAAGAACAGATAAGTGACCTGGAAGACAGAATGGTGGAATTCACTGCCGTGGAACAGAATAAAGAAAAAAGAATGGAAAGAAATGAAGACAGACTAAGAGACCTCTGGGACAACATTAAATGCACCAACATTCACATTATAGGGGTCCCAGAAGGAGAACAGAGAGATAAAGGACCCGAGAAAATATTTGAAGAGATTATAATCATAAATTTCCCTAACATGGGATAGGAAAATGCCACCCAAGTCCAGGAAGCGCAGAGTCCCAGGGAGGATAAACCCAAGGAGAAACACGCCGAGACACATAGTAAACAAACTGACAAAAATTAAAGACAAAGAAATATTATTGAAAGCAACAAGGGAAAAATGACAAAGAACATACAAGGGAACTCCCATAAGGTTAACAGCTGATTTCTCAGCAGAAAATCTACAAGCCAGAAGGGAGTAGCATGATATATTTAAAGTGATGAAATGGAAGAACCTACAGTCAAGATTACTCTAGCTAGCAAGGATCACATTCGATTTCGATGGAGAAATCAAAAGCTTTACAGACAAGCAAAGGCTAAGAGAATTCAGCACTAGCAAACCAGCTCTACAACAAATGCTAAAGGAACTTCTCTAAGTGGGAAACATAAGAGAAGAAAATGACCTACAGAAACAAACCCAAAACAATTAAAAAAACGTTAAGAGGAACATACATATCTATAATTACCTTAAACGTGAATGGATTAAATGCTCCAACCAAAAGACACAGGCTCGCTGAAAAATTACAAAAGCAAGACCCATATATATGCTGTCTACAAGAGACCCATATATATGCTGTCTACAAGAGACCCACTTCACACCTACAGATACAAACAGATTGAAAGTGAGGGGATGGAAAAAGATACTCTATGCAAATGGATAACAAAGGAAAGCTGGATAGCAATACTCATATCAGATAAAATAGACTGTAAAATAAAGAATGTTGCAAGAGACAAGGAAGGTCACCATATAATGATTAAGGGAGCAATCCAGGAATATATAACTATTATAAATATATATGCACCCAACATAGGAGCACCTCAGTACATAAGGCAAATGCTAACAGCTATAAAAGAGGAAATCGACAGTAACACAGTAATAGTGAGGGGCTTTAACACCTCATTACACCAATGGGCAGATCAGACAGACAGAAGATTAATAAGGAAACACAAGCTTTAAATGACACAATAGACAAGGTAGAGTTAATTGATATTTATAGGACATTCCATTCAAAAACAGGAGATTACACTTTCTTCTCAAGTGCACACAGACCATTCTCTAGGTTAGGTCACATCTTGGGTCACAAATCAAGCCTTGGTAAATTTAAGAAAATTGAAATCATATCAAGCATCTTTTCCGACCACACTGCTATGAGATTAGAAGTCACAGGGAGAAAAATGTTAAAAAACACAAACAGATGGAGGCTAAACAATAAGTTAAATAACTAAGAGATCACTGAAGAAATCAAAGAGGAAATCAGAAAATACCTAGAGACAAATGACAACAAGAACACGACAATCCAAAACCTATGGGATGCAGCGAAAGCAGTTCTAAGAGGGAAGTTTATAACAATACAATCCTATCTCAGGAAACAAGAAAAATCTCAAAAAAACAATCTAATCATACACCTAAAGGAACTACAGAACGAAGAACAAACAAAACCCAGTTAGTAGAAGGAAAGAAATCATTTTCAAATCAGAAATAAATGAAAAGAAAAAGGGGGGAATGCTAGCAAAGATCAATAAAACTAAAAGCTGGTTATTTGAGAAGATAAACAAAATTGATGAAGCTTTAGCCAAACTCATCAAGAAAAAGAGGGAGAGGACTCAAATCAATAAAATTAGCAATGAAAAAGGGAATGTTACAACGGACACCGCAGAAATACAAAGCATCCTAAGAGACTGCTACAAGCAACTCTGTGCCAATAAAATGGACAACCTGGAAGAAATAGACAACTTCGTAGAAAGGTATAACCTTCCAAGACTGAACCAGGAAGAAATAGAAAATATGAACAGATCAATCACAAGTAAAGAAATTGAAACTGTGATTAAAAATCTTCCAGCAAACAAAAGTCCAGGACCACATGGCTTCACAGGTGAATTCTCTCAAGCATTTAGAGAAGAGCTAACACCCATCCTTCTCAAACTCTTCCAAAAAATTGCAGAGGAAGGAACACTCCCAAACTCATTGTATGAGGCTGCCATCACCCTGATACCGAAACCAGACAAAGATACTACAAAAAAAGAAAATTACACACCAATATCACTGATGAATGTAGATGCAAAAATCCTCAACAAAATACTAGCAAACAGAATCCAACAGCACATTAAAAGGATCATACACCATGATCAAGTGCGGTTTATTCCAGAGTTTCAAGGCTTCTTCAATATACACAAATCAATAAATGTGATACACTGTATTAACAAATTGAAAAATACAAACCATATGATCATCACAATAGATGCAGAAAAAGCTTTTGACAAAATTCAACATCATTTATGCTAAGAATAAAAACTGTCCAGAAAGTGGGCATAGAGGGAACATCTGAACATAATAAAGGCCATATATGACAAACCCACAGCAAACATCATTCTCAATGGTGAAAAACTGAAAGCATTTTCTCTGAGATCAGGAACAAGACAAGGATGTCCACTCTTGCCGCTGTTATTCAACATAATTTTGGAAGTCCTAGCCATGGCAACCAGAGAAGAAAAAGAAATAAAAGGAATACAAACCGGAAAAGAAGAAGTAAAACTGTCACTGCAGATGACATGATACTTATATTTAGAAAATCCTAAAGATGCCACCAGAAGACTACCAGAGCTAATCAATGAATTTGGTAAAGTTGCAGGATACAAAATCAATGTACCGAAACCTCTTACATTCCTATAGACTAACAACAGAAGATCAGAAAGAACAATTAAGGAAAGAATTCCATTCACCACTACAACAAATAAAATAAAATACCTAGGAATAAACCTACCAAAGGAGTTAAAAGACCTGTACTCAGGCGGCTAACAGTGTGGACCCCAGAGACAGCCATGAGACGCTAAGGCTGCTACTGCAGCCACCAAGAAGCCTATGTGCAAGCACAGGTCACTATCCACACTGTCCCTCCTGAAGCCTGTGTAGCCTGCCACTGCCAGGGTTCCGTGATCCAGGGACAACTTCCCCGGGAGAGCACTGCATACCTCAGGCTGGTGCATCGTCACTCTGGCCTTTGCCGTGGCAGGTTCCCTCCGCATTCTGTACCCCTCCATCCCCTGGCCTGAGTGAGCCAGAGCCCCCGAATCAGCTGCTCCTTTAACCCCGTCCTGTCTGAGTGAAGAACAGATGCTCTCAGGTGACCTACATGAAGAGACGGGTACAAATCCAAAGCTGAACCTCAGGAGCTGTGTGAACAAAGAAGAGAAAGGGAAATTTCTCCCAGCAGCCTCAGGAGCAGCAGATTAAATCTCCACAATGCACTTCAAGTACCCTGCATCTGTGGAATACCTGAATAGGCAACGAATCATCCCAAATTGAGGAGGTGGACTTTGGGAGCAATGATATATATATATTTCTCCCTTTTTCTCTTTTTGTGAGTGTGTATGTGTATGCTTTTGTGTGTGATTTTGTCTTTATAGCTTTGCTTTTACCATTTGTCCTAGGCATCTGTGTGTGCGTTTTTTTTAAATTACTTAAAAAATTTTTTAAAATAATGTTTTATTTTAATAACTTTATTTTATCGTCTTTCTTTCTTTCCTTCTTTCTTTCTCTTTCTTTCTTTCTTTCTTTTCTTTTCTTTCTTTCCTTTCTTTCTTTTCTCCATTTTATTCTGAGCCTTGTGGATGACAGGCTCTTGGTGCCTCAGCCAGGCGTCAGGGCTGTGCCACTGAGGTGGGAGAGCCATCTTCAGGACATTGGTCCATAAGAGATCTCCCAGCTCCACATAATATCAAATGGCAAAAATCTCCCAGAGATCTGCATCTCAGTGTGAAGACCCAGCTTCACTTAATGACCAGCAAGCTACAGTGCTGGATACCCTATGCCAAACAACTAGCAAGACAGGAACACAACCCCACCCATTAGCAGGGAGGCTGCCTAAAATCATAATAAGGCCACAGACACCCCAAAACACACCACCAGTCATGGACCTGCCCACCAGAAAGACAAGATTCACCCTCATCCACCAGAACACAGGCACTAGTCTCCTCCACCAGGAAGCCTACACAACCTACTGAACTAACTTTAGCCACTGGGGACAGGCACCAAAAACAATGGGAACTACAGACCTGCAGCCTGCAAAAAGGAGACCCCAAACACAGTAAGTTAAGCAAAATGAGAAAATAGAGAAACACACAGCAGATGAAGGAGCAGGGTAAAAACCCACCAGACCTAACAAATGAAGAGCAAATAGGCAGTCTACCTGAAAAAGAATTCAGAATAGTGATAGTAAAGGTGATCAAAAATCTTGGAAATAGAATGGAGAACATATAAGAAACGTTTAACAAGGACCTAGAAGAACTAAAGAGCAAACAAACAGTGATGAAAAACACGATAAATGAAATTTAAAATTCTCTAGAAGGGATCAATAACAGAATAACTGAGGCAGAAGATCGGATAAGTGACCTAGAAGATAAAATAGTGGAAATAACTACTGCAGAGCAGAATAAAGAAAAAAGGATGAAAAGAATTGAGGACAGTCAGAGACCTGTGGGACAACATTAAATGCACCAACATTCGAATTTTAGGGTTCCCAGAAGAAGAAGAGAAAAAGAAATGAACTGAGAAAATATTTGAAGAGCTTATAGTTGAAAAGTTCCCTAATATGAGAAAGGAAATAGTTAATCAAGTCCAGGAAGCACAGAGAGTTCCATACAGGATAAATACAAGGAGAAACATGCCAAGACACATATTAATCCAACTATCAAAAATTAAATACAAAGAAAAAATATTAAAAGCAGCAAGGGAAAAACAACAAATAACACACCAGGGAATCCCCTTAAGGTTAACAGCTGATCTTTCAGCAGAAACTCTGCAAGCCAGAAGGGAGTGTCAGGACATATTTAAAGTGATGAAGGAGAAAAACCTACAACCAAGATTACCCAGCAGGGGATCTCATTCAGATTTGGCAGAGAAATTAAAATCTTTACAGACAAGCAAACGCTAAGCGAGTTCAGCACCACCAAAGCAGCTTTACAACAAATGCTAAAAGAACTTCTCTAGGCAGTAAACACAAGAGAAGGAAAAGACCTACAATAACAAACCCAAACAATTAAGAAAATCGTAATAGGAACATATACATCGATAATTACCTAAAATGTAAATGGATTAAATGCTCCAACCAAAAGACATAGACTGGCTGATTGGATACAAAAACAAGATCCATATATATGCTGTCTACAAGAGACCCACTTCAGACCTAGGGATGCATACAAACTGAAAGTGAGGGGATGGAAAAAGATACTCCATGCAAGTGAAAATCAAAGCTGGAGTAACAATTCTCATATCAGACAAAATAGACTAAAAAAAAGACTATTACAAGAGACAAAGGACACTATATAATGATCAAAGGATTGATCCAAGAAGAAGATATAACAATTGTAAAAATTTATGCATCCAACATAAGAGCACCTCAATACAAAAGGCAAATGCTAACAGCCGTAAAAGAGGAAATCGACAATAACACAATAATAGTAGGGTACTTTAACACCCCACTTTCACCAATGGACACATCATCCAAACTGAAAATAAGGAAACACAAGCTTTAAATGATACATTAAACAAGATGGACTTATTGATATTTATAGAACATTCCATCCAAAAACAACAATACACATTCTTCTGAAGTGCTTATTTAACATCCTCCAGGATATATTATATCTTGGGTCACAAGTCAATCTGTAGTAATTTTAAGAAAATTGAAATCGTATCAGGTATCTTTTATGACCAGAACACTATGAGTCTAGATATTAAGTACAGGAAAAAATCTGTAAAAAAATACAAACACATGGAGGCTAAACAATACACTACTTAATAACCAAGAGATCAGTGAAGAAATCAAAGAGGAAATCAAAAAATGCCTAGAGACAAATAACAATGAAAACACGATGACCCAAAACCTATGGGATGCAGCAAAAGCAGTTTTAACAGGGAAGTTTATAGCAATACAATCCTACCTTAAGAAACAAGAATCATCTCAAATAAACAACCTAAGCTTACACCTAAAGCAATTAGAGAAAGAAGAACCAAAAAACCCAAAGGTAGCAGAAGAAAAGAAATCATAAAGATTAGATCATAAATAAATGAAAAAGAAATGAAGGAAACGATAGCAAAGAGCAATAAAAGTAAAAGCTGGTTCTTCGAGAAGATAAACAAAATTGACAAACCATTAGCCAGACACATCAAGAAAAATAGGGACAAGATTTAAATCAATAGAATTAGAAACGAAAAAGGAGAAGTAACAACTGACACAGCAGAAATACGAAGGATCATGGGAGAGTACTACAAGCAAGTATTTGCCAGTAAAATGGACAACCTGGAACAAATGGACCAAGTCTTAGAAATATATGACCTTCCAAGACTGAACCAGGAAGAAGTAGAAAATGTGAACAGACAAATCACAAGCACTGAAATTGAAACTGTGATTAAAAATCTTCCGACAAACAAAAGCCCAGGACCAGATGGCTTCATGGGCGAATTCTATCAAACATTTAGAGAAGAGCTAACACCTATCCTTCTCAAACTCTTCCAGAATATAGCAGAGTGAGGAACACTCCCAAACTCATTCTACAAGGCCTCCATCACCCTGATACCAAAACCAGACAAAGATGTCACAAAGAAAGAAAACTACAGGCCAATATCACTGATGAACATAGATGCAAAAATCCTCAACAAAATACTAGGAAGCAGCATCCAACAGCACATTAAAGGAGTCATGCACCATGATCAAGTGGGGTTTATCCCAGGAATTCAAGGATTCTTCAATATATGCAAATCAATCAATGTGATACACCATTATTATCAATATTAACAAATTGAAGGAGAAACACCATATGATCATCTCAATAGATGCAGGCAAAACTTCTAACAAAATTCAGCACCAATTTATGATAAAATCCCTCCAGAAAGTAGGCATAGAGGGAACTTTCCTCAACATAATAAAGGCCATATATGACAAACCCACAGCCAACATCGTCCTCAATGGTGAAAAACTGAAACCATTTCCACTAAGAGCAGGAACAAGACAAGGTTGCCCACTCTCACCACTCTTATTCAACATAGTTTTGGAAGTTTTAGCCACAGCAGTCAGAGAAGAAAAAGAAATAAAAGGAATCTAAATTGGAAAAGAAGTAAAGCTGTCGCTGTTTGCAGATGACATGATACTATATGTAGAGTATCCTAAAGATGCTACCAGAAAACTACAAGAGCTAATCAATGAATTTGGTAAAGTAACGGTACAAAATTAATGGACAGAAATCGCTTGCATTCCTATACACTAATGATGAAAAATCTGAAAGTGAAATAAAGAAAACACTCCCATTTACCCCTGCAACAAAAAGAATAAAATATCTAGGAATAAACCCACCTAAGTAGACTAAAGACCTGTATTCAGACAATTATAAGACACTGATGAAAGAAATTAAAGATTATAGAAACAGATGGAGAGATATACCATGTTCTTGGATTGGAAGAACCAACATTGTGAAAATGACTCTACTACCCAACGCAATCTACAGAATCAGTGCAATCCCTATCAAACTCCCAATGGCAATTTTCACAGAACTTGAACAAAAAATTTCACAATATGTATGGAAACACAGAAGACCCCGAATAGCCAAAGAAATCTTGAGAAAGAAATACGGAGCTGGAGGAATTAGGCTACCTGATGTCAGAGTCTACTACAAAGCTACGGTAATCAAGACAGTATGGTACTGGTACAAAAACGGAAATACAGATCAATGGAACAGAATAGGAAGCCCAGAGATAAACCCATGCACATATGGTCACCTTATCTTTGATAAAGGAGGCAAGAATATACAGTGGAGAAAAGACAGCCTCTTCAATAAGTGGTGCTGGGAAAACTGGACAGCTACATGTAAAAGAATGAAATTAGAACACTCCCTAACACCATACACAAAAATAAACTCAAAATCGATTAAACACCTAAATGTAAGGCCAGATGCTATCAAACTCATAGAGGAAAACATAGGTAGAACACTCTGTGACATAAATCACAGCAAGATCCTTTTTGACCCACCTCCTATAGAAATGGAAATAAAAACAAAAAACAAATGGGACCTAATGAGACTTAAAAGCTTTTGCACAGCAAAGGAAACCATAAACAAGACCAAAAGACAACCCTCAGAATTGGAGAAAATATTTGCAAATGAAGCAACTGACAAAGCATTAATCTCCAAAATTCACAGGCAACTCATACAGCTCAATATCAAAAAAACAAACAACTCAATCCAAACCTAGGCAGAAGCCCTAAATAGACTTTTTTCCAAAGAAGATATACAGATTGCCAACAGACACATGAAAGAATGATCAACACCATTAATCATCACAGCAATGCAAATCAAAACTACAATGAGATATCATCTCACACCGGTCAGAATGGCCATCATCAAAAAATCTACAAACAATAAATGCTGGAGAGGGTGTGGAGAAAAGGGAACACTCTTGCACTGCTGGTGGGAATGTAAATTGATACAGCCACTATGGAGAACAGTATGGACGTTCCTTTAAAAACTAAAAATAGGGGCTTCCCTGGTGGCGCAGTGGTTGAGAGTCCGCCTGCCGATGCAGGGGACACGGGTTCGTGCCCCGGTCCGGGAGGATCCCACATGCCGCGGAGCGGCTAGGCCCGTGAGCCATGGCCGCTGAGCCTGCGCGTCCGGAGCCTGTGCTCCGCAACGGAAGAAGAGGCCACAACATTGAGAGGCCCGCGTAACGCAAAAAAAAAAAAAAAAAACTAAAAATAGAACTATCATACGACCCAGCAATCCCACTACTGGGCATATACCCTGAGAAAACCATAATTCAAAAAGAGTCATGTACGAATATGTTCATTGCAGCTCAATTTACTATAGCCAGGATATGGAAGCAACCTAAGTGTCTAGCAACAGATGAATAGATAAAGAAGATGTGGCACATACAAACAATGGAATATTATTCAGGCATAAAAAGAAATGAAATTTGTTTATTTCTAGTGAGGTGGATGGGCCTAGAATCTGTCATACAGAGTGAAGTAAGTCAGAAAGATTAAAACAAATACTGTACGCTAACACATATATATGGAATCTGAAAAAAAAAAAGGTCATGAAGAACCTAGAGGCACATTGGGAATAAAGACACAGACCTACTAGAAAATGGACCTGAGGGTTCGGGGAGGGGGAAGGTTAAGCTCTGACAAAGTGAAAGAGTGGCCTGGGCATATATACACTACCAAACATAAAATAGATAGCTAGTTGGAAGTAGCCACAAAGCACAGGGAGAATACCTTGGTGCTTTGTGACCACCTAGCTGGGTAGGTTAGGGAGGGTTGGAGGGAGGGAGATGCAGGAGGGAAGAGATATGGGGACATATGTATATGTATAACTGATTCACTTTGTTTATAAAGCAGAAGGTAACACACCATTGTAAAGCAATTGTACTCAAATAAAGATGTTTATTAAAAAAGTGCATTTGAAAAAAATACTTCTACTCAGAAAATTATAAGACACTGATGAAAGAAATCAAAGATGACATAAACAGATGGAGAGATATACCATATTGTTGGATTGGAGAAATCAACATTGTGAAAATGACTGTACTCCCCAAAGCAGTCTACAGATTCAGTGCAATTCCTATCAGGTTACTAGTGGCATTTTTTTACAGAACTGGAACAAAAAAATCTTAAAATTTGTATCTCTGTATGGATATACAAAAGCCCCCAAATAGCGAAAGCAATCTTGTCGGAAAAAAACGGAGCTGGAGGAATCAGATTCCATGACTTCAGAGTATATTGCAAAGCTATAGTCATCAAAACAGTATGGTAGTGGCATAAAAACAAATACAGATCAATGGAACAGGATAGAAAGCCCAGCGATAAACGCACGCACCTATGGTCAACTACTATATTAGAAAGGATCAAGGATATACAATGGAGGAAAGACAGTTTGTTGAATAAATGATGATGGGAAAACTGGAAAGCTACATGTAAAAGAATGAAATTAGAACAGTCCCTAACACCATACACAAAAATAAACTCAAAATTGATTAAAGACCTAAATGTAAGACCAGACACTATAAAACTCAGAGGAAAACATGGGAAGAACACTCTTTGACATAAATCACAGCAACATCTTTTTTGACCCACCTCCTAGAGTAATGGAAATGTAAACAAATGGGGCCTAATGAAACTTCAAAGCTTTTGCACAGCAAAGGAAACTATAAACAAGGCAAAAAGACGAAGACAACCTTCAGAATGGGAGAAAATATTTGGAAACGAATCAACGGACAAAGGATTAATCTCCAAAATATATAAACAGCTCATGCAGCTCAATATTTAAAAAACAACCCAATCAAAAAATGGGCAGAAGACCTAAGTAGACATTCCCCAAAGAAGACATAGATGGCCAAGAGGCACATGAAAAGCTGCTCAACATCACTAATTATTAGAGAAATGCACATCAAAACTACAATGAGGTATCACCTCACATGAGTTAGAATGGTCGTCATCATCAGAAAGTCTACAAACAACAAGTGCTGGAGAGGGTGTGGAGAAAAGGGAATCCTCTTGCACTGTTTGTGGGAATGTAAATTGATACAGCCACTATGGAGAACAGTATGGAGGCTCCTTAAAAAACTAAAAATAGAATTACTATATGATTCAGCAATCCCACTACTGGGCATATACCCAGAGAAAACCATAATTGAAAAAGACACATGCACCCCAGTGTTCATTGCAGCACTATTTACAATAGCCAGGTCATGGAAGCAACCTAAATGCCCATTAGCAGACGAATGGATAAAGATGTGGTACATATATACAGTGGAATATTACCCAGCCATAAAATGGACCAAAATTGGGTCATTTGTAGAGACGTTGATGGACCTAGAGACTGCCATACAGAGTGAAGTAAGTGAGAAAGGGAAAAAAATAAATCGTATGTTAACTCATGTATGTGGAGTCTAGAAAAATGGTACACGTGAACTGGTTTGCAAAGCAGAAATGGAGACATAGATGTACAGAACAAACGTATGGACACCAAGGAGGGAACGTGGGTGTTGGCGGGGGTGGGATGAACTGGGAGGTTGGGATTGACCTATGTACACCAATATGTATAAAATAGGTAACTAATAAGAATCTGCTGTATAAAAAATAAACTGAAATTCAGAAAAAAATAAAGAGACAACCTAGGATCACTAAATATATGTTTATAGATCTCGGTTTTTCAAGAGACTGGTCAGTGTGCACTTCTGAGGACTTTGATCCCCGTGTATGTACCACTGCTTTGATTCCCTTGGGGTTTTGCTTGTTGCTGTGGTGAAGCACTGAATAAGATGGGAGGCAGTTAGCATAATTTGTGATATTATGGCCCTAGATAATTAATATTTATTTATTTATTTGGTTGCACCAGGTCTTAGTTGTAGCAGGCAGGCTCCTTAGTTGTGTCATGCGAACTCTTAGTTGTGGCATGCATGTGGAATCTAGTTCCCTGACCAGGGATCAAACCCAGGCTCCCTGCATTGGGAGCATGGTGTCTTAACCTCTGTGCCACCAGGGAAGTCCCTGGCCCTAGAATTAATGCCACCCGATTCTTTTTTTTTTTTTTTTTGCCACACGATTCTTAATGGAACAAGATTCAGTGAGTGCCTGTGTATGGACTCTGTCAGTCATAGTTTACTGGTAGTCCTAGAATATGCAGGCAAATTACAGGAGATCAGAGGATCCATCTGGGTTTTCTGTTTGTAGTTTGACCTATCATTTATGATTTTCAAATATCATGTTAGTTTAAAACATGCTTCTCTCCTCTTACCCAGTGATAAATGCTGCTCATTCTTTCTACAATGGAACAACAACTCTACCAATATCAGATGAAGACAGAACTCCACGAAAGAGAATTAGCAAAACCTTAAATATGACTACGAGTCCTGAGGAGAAAAGAAAAATAATTGGGGATACTTTTGTTAAGGTACCTTTTTAATATCCTCAATGTGTACTATTTTCGATGTGAATTTTAGTATTTTTTTCCTTATCATTATACCAAATAACCAAATTTTGTGACTAATTTTGATTCTTTTGTTGGCTAAGAGTTTTCCGATATATTGCTATTATACTGACTTAGTAAAAACTGTTCTATGTTTTTAAAAAACATATGTACTTATGTTTTCAGTTTGTTGTTTTCACTGCTTAAGAATAGATATTTTCAGTTGATATTAGATTTTAGTTCTTTGGGTATTTCAGTGGCTAGATTTTTTTAGGCTTTTGATGGGAATATTCATATACCTTTTTGAATCACATTAAGCATGTGTTTTGAGGGTTTTTTTGACTTTTTAAAAAATTTTATTAATGTATAGTTGGTTGACATTGACAATGTGCTTTTTTTTTTACTTTTTTATTGCTAATATTTTGTCTCTCTGTTTTTTTACATCTTTATTGGAGTATAATTGCTTTACAATGTTGTGTTAGTTTCTGCTGTATAACAACGTGAATCATCTATATGTATACATATGTTCCCCATATCCCCTCCCTCTTAAGTCTCATTCCCACCCTCCCTATCCCACCCCTCTAGGTGGTCACAAAGCACACAGCTGATCTCCCTGTGCTATGCAGCTGCTTTCCACTAGCTATCTATTTTACATTTGGTAGTGTATATATGTCCATGCCACTCTCTCACTTTGTCCCAGCTTACCCTTCCCCCTCCCCGTGTCCTCAAGTCCATTGTCTACGTCTGCATCTTTATTCCTATCCTGCCCCTAGTTTCATCGGAACCAATTTTTTTTAGATTCCATATATATGTGTTAGCATACAGTATTTGTTTTTCTCTTTCTGACTTACTTCACTGTGTATGACAGGCTCTAGGTTCATCCACCTCACTACAAATAACTCAATTTCGTTTCTTTTTATAAGCATGTGTTCTTAAAGGAGTTTATTTTGGAGCACGGTAGATTTCATCTCCTGGTCAATATTGCAAAAAGACTCTTTAAGAAATTTAGCTGAAAATATAAAATTTTGCTGTCTTTTAGAAGAGTTCATCTCTTAAAAGGCTGTTTTACTCCTGTTGTTTGTAGATTGCCAATGAAGTAATTGGAGAAATGAACCTGAAACCAGAGGAGGTTTTCCTTGCCCAAGGTACTTTACGGCCTGATCTAATTGAAAGTGCATCCCTTGTTGCAAGTGGCAAAGCTGAACTCATCAAAACCCATCATAACGACACAGAGCTTATCAGAAAGTTGAGAGAGGAGGTAAAAGCTTATGAGAACTTTCGCATAAAACCTCCCTCCCTTAACCATTTTTAAGTGTATAGTTCAGTGGTGTCAAGTGTATTTGTATTGTTGTGAAACAGATCTCTGTAACTTTTTCATTTTTCAAAACTGAAACTCTATACCTGTTGAGCAACAGCTACCCTTTTCTCCCTCTCCCTAACCCCTGGTAACCTACCATTCTAATTTCTGTTTCAATGAATTTGACTACTTTAAATACCTCATAAGTGAAATCATACAGCATTTGTTTTTTTGTGACTGGCTTATTTCACTTAGTATAAGTCCTCAAGATTCATCCATATTGTAGCATGTGATAGGATTTCCTTTTTAAGCTGAATAATATTCTGTTGTGTGTGTGTGTGTGTGTGTGTGTGTGTGTGTGTGTGTGTATATATATATATATATATAGTTAATTTATTTATCTACCAATGGACATTTGGATTGCTTCCACTTTCTTGTTGTTGTGAATTGTGCTGCTATGAACAGGGGTTTACAGATTCCTCTTGGAGCCCCTGCTTTCAGTTCTTTTGGATATGTACCAGGAAGTGGGATTTCTGAATCTTATGGTAGTTTTATTTTCAATTTTTTGAGGGACTTCCTTAATGTTTCCTAAGCAGCTATACTATATTACAGTCCCACCAACAGTGCACAAAGCTTCCAATTTCTCCATACCTTGCCCAACACTTGTTCTCTTCTGTTTTTTTTTTTTTTTTTTTTAATTAGCCATCCTAATGAGTGTGAATTACCTGTACCTTTTTATTATTTTAGGCATCCTAGTGGGTGAGAAGTGGTAGGTATCTCATTGTGGTTCTGATTTGCATTTCCCAAATAGCTAATGTCAATCATCTTTTATGTGCTTATTGGCTACTTATATGTCACCTTTGGAGAAATATCTATTCGGATCTTTTGCCCATTTTTAACTTGGCTTATTTATCTTTTTATTATTGAATTGTATGTGTTCTTTATATAGTCTTGTTACAGCCCTTTATTAGATATATGATTTGCCTTCTGTAGGTTGTCTTTTCATTTTTTTGATGGTGTCATTTGGAGAGTTTTAATTTTTTTTTTTTTTTTTTTTTTTTTTTTTTTTTTTTTTTTGGTACGCGGGCCTCTCACTGTTGTGGCCTCTCCCGTTGCGGAGCAACAGGCTCCGGACGCGCAGGCCCAGCGGCCATGGCCCACGGGCCCAGCCGCTCCGCGGCACGTGGGATCCTCCCACACCGGGGCACGAACCCGCGTCCCCTGCATCGGCAGGCGGACTCTCAACCACTGCGCCACCAGGGAAGCCCAGTTTTAATTTTTAAACACTAGTATATTTTCTGATTTCCTTGTAAATCAGAGATTGGTGGGTAGGTTTGTTCTCATTTATTTCTATTTAAGAGGTTTACGTTTAAAATGGGTTTCAAAGAGAAATATGAAGATCACTAAAATATCTAATTTCTTATAAGCACATAGGGAGAAATACTTTAAAAGATGAAGTTTTAAAAACTGATTTTTAAAGGTAAAAGACAACAGGAAAAGCCAATAATTTGTTACTCTTTGTTTTCCATGTCATTTTGGTTACTAATTTGTATTAATTGGCGTTTTTATTCCCTGTAGGGAAAAGTCATAGAACCTTTGAAAGATTTTCATAAAGATGAAGTAAGAACCTTAGGCAGAGAACTTGGACTTCCAGAAGAGTTAGTTTCCAGGCATCCATTCCCAGGTAAAAAATAGAATTTTGTTTGATTTGTTACTATGCCTTCATGTTGAACAAAAATCAATTCAGACAGGTTTTGAAGTAATTTATCATCTTAGGGAATATGTAACTTTAAAGAAAGGAAAGGATGGATAGGGAATAAATATTCTTTTTAGTGCCTACTGTACATATTTCATTTTATTAAATACTCATTTTTATTGTATATATATTTATATATTACATTATCTTTGTGTAAACAGATTGTCATGTAATGTTGCCATCAGATGAGAAAGCCAAGAGATATTTTAATAACATTGCCACATAATTCTTAGTGTTAGAAATTGGGTTTATATGTTCTTTCTACTATACCATGATGTATTCCCCAGGGTTAAAACTCAGTTCTCTGACATCCTTATCCCCTGACTTGTCTGAATGGTTGAACCATTTCTTTGCACGGTGCTGTATGTATTTAATTCATGACCAAATGAAAATATTCAGTTTTTAAATAGTTATTTGCTGTCATAAAATAAAATTAATTAGAGGTGGTATTTGTTAAAGTTAGGACTGTGAGTCTTAACCTATTTTTGTTATGAGTTCTTGAGCTTGGCAAATCTTATACCTCAGTTTCTAGGTCTCTACAGTAGTCATTGGGTGATGAGTTGAGGGATTGGTCTAATTAAATGAAAAAGCATAGTAATAGTTAACATTTCTTGAGTACTAGTATGTGCTAGGCATTCTGCTAATACAGTATTTTACACATGTTGTCTTATTTGATCCTCACAATAGAAACTATTATGATCCTGTTGTCCAGCTGAGAGAATTTTGGGACAGAGGCTAGTTTGCCAAAAGTTATGCAGGTTGGGTTTGGAACCAGGATTCTAGCCCCAATAAGCTCTTCTCAGAGTTTGTTACTCTTAACTACTGTATTGCCTCCATAAACAGTGTTGCAAAGGTATAGCCCATATGGAGATTAGCACTTGTTTATATTACGAACTTCAACTGTAGTAATTTGAGACGTTCAGTCCCTAACGTGTGTTGGCAAAGGATTGTGTATGAAAGTAATTTTAAATAGATTGGCATGTATATTGTGAATTTAAAATATTTATTGGAGAATTTTGAGATTCTTAATACAGGGACTATTAAAATAAGAGGTGTATATCATTGATGTGAACAGAACTGAAGCATTCTAAAAATGATGAGTTGGATGGGAAACTAATAGCTGCATTTCATATTAAACACTTTAAAAAACCTAAATTGTATATGTCAGTTATATTTCAATAAAACTGGTTAAAATACAATGGCAGGGGTGTTTTATATTTTGGGAATAGTGACCTTTTTTTATTTAAAATTTTATATTAAACATAACATTTATATTAAATACCATTATTACTCTTCTCTTTAGGTCCAGGCCTGGCAATCAGAGTAATATGTGCTGAGGAACCTTATATCTGTAAGGATTTTCCTGAAACCAACAATATTTTGAAAATAGTAGCTGATTTTTCTGCAAGCGTTAAAAAGGTAATAATTTGCGTTGAATTTGTTTATTATAGGAGCTTTAAGCAGACATAGCTAATTGGTGCAAGGAATTGAATGGATTCTTGCTGTACTCCAGTCTTTATAATAAAATTGATTAGGGTTTCATTATTTGAAACTTCAGGGTAATTTAACCTTTGGAAATGACTATGAAGAAAGTATTCTACAGACACTCTTAAATGGAGACTTCTCTTTTCAGCCATTCCATATATTTTAACAGATTGGATACCTTGAATCCCTGAAAATACTAGATACAAAGTATTTTAAAATACCCTTTCATATTTATTGCAAGAAGTCAAGGGAGATCATTTTAGTTCTAAATTGAGGATGATGGAAATGTCTCCAGTTCTTCTGTATATTTGGTGCCTAAATTTATAATGTGTTAAAGTGGGCTTTGGTTGGTAGTGCTTCCAGTTGTCAGACAAAAAGCAATGTAAATTCTCTTTGGAGTCTCTTCAACCAGGCCTCAAAGAATTCCCATAAATAGAGTTTCAACAAATATGAGCTTACAATAAAAAACTATAAAATAGATATAAAAGTAAGGCACCATGAATGAGAGCTAGTGGAAACAACTAGTAGAAGACCCTCAAGCACTTCAGATACTGGAATTAGCACATAGGCAACATTTAAAAGTACTGAGAATTAAAAGAAGCAATTTTTAATAAGAATAAGGTATATAAGAGACTATAAAAAGTGACTGGGGAGCTTTGAAAAAAAATTATGTTCTAGAAATGAAAATAAAATTAAAAAGAGCTAAAGAGAGAATTAGTGAAGATTGATGTTAAATTATCCAGAAATTGGAACAAAGCATCAAAGACAAAATATGGTTCATAGAGGTTAATGTAGAATGAGAATGTCAACTTTAATGTATATCCAGAAGGAGATAATAGACAAAAGTATTGAAATTCCTCCACACTGGTGAAAGATACCATGCCTCAGATTCAGGAAGCATAATAACATCCCAATCAGGATAAAGGAGAAGAATTTGACACCTAATAGGCATAACTATGGAAGCTACAGGCTACCAAAGACAAAGCAGCTGCAAAGAAAAGATTGATTGCTGCATAAAGGAAAGGCTATTACTGGAAGCAGTAGTTAAAAGCAGGAAGAATTCAAAGTACCAAGAGAAAATAATTGTGAACAATAGTGAATAGATAAACTGTCTCAAAGAACTAGGGCAAAATAAAGACATTTTCACATAAACAGAATTTACTACCAACAGTCTGTTACTTAAGGAACTATAAAGGCAGTGGTTCTCAACCTTGGCTGTGTATTAGATTCAACAGGGGGAGCTTTTGAAGTATTCTATGCTTGGGCCCCTTCTCCCTAGAATTTATTTAATTGATGTGGGATGGGACCTGAGCATACTAAGAAATTTGAATGTATAGCTAAGGTTGAGAACCACTGTTTTAAAGAAATGACTTGAGGAGAAGCAAAAGGATGCCAGTTGAAAGGTCTGAGATACAGGGACTGGTAAGCAAATAAAATGGTAAATGGATAAAATTAAACAGACATGGACTGTATAAACTGATCTAAATTTTGGTGTTTATTTAAAAAAAATAGTATAACATTATATAGCTAAAATAGCATATAAGCCACAGGGGGATCAATTGGAGTTAAAGCATCTTTGTATTTTTTGCTAGATGGGCAGAGGTGATTCTCTTTTGTTAAATATCCCTACTTAAGGGGAAATGATAAAGAATAAAAATAGAGGGTTTAACTTCACAACTAGTAAAGGGGAAATAAATGAGCTGGGAGAAATCATCAGTTCAGAGGAATATAAAAAATGAGAAAGAAATATAAAAAGTGGGGCAAATAGAAACTACTGAATTAAATGGTAGGATGGAATTCAACCATATTATTAACCCACAATTAAAAGGATTAACATCTTTACTTAGGACATAATTGTCAAACTAGATTGAGGAATAAAATCTATCTATAGTCTGTTTACCTAGGGATAGGAAGAGGGAAGGTAAAAGAACAGAAAAACATACACGAGGCAAATAAACCAAAAAAAAGGAAGTAGGTAGAGATATATTAATTTCAGACAAAGTTGACTTTATGGCAAAAAGTTTCCTTAGAGATAAGGAGAAGGTTTGACTCACGTGAGGTGTCCCTTGCTGTTGACAGAGGATTAAAGCCTCCATGTATGTAAATCTAATCTGTGTTTCTTGTCCTGATATTTAACTTCTCATAGCCCTGGCGCTCAGAAATGAAATTCTGACACACTGCATAGCATGCACAAGTCAGAGAGAAATACCAAATAGAATCTATTGCTATAAACCAGAAAGTGTAGATACATAAGATAGTAAAATGTACCAAAAGAGTGAATGCTGTTATTTCTTGAAACCCTGAGGAGTGTGTCTTTGGTTTTTCTAGCCACATACACTATTACAGAGAGTCAAAGCCTGCACAACAGAAGAGGATCAGGAGAAGCTGATGCAAATTACAAGTCTGCATTCACTGAATGCCTTCCTGCTACCAATTAAAACTGTGGGTGTGCAGGTGAGTTGTGTGACTTCATTGACCTGTGACATAACTTTCTGCTGCTCTTTTTGCTAATATTGAAATAGGAATGTCTTAGGAAAATGAAATACAAAAGTATATACACCAAGTTTAAAAATGTAAAAAGGCAATATTTTATAGAATGTTTATGAAGTGAATAAGGTAATAGGAACTAAATATTCAGGCTGAGATTTTATAGACTTGAAATACCTGTCATCTGTAACAAAAGTAAAAAGAAATTCAAAGAATGATTTGCTATAGGATTGGCTTGCTTGCTTCTGCCTTGAAGAACAGGTACCGAGAGGTCATGTCCTCGTTTATCCTTCTTGATGTGAAATATTCTGTGGCTTTAGAAGTCTCTAACTGCAAGAAGGCCCCCAGATGTACATGTTACACCATTTACCCATTGTTCTCAGCTTGTGTATTCCTTAAACCAGTGTCCTCTGCCTCTTCAACATGTCCCATCTCTCCCTCTCTCTCTCTTAGCTGTGATAATGTACAACTAACATTTTCAGTATGTTCTGTCTTTCCAATTGTAAAAGCATGTGACTGTAATATAGTTCTCATTTTTGAAATGCTATTCATAGATTATATTAAATTCTTTATTTATATGATCATCGGGTGAGTTTCTGGGGGGAAGAAAGCTTGGGAATCTAGGGAAGAGGAAGGTTTCTTTTCTGTGATTTAGCATTTGAAGTTAAATGAAAACTAGAAAAGGTGTCAATAATTCAACTGAAAATGGTGCAAGTGCCAGTTAAGTGGGTTAATGTGTTTATAATGTTCTCTTATAGTAGAATTATGCATGGGAGGAAATTAAATACATTTTAGAGATTGTTCATCTAAAACTTAATATATACTTTTCCATAAATATGTGAATCTGAGCCATCCTTTTAAATTCCTCTTTCTCCTGAATTCATGTAGCTCTGTTTGTAAATGAGACAATAAAAATTCATCGTTACTTTAAAATTAAACTAAAATATTTTAGTTCATGGAAATGATAGGGCCAGCTATTTCCCCTCTTCTCCCTCTTTTTAAAGGCCCTATGTGAAAGCTACTTATATTGTTTTTAAATCATGTTGAAATAACCATTCCTGGAATTGTAGGAATAATTTTCTTTCAATGGTGTATGGATTATCTCATCATATATAGATTCATTTTGAAACTCATCGTTTGATATTTCAGCCAGATATTACCCTACTATATAAAAATAGAAGAGCAGACAAGTGGTTTTTTTTGTTTTTGTTTTTGTTTTTTCCAGTCCTAAGTAGATCTATTATAGAAAACTTCCAGCTCTGTATGCTAACTCCTGCTAGGCAGGGAGTTGAACTAGTTCCCCATTCCCCGTTTTTGATAAGTTCGTAGATAATGCTATGGATAAATAAATAAATATAATTTGTTGGATGAGTGATTTCTTTTTTAAAAAATATGATTAACATATATATACACTATTATATATGAAATAGGTAAACAACTGTATAGTACAGGGAACTATAACCTGTAATGGAAAAGAATCTGAAAAAGAGTTTTATATATATATATATATATATATATATATATATATATATATGTGAATCACTTTGCTGTACACTTGAAACTAATACAACATTGTAATAATTACACTTCAATTTAAAAAAATGAAGCTTATTCAGGCTCTACTATTTTTCCCATCAAAATAGAAGTTTCTTTTGTTGTTGGTTATCTTAACTTTATCTAGTCTCTTAGGCCTTTGAAGCTGAGACTCTTAGAAGTCCAGATAAAAATCATAATTCATGGTTAGTATAGCAATGAAGTTTATTTTCTAAATACCAAAATAAACTGCATTTGTAAAAAAAAAAAATGTACAGTACATTTAAAAAGTAATTCTCCCTATTTCTGCTCTCCAGTTAAATGTTCCCTCCAGAACCATTTAGAAAGAAAATGAAAGGGAATCATTGACAACTTTTTCATCACCTTTTTCTTTTAACTGAACATCATTAACTTCTTTTCATGCCATTGCAAGTAGATTCTTATTCTTAACTGCTGCCTTATATTCCATGTATGATTATACCATAATTTATTTAATCATTCCCCTACCAATGGACATTTAAACCATTTTCACTTTGTCACTATTATAGGCATTTCAGCAAGTAGTATCTTATTTTTCCAAGCAGTTATTCATGTATTTCAGTAATATTTTCAGGATTAAAGAGCATGTACATTTTAAACTTTGATAAATACTATTATATTAGCAGTCAAATAGTCTGAATTCTTAAGTTTACTGTGTATTAGGTAGTTATCTAATGAATCTTACTTTTAAGTTGCTTTTCAGTTTAAATTTTTTTTTAAGTAAATGACTTGGATTAAACAGGACAGAGGAAAAGGGAATCAATATTATCAATTTTATTCACTTATTTTAAAATTAACTTTCTTATTATAAAGGAATAAATTACTTTTATATCTGACTTGAGAATCCTTTATCCATCTAAAGGATTTGGCAGATCTTGTCTGCCAAATTAAATGTGCTGGCTATCTGTAGTTCGGCAGGTATTTGGAATGAAATCCCAGTGGATCTCTGGTGTATGTTGAATAAATTATTGAAATTACCGTGACACTTCTTTTTAATGTCTGAGCTGACATTTAGGTAGAATTTAACAGGGGATGTTAGGGACTTCCCTGGTGGTCCAGTGGTAAGGAGTCCGCCTTCCAGTGTAGGGGACACGGGTTCGATCCCTGGTCAGGGAACTAAGATCCCACATGATGCGGGGCAACTAAGCCCACACTGCTGAGCTTGTGCGCCTCAACTAGAGAGCCCGCGTGCCACAAACTACAGAGCCCACGTGCTCTGGAACCTGCACACCACAGCTACAGAGCTCACGGGCCCTGGAGCCTGCACGCCACAACTAGAGAAGACAAAACCCGCACAGCACAATGAAGAGCCCATGCGCTGCAGTGAAAGATCCCACATGCCTCAACTAAGACCCGATGCAGCCAAAAATAATGAATAAATAAATAATACAAAAAACTGTTAAATAGGGGATTTTAATTTAGGATTTGTTTATATCATTAGCAAACTATCCATATATACTTATAGTCAAGCATATTTTTGTTTAAAAAATTGCTATTAATGGTGTCATCATGCATGAAATATTTTCCAGTCCATCTTTTGAATTCTGTAAAATCATTAAAATTATCAATTGTATTTTTATTTTCAGGGTGACTGTCGTTCTTATAGTTATGTGTGTGGAATCTCCAGTAAGGATGAGCCTGACTGGGAATCTCTTATTTTCCTGGCTAGACTTATACCTCGCATGTGTCACAACATTAACAGGTGTGTTCTGCAGGTGGTGGTGGGGTGAAATGTAATGGAAGGATGTGTTTTTTTTTAAGGTCTTCCCATGTTGAAAGATCAGTGGCTCAAGTGTAGATACAGGTATGTGCTTAGGTCATAATCCAGCAGATATTTAATAATACCTTGTACTTTGTTCCTTCATTACAGTGCAATCATCTGCTTATTAAAATATTTTTTGCTTGAGAAATAGGAAGGTTTTTAATTGTAATATGAAATACTAAAGACAGCTTTAAAAACATGTCTTCCCAATTAGCAATTTACACTACTTGTTTTATGATTAGATGTTTTATTCCAGAAGGATTGAAAGAATTGTACAGGTTATAGAATTACTGTTAGGGACTTAGTCAATTTAATAATAATTCCAGAGTAAATCGAAAGAGACATATGCCAGATATCGTCAAAGTAACAGCGTTAAGTGTTTAAAAAAATTTGAATTTAGTTTTTCAGATCCAGTTTTCCTTTAATTTACACATTAATTTCTTATGTTGTATATATCAATAACTGATTTATTGTATAATCTTTATGTAATACTGAGCATTGTCTGTTATAAGTTCAAAAGTCTTACTCATTTAGTACCAGATTGCTAATTAAATCTTATTTTACAGTGTTTCACTCTTTTCTATTTTCTTCATGGGTTTTAGGCAGTTAACAACCAAAAAGAATTTCTTGAGATTTCAGTTTACTCAAATTAGCTAGCTACAGAAAGTATAAACCTACTTGTTGGTGTTTACTTAGCAGGGTATGTATATTTCTATACTGGTGTGGCTAGTATTTGTAGGCTGGTATGGCCTTCAAGACAAGAAGTCAAAGGGAAATCACATTTTTACTGATGGGAACATGTCCTTTAAAAGGCTTGCATAGATGAACCGAAGGCCCCCAAATACAGAAGCACCTTTAACACACTGAAAGGGTGAATTATTAATAAATAATGGTAAATTTGTAATTGCCTGTTTTGAATGGAGATAATTGTCTTGGTTAAAATAATGGTTCATAATTCATCTTCTGAAACATGCTAATACCTAAATAAACTTCATAGGTCATACAGAAAATTCCCTTTCACTAAGTTTGGCTCCATGGCTTTTACTACATAATTAATATGTTTTTCATTTCACAACATTCTTGTTTCATCTGTCTCTTTGTCCTTTTCTTTTGCCGAAGAGCACTCACCCTTGTTTAAACTTTATCTCGGTCCTTTTATAGTCTGGTTTCTCTGCCAGTCTTTTCTTTTTTCCCCATTTGTCTCTCCCTCCATTAACCCTTCTTCCCTCCTCAAAAAAGGAAAAAAATAAAGTCTAACAACCAATAAACAAAAAACTAGATTTTAAATATGAACCTAGCAAGTCCTTAAAGGGTGTTGGTGAATTTTTGATTTCTTTGCCAGGGTCTTTTTTTGGGAATTGGAATTTAAAAAAAGAAAGGAAAAAAAAAAGCTTTCCATTTTTACCAGTCTTTCCCCCCTAATTTGCATGCTGGAATCTTTATATAGAGAGGAACGGTTCCAGTTTTACTGGAAGGTTACCTATCCCTGTACATTCTATGATCACTCTTGTTTGAACGAAATAAAAGAAAAAGGAGCAAGTTCATGGCATTCTCTTGCATAGTTGCTTTTTTCCTCTAAGGATTGTTTATGAGCTCTAGGAACTATTTTGTTTAGAAGAAGTGTGGCTTACTTTCTATGCATGGAACAAAACCCTTCTTGTGACAGTATGTTTGGAAGGAGGCAATGAAGTATTTGGTGGTAGTGGTGGTTTTAATCTGATGCTTTTTTCTTCCATATGTTTTATTTTAAGTACCTATTAAGAAAAAAGCATTATTAAACTTCACCATGGTAATTGCAGGGGAGATTTATTTTCTCTGCTAAAGACAGAAGGGCTAAGGAAAAGGGACAGTTGCCTGCTGGCTGGAGTTGGATTGGAAAGAGCCAGGTGGCACTCATCCCTACCCCTTCTCTCTCTTGTTTTCTGGGTGAAGGTTGTAGAACAGATTCCTCAAACCATTGGCAAGATTCCCCTTGAATTGTTGTAATTATTTGATCCTAATTTCCTCAAGCTACCTTCCAAATCCTACTTTTATTAACATCTGCAGCATACCTTCATAAGTTTCAAACAGACATTTACTTGAAGCAGTAGTAAGTCATTCCTTTTCAACCAAGTCTTAACTTTGGTGATATTCTTAACCTTTCTTTGGGATCAGTGTTTTCCAAAATGTAAAAAAAAGAAAAAAAAGGTTGAGTTGGCAGTCAAATAAGTTTGGGAAATTCACTGTAGTCTCATCTTGGAAGTTTCTAGCACATACTATAGTTTCTGAGGTTTTGTTATAAAACCTACTTATTTAATTTGGTGTTTCCCCAGGAATTTCCTAGGGCTACTGTAACAACTTTCCACAAACTGGAAGGCTTAAAACAACAGAAATCTATTACCTCACAGTTCTGGAGGCTACTGAAGGCTATAAGTCTGAAATCAAGGGTGGTGTCAGCAGGGCCATGGCTCTCTCAGAAGGCTCTAGGGGGAAAATCCTGCCTCGTCTCTTCATAGTTTCTGTTGTTTGCTGGCAGTCATTGGTTTGTGGCAGTGTAACTCCAATCTTTGTCTCCATCTTTACATGGCTGTCTTTTCTCCGTGTGGCTATGTTTACAGATTTCCTTCTTCTTAGAAGAACACCCACCAATCATTGGATTAATCCCCCCAAACACCATTATGACCTTTGTTTGATTACCTTTTCAAGGACCCTATTTTCACCCACAGAATCCAGATGGACATGAAGTTTTGGGGATACACTTCAATCCAGTACATTAAATGGAAAGAGGATTGTGATAATCACTTACATCTTCGCACGTTCTGAGATACTAGTATTCCAGAAAATATACTTTGAGGAAGGTTCATAGAATAGAGACCCTTCTATAATCTTATATCCTATCCTACCCATTTGGGGATTTGAAGTGGGTAAGAGACGGGCCTAAGAACAAATGGAAAGAATGTTATTTTATGTGCTTTGCTTCTCTTACTAAAACGTATTTTCTCTATAATTTTCACTACCCCCTTCTAGAGTTGTATATATATTTGGCTCACCAGTTAAAGAACCTCCTACAGATGTTACTCCCACTTTCTTGACAACAGGGGTGCTCAGTACTTTACGCCAAGCTGATTTTGAGGCCCATAACATTCTCAGGGAGTCTGGTAAGCTGCCCATTTTGTTCATCACTGAATGCTCTAACTAGATTTTGGAAGCATGGCATTATTATTTCTAGTAGGAGGACTCAGCTTTTAGTTTTATTATTTAATTCTTTGGGTAGTTCTGTGACATTGCCGTATCTGTATAAAATTTATTCACCTTTGTGGTCATTTGCGGACATGTACAAAGTGGCAAAAAATTTGAGTTGCTCAACTCATATGTTCCCAGCTGAGGTTGAACAAGGCAATCCTCTGCCTTCTTGTTTCAGCTCTTTCTATAAACAAGTGTCCCTTTTGTGGTCTATTTAATGACATGTCTTTTTGCATTTTCATGCTTTTTGTTGGTGTTTTCACTGTTTAAAATAGTGCTGAGGTGCTGTCTAGGTTCCTAAGCACAGGAAGGCTGTGATGTAACTTACTGAGAAAATAGGTTTGTTAGATAAGATTCATTCAGGCATGAGTTATAGTGCCATTGGCTGTGAGCTCAACGCTAATGAACCTACAATAAATATTGCATAAGGTGTCTTTAAACAGACACACACATAAGCAAGGATATGTATTAATCAGTTGATGAAAGTGGTCAGGAACCTAACTCTGTATTTCCCCTAGGGTTAGTGGTTCAGTATTTTCTTATTCAGTGTCTGCAGTATAGAAGATAACTACTATGAATAATGAATTGACTTTATATCACATCACTGTAACATATCACTGCAGTCATCAAATTCTGTAGTTTGTATTTGTGATTATGTTTACTTACAGTGCTATGAGAGTAGCTAAAAACAGTACATGATGACAGTCCCAAGAAGTGGTGTGTGTATGTGTGCGATTTTAGATCTGTCTGGGGGGATTTAATTGAGCAGAGAGTGCTTTTCTATGGTGTGGTGATTGGTTCTACATGTTAACTTCCTTTCTTTAGGGTATGCTGGGAAAATCAGCCAGATGCCGGTGATTTTGACACCTTTACATTTTGATCGGGACCCACTTCAGAAGCAGCCTTCATGCCAGAGATCCGTGGTTATTCGAACCTTTATTACTAGTGATTTCATGACTGGTATACCTGCAACCCCTGGCAATGAGATCCCTGTAGAGGTAACTTATACTTTTTTTTCCTAATGTACATTTTTAATACCTTATACATTTTATAATAATGGTGAATGGAATAGGCTATGGCAATGTTGGTATTTCTGAGGTTGGTTTTCTGTTCATAAAATAGGCTCTTTTTAATCTCCACATAATTGGTTGTTTAATACACTATAGTAGAAAAAGGCCTTAAGTTTATTAAACTCCAGATGTCTGATTACTATGTGGAGAATCACCAACTCTAATCTATCATTTCATCTAATCTTGCCAACCTCTACTTTATAAATAGTATCCTCCAAGTAGAGAAGAAAACACTAAGAGTGAGGAAGAGTTTATTAGACATAAGGGTGAGATTTGATGGCGTTATGGCCAGGCACCCATGAATTTCTTGTTGCTCTGCCTATTAGCAATTGCAGTTTTGATCACCATCTTCCTTTCTTATTATCCCTCCACTAGAGTGTTCCAGAGGAGCTATTTGCATAATGGCAAATGAAAGTCAAAGCGAGACTTTATTAGTTGGACCACTGTTCCAGGACTCTAATACAGGGCTCTGATTATATATAGCTAGATAGCTGGGTTGGAGAATGCGGCTTAGAGTCTGTTTTCCCTTAGGCTCACATTTGCCAAGTCTCTGGCCAGTCAAGTGACAAGGCCTTCCTTGTCTATACATATAGCAATGATTATTATTACCTTGCATTATGTGCCACCTTGGTGGCCTCGACGTTGTAAGCCACAGATAATTTGTGAAGCATTGGCATAAACCCGTAAAATCAGATACTTGGATGCCACAGCAATGTCAAATTGCTATAAATGCTTCTAAACACTTGTTATGGACCAGTAACAAACATGACTTGCAGACTGCACTTTGAGTAGTACTGAATTTAAGTCACTTAAATCTATAGAGCATCACTACATAAATTAATCATAAATATATCCCATATACAGAGAGGACGATAGTAAAAATAGATTGTGTTTTAATTTCGAATTACAATTGCAGGACTTCTAAGTCTGTTAGACACACAGTGGACCCTGGCTCTTTATTTATAATCTTTGTTTTATAACAGGTGGTGTTAAAGATGGTCACTGAGATTAAGAAGATTCCTGGTATTTCTCGAATTATGTATGACTTAACATCAAAGCCCCCAGGAACTACTGAGTGGGAGTAATAAACTTCTTGTTCTACTAAAGTTCCGTGTGCAGATTAAATTGATTAGAAACCATTCCCAGTATTGACATGCAGTACTGTCAAAACAGTTACTGGAGCAACTACATCACATCTGAGTTCTCTGCAGCAAAAATCTACGGCTTAAGAGCTGAGTTGGGGATAACTAAAAGGGACTGAAGAGTTTGTATGGGTATAATCAGAGCACCATTGCCTACACTCAGACACTGACACTGCTTTTGCCTTTACCTCTGCCTCACTTGTTCTTTATGTATAAACTCACTGTTGCTATTGATGTCTCTGTCATCGAAGATGTATGGGAGTGGGTGAGTTTGGGGGCTGGTAATGGACTTCTGTCCCCTTGCCAGTTTCTAAGAGATGTTAGAAACACCATTATTTGCCAGTGTGACTTAGTATGTATTCCTTATGGAGAATCTGCGTTTCCCGTAAAGTAACCTCATTCCTCCAAAGGTTCTGGGAAGGGGTCAACATATCAGATAAAGGTTTAGGTGGGCTATTCCATCCACTTTTGCAGGACACTGGGGCCCTAAAATGGTAAGCTACCTTAAGATGGAAAAGCACCAGGAATTTGTTCAAGTACTTCGAATTTTATGTCATCACAGCCATGGGAGGAAGGAACTATGAGTAGTCTCAGTTTAAAGTGTTTTCAAATCATGCTCCACGTTGCATACTGTCAACCTGTTTATTGGTAAGGAGCTTTATCCTCCCAGCCTTATTGCCAGCTCCCATAGCCTTGTAGAGGAAGTTTCTGTTCTCTCCCCATAAGAGACTGCCTTTGGTCTAGCATAGATAAAGTTCAAGCATTTTAATCTTGTTTGGTCAAGCAGCTCTGAGATCACAGAAACCATTGTGCACGCCCACAACTTACAAATGCATGCCTGCAGTGATCTCGTAAAGAGTTGTAAAATGAACTCTTAGATGTAATCTATAGATACATTTTTTTATGCACTGCTCAGAAGATTGTGACCAGTCTTGGCTCGTGTGAAGTATTGCCAAACTTTGTACTCCTTTCTGCCAGCTGTAAGAGAAGATTTAAGAACTGGTATAGGACTGTTTGCCATTGCCACCAGTTTCTAACAGATGCTTTTATAACATTCATAAAAATAGTACTAGGTTTGAATTCTGCAGCCATTTTTCTCTCAGTATTTTAGCTGATGTTACTATTTAAAAATGTTACCATGGGGCTTCCTTGGTGGCGCAGTGGTTGAGAGTCTGCCTGCCGATGCAGGGGACATGGGTTCGTGCCCCGGTCTGGGAGGATCCCACATGCCACAGAGCAGCTAGGCCCATGAGCCATGGCCGCTGAGCCTGCGCGTCCGGAGCCTGTGCTCCGCAATGGGAGAGCCCACAACAGTGAGAGGCCGGCGTACCGCAAAAAAAAAAAAAATGTTACCATGTTTGTCTCATACCAGTTCCATCTTAGATTGCTGCCTCTTACCTAATCTTCAAGATCTTTTGTATTAATCAGGTATACAATTTTGTTTGGGATTCAGTGTTAGGTAAATAATAAAATTACGCATGGCAGAAGTCTTCCTTTCATTCTGTTTGGCACAGGGTATAAGAAAACTGTGTTGCTGAACCAGCAAGGGAAGAGCTTCTGACTGCTGTAACAGGTATCTGTATCTGAGAGACAGGAGTATTTGATTTCTACAAAACTTGAAGAGTTCATTCTCTGTCCTAATGATGAGGAACTCATAATGGCTTTTTGCAAAAAGGGTATATTAGTGGTCTGGCCTTAACAGATTTGGAGGCATGTTATTTTAGAGCTGTAATAGACAACCTAAAAAAGGCTTATAAACATTTGTGTTTAGTGAAAAGAATTCCTCTTCTAGAAAAAGTGTCTTATGATTTTGCATTCAAGCAAATAATAGGAATCTAGGAAGACTTTTTTCCTAAAGTATATTCTGTGGAACACTGTTGCACAGAGATAAAGGGTTAGGTGATCATATAAGTTTGCAAAGTGCTGCTCACTTGTCCTTCCATCTTGGAGATTTATGGTATACGTTATTTTCAAAGCTCTGAGAAATTTTGAAGTTAGAAACAATTGTTTTTTAACTTAATGTTTTCCTGATATTTGTTCACTAAACTCCTTTTATATAATCCTTCTTAAAACTGTAAAAATGGTTTCTCCAAAACACTTCTCGACATGATATACTAAAAAAAAAATCTAGAATTCAGAGATTTCTTAATATTTAGTACCCTCTCTTCCTTTTCAAAGAACTTTTTGCTTTGTGCCATATAGTATTACTCTATACCTTCACAGTATTTCATCTGAGGACCTGAGAAAAGTTAAGATTGCAGTTCCATTTTACAGTTAAGGAAACAAGCCCAGGTTAGTAATGGCTACCTGAAGAGTTTCAGAATTAAATGCAGGGTTTCCCAGTTATTCTTTTTTAAAGTGAATTTTGGCACCTAAAATTATATAAACTTACTGGATGGTTATTTTTAACCAAGGCTTAGAACAGTGGCTTCCTGTCTAATAACATTCATCATTGGTTATCCTTGACAGCTCATGACTGCTTTCCCAACACTCACCACTTACCTGGGAATATATTCTATCTAATAAGTATATTTTGTTTCTTTGTACCTATAGAAGGAGGAAGGCAGGTTAGTGAAAGCATCATTTATTCTTAAGATTGGTGGGCACAAAAGAAACTTGAGAACCAGATAACCTTGCCCCAGCTTTGTGGCCCAATCTATGATCATCAGCTCTGTTAGAAGTAGCAGCCTGGCATAATTGCTGAGAGTAGGTCTTTAGATGTATCTGGAAGATAGGGTTACCTGAGTTTCCCATCTTTTGCCACTCCTTTATCCTAAGATAGGTGCATGCGTGTAGCCAAACAAGCATCATAAAAGTTTGTTTCCTTGCTATGTTTGGGCTTATCCCCTGATAGCCCATTTTATTGAGTAACGAATCAAACCTCTAGAGCAGGGGTCCTCAACCCCTGCGCCGCGGACTGCTACCAGTCTGTGGCCTGTTTAGGAACCGGGC
This sequence comes from Phocoena sinus, assembly GCF_008692025.1. Taxonomy (NCBI): domain Eukaryota; kingdom Metazoa; phylum Chordata; class Mammalia; order Artiodactyla; family Phocoenidae; genus Phocoena; species Phocoena sinus. Next base: position 35,615,721 of record NC_045766.1, read on the forward strand.
CGCACAGCAGGAGGTGAGCGGCGGGCGGGCGAGCAAGCGAAGCTTCATCTTCCGCTCCCCATCGCTCCCATCGCTTGCATTACCGGCTGAACCATCCCCAGCCCGTCCGCTGAAAAATTGTCTTCCACGAAACCGGTCCCTTGTGCCAGAAAGGTTGGGGACCACTGCTCTTGAGAATGAGGACATTCAGAGTAGGTAGGTAGGGCCATTCATCTTTAGTGCTTTGTCTTGCCATTAAACAGCTGTGTGAACTTGGTCATTTCTGTGTTTTTTTAACATGTAAGATGAGGCAGTTGAATTATATTTACATCAAATCCAGCTCTAAATTCTTATTTTACAAATAACAAGAAAAAACATAGCAGGAGATAGAATGGAGAAATGGGATAGTTTTAAGTGCTTTTAACATCAGATATGACCCGGCCAAAAGTAAACATTAAAATATTGTAAAATCAGATATTAATTACCATTTTTTGAACCTGAGGCATAGATCAAGGTTTGACCACTTGAGAATCTTTCTTTTGTGACCGTGACACTTGGAAGATACTCATCAACAACATGTTCCTAGGCGCAATCTCTTTATGTGTTTTTGGAAAAGTTAACAAGAGTATGCTTTGGCTTTGAGACCAGTGAAAAGTCTCCCATACTCAACTTATATATAGCTAATTGTTGGCAAAGCTAGAATCCAGGTTTTCTGCTCTCTACATTGAAGAGGTAATGCTCCAAGGCCCTTCAAGGCAAGGCTTAACAGGAAGTTCTCAGTGTGTAATTGACCATCAGGGATAAGTGTATTTCCAAGGTGTTTGTCATCTTCTTACAGCTAAGTGAGTATTAGTTTCTGAAAATAGTACTGTCTCTCAGAAATCTTCTGAAACTCTCATGCCCAATGTTATATCTCTGTTTCTTCCTACCTTTCCAAACAGCTCCCTTTCCTACTCCTAACACCCTCCTCCTCTCTCCCCCTCTCCTGAATTCTCATTGGAATGTGGTGAGAACACACCTTAGCTATTACCTCAGTAGATGCTTGTTTCATTGGCCCCCAATTAGAATTTTTTTGGACTGTTCGTAGTAGTATTTATTTATTTATTTATTTATTTATGTTTTTTTACTTTTACTCATTCTTTTTTTTTTTATAAATTTTTATTGAGGTATAGTTGATTTACCATGTTGTTGTAGTTTCAGGTGTACAGCAAAGTGAATTTGTTATATATCAACTCTATTTTAGATTCTATTCCCATATAGGCCATTACAGAGTATTGAGTAGAGTTCCCTGTGCTATGCAATAGGTCCTTATTAGTTATCTCTTTTATATATGGTAGTGTGTATGTGTCAGCCCCAATCTCCCAATTTACCCCTCCCCCTCCCTTTACCCCCGGTAACCATAAGTTTAATTTCTACATCTGTAACTCTATTTCTGTTTTGTAAATAAGTTCATTTGTAGCCTTTTATTAGATTCCACATATAAGCGATATCATATATTTGTTTTTCTTTTCTGACTTACTTCACTCAGTATGACAATGTCTGGGTCCATCCATGTTGCTGCAAATGGCATTATTTCATTCTCTTTTATGGCTAATATTCCATTGTATATATGTACCACATCTTCTTTATCCATTTCTCTGTTGATGGACATTTAGGTTGCTTCCATGTTCTGGCTATTGTAAATAGTGCTGCAGTGAACATTGGGGTGTATGTATCTTTGAATTATAGTTTTCTCCAGATAGATGCCCAGTAGTGGGATTGCTGGATCATATGGTAGCTCTAGTTTTTTAAGGAACCTCCATACTGTTCTCCATAGTGGCTGTACCAGTTTACATTCCCACCAACAGTAATGAAAATAAAAACAAAAATAAACAAATGGGACCTAATTAAACTTAAAAGCTTTTGCACAGCAAAGGAAACCATAAACAAAACAAGAAGACAAACCTCAGGATAGGAGAAAATACTTGCAAATGAAGCAAGTGACAAGGGATTAATCTCCAAAATATACAAACAGCTTATGCAGCTCAATATCAAAAAAACAAACAACCCAATCAAAAAATGGACAGAAAATCTACATAGACATTTCTCCAAAGAAGACATAGAGGTGGTTAAAAAGCAAATGAAAAGATGCTCAGCATCACTAATGATTAGAGAAATGCAAATCAGAACTACAGTGAGGTATCACCTCACACTGGTCAGAATGGCCATCATCAAAAAACCTACAAATAATAAATGCTCTAGAGGGTGTGGAGAAAAGGGAGCTCTCTTGCACTGATGGTGGGAATGTAAACTGGTACACCCAATTAGAGTTTAATAGGGAACTGAATACAAGTTTGATGTCTCCACCCTTGGAAAGTACCCCTTTGTCCTTACTGAGGTAGTTTAGCCACACAGATAATGTAGGAAACCATGGAATCTTTTTCATCAATGTCGGGCCTGACAACAATAATGATGGCATCCTTGGCTTTTATATTTCCAAACATTTCATTTAATGACAAAAGATTTGAAATCCCCCAAAGATTGCCAAAATGCCAGCACCCACCCTAGTCATATATTGAAGATGCCTAGGTATACCACCCAAATCTAACCTTTTTCAGTGGTTCTCAACCCTGGATGCCTGCTGTTACTACTTGAGAAGTTAACTCTGTATAACACCCAGACCCCACAATCAGTTAAATTAGAATCTTGGTGAGGCCCAAGCATGGACAGTTTAAAATCTCCCAGCTGGAATAAGTTGTTATTGAGGGACATACCTGGCCTTTCTAATTATAGCTTAAAATCTTTGTTAAACCTATAGGTAAGAAGAGAAGGCCCTAGGTACTGTCTTGGTGAAGATCCGTATAACTAAAGTAGTTCAAAGCTAGGGACTGGACTCTGGAACTGATTCTACCTATACAGATTATCCCCACTATCCAAAAGTAGAGCTTTCCTATGCAACCTTTTAGGCAAAATGTCGTAAAGCAAAGAAGCAATCACCTTAGGACACATCTGGCTAATGATGTACGAAATAAATCGAGATAAAGCACAGATGCTCACAGACAGAGTTCAAAGCCATGGCAGCCAGGTGCTGAGTGTAGTTCGAAGGGAAGGAGCTTGGGACCGCCACTCTTGCTGCTTGAGGTGTGCGCTGCCTCTGTATCAGCTCACTGCAGAACAAACGCAGAACGCTATTTTCACTTTTCATCCTTTTTCCTAAAAGCAAAAATCCTTTTCCAACTTCTTTCGGTTTGTGAAAACAGGAACTACTGTCGGTCTTTCACAAAAGTGTAGTGGGGTAAAGTGAACTTCCAAAAAGCAAGGAATACCTGTACTGTCTTGTAGGTCAGACGCTTCATGGGCCCATTTGGTAATACTCAGGGTAGCTAACATAGATGTTACCCCCTTTGAGGTCTGTGCAGCAACTACACAGGCTTTTCTCTTTCAACCTCTTTTTTCCTACTCCTTTTGCTTTTCGTCAAAGAGGAGAAATCCACCCCTATGCTGCAGCCAAGTCTCCAAATTGGACTTTAGCCAGATTATGAAACTGAGACTGAGCTATTACTCAGAAAGCCTTCTGGAGCCATGTCATTTCAATATAATTCTCTACAAAGCTAGAAATTACCTACCTGTAACCTCAGTTTCCTGAATGAAATCTTTTGAGCAGTTCCATCTTAATTTACCCATTTAGGGTCTTTGTTCACTGGTGAATCCTGTGGCATCCCTTGACCTTGTTAATGACCCCTGAATTAGCAAAATCAGGAGACTCGGGGTGTGGGGGGGAGTTTGGCTATTTCTTGGGTATACTAAGTTCAGTAGTTCCAAAATCCTCTGAGTGTTGCAGGAAGCCTGAACCTTGACTGATCCAAGTAGAGTATATACCTTTGGAGAATACAGATGTTTAAGGTAAGTAATTTTCTGTTTTTGAATCTACTATGACCATTGTTACAACCTTATGATATTAAACGAAGACGTGAATGTAACCTTTCGAAGAAATTTTTTTATAAAGAAATATTTTGTTAACCGGAGTAACTAGTGTAGTTGTAAAATCACTATGTAATTGTTCATGGTATACTGAAATGTCTGTTGTGTGTTGTGGTAATAAAGTTGGCATAAAATAGCTTTGCTAAATTAATGTGAAATGATTTTAATGCTTTTCTGTCTTCAGTATACTTCATAAAGGAGGAAATGATGACTTTCATATTTGTCATTAAGCTTCAGGGTTCATGAGAAAAAGAAGCAGGAGAAAAGAGGACAGACACTATCAGGATATGGGAAATAGGAAATTGCATATGCTGTCAGAGGTTTCTGGATGATAAAGTTAATCTATTTCTCTTAGTTATATAGGAGGGTGTTAGTGTTTTACCTACAGTGTTAACAGTGGACACAGTAGACATAAAATATTAGGTATCTTTTTATTTAAATGATTAGCTAAAGTTTGTGTTTCCAAAATTAAAGTCATGTATGTACACATACATACTTATTTGATTTCTTACATATTCATTTATATATGATCAAAACTGTTCTCAATTTCTTAAAACATAAATTGCCTTTATTTAATACAGAAGTGATCAAACCCATCAAAGTAAATGTTTATATTAGTGAGTTACCAATATGAAGATTAGAGGAAATGACCATGTTCAGAAACTGAATTCAGTAATTACTTTCAGGTGGCTACATTGCTCTGGTAGCTGGATCCTTTCAGATCAGTGACCTTGTCTGGCCTTCTGCTATCTGGGAAGACTGTATTTGGTTCATCTGTATTTTGTAAAGTTTTTACTATTTTAACATGACTCAAAACAAAAATATTACTGAGTTTTTTATCTTGCACTCTCACAGATCTGTCATTTTACCTTTCAAAAAATTCTCCTTTTATCAAAAGCTATATTTTACACCACAGCTAAGATTTTTCTTGGAGTGTCAGTGAATTATTTGAATGAGTTATATACATTAGATACTAGGAAAAGCAGCTAAGAATCCCACTTAAACCTCACTATTATCCAGATACTGTGTTGAATTCTAATGAAAAAAATTTTTTTATGTTTCAGGATGCTGTTTCATATGCAACTGTATATTACTGTTCTTTTAGACAGTATGTAACCTGCCAACACATATACTTTAAAAAAAAATTAACACCATAGAGAAAACTATATTTTAAATTCCCACATTAAAATAGTGGAAAACATGAGCGCCTTTTGTCAAGATGCCTTTACCTAATTGCATTAGGACATTGATACTTGCTCTAAATAAGAAAAAAGTTTCAGGGGACTAAATTTTAGTATTTAGCAAAGTGCAAGAAAATTCTTTGGAAAGCAACTACTATTGCAGTATGAGTGGTGAGGATGTAATGAATTGAACTCTTATTTTTAGTCCCTATTTTGTGGAGTGCCTGAATGAACAGTTTGAGAACCATGTAGTCTCAGTATTTTCATTTCTTTTTCTTTCCAGTTTAGTTGTCTTAACTTCAAAGGGTATGTCTAAAATACACTTGTGTCCTTAATATTGAAAGAGTTGTCTTTCTTGGTTTTGACATTTAAGAATTGGAATATTTTGCAAAAGTATAGATATTTAAAAATCGTAAGTGCATCTTCCTAGGAGTATAGAAACAGATATGCCATATATTATATAAAGTATATGTGTATAGAATGTGCCTAGATCCAAGTTTGATATACACTTTCATTCACTTTGGAGCTTGTTTTGTCAGGTACCTGTTGTTACAACAGAGGCTTAAAACTATCCTATGCTTTTTAGACCTATATGTAGTAGTGAATATTTTAATTTACTGGATTTAGACTATGCTAAATGTGCTATCTACACATTTGTTACTACTATATTAATTTCTCTTCGTAAAACAAGGGAGAACAGTCACATACCACACACACACTTTAAAAAAATCTTTGTTAAGTAGACAGTGATGGCATGGCCATCTCTTGAATGTGTTTTGAGAGTTTAGAGATGTCACTCTGTCTGGCAGAGAGAGGGAATCAGCACAGCTCACATTAGGTTGGGAATAAATTGAACTTCAGCTTACGAAGGGAGCATAGCTGTCTTGTGTATAGTTTCACCATTGTGTGATTTCTTTACCCTAAGTCTCAGAAGAGAACCATTGTAGAAAATAAAAAGCTTCTCTCTGAGACACGGGAATAGAATCTATCACGAAATCTTAAGAGTATTAGTGACATCAAGTAAGGTTCCTATTAAACTGGTAAGTGTAAGTTTGGGAATGTATTTTAGAAATAATATTTGTTCCTAATTCTGCTGATTCAACATTAGCCTGAAATCCAATAAACTTGATTCATTTCTGACTCTGACTCCATGTAGCTATGTTACCTTGGGCCAGACACCAATCTCCTGGGCAACAGTTAACTCAAATGTAATTTAGGAATAGTATTGCCTGTGTGGGTCAAGTATGAAAAATGAATATGTATGAAAATATTATCTGTAAAATGCTAGTGTAAGCATAACCTGTTACTTAAAACAGATGGCAGTGCACATAAAACACATGATACGGATTAATAATTCCCCTGTGCTCAGTTAGCTGGGACAATTCAGATAAATTTACACTATGCCAGATCTCCAGATTTTGAGCTAATTCCTTTTAGCTGTACAAGGACTGTGTATTCGTTTTTATGAAATTTATACCATGTGATAATAACCCTGACCAAGGGAACAGATCTCACTGACTTCTGTCTTTTAATTTCCAACCTTGCACTTGAGAAGTACAAAAATTGTATGTCTACTTTCCTTTCTCTTCTGATTCTAGTGGTTTGTGCAATAATGAAACATTTGTCCTCTCTTTTGGTTGGGGAAAGAAATTTGGGACAATAACAGATGTGATAAGTTAACATGTGAGTAATTACAGAATAAAATATTCAGGCAATAATTTCCATAAAAAGTTGAGAGGTGAGGGAGAACACCTCAAGCTCATGTGATGTTCAGATGCTTTATGTCACCCTTTGGATTGGAGCTGAGTCCTCAAAGTAGTCTACGGAGAGGTAGAAATTATGGAATATTCCTGGTGGGTGGAGGCCAAAAGGAGCCAGAAGTGAGTAAACTTTGACCAGCCTGAGTTGTTTGGGAGGATAAAACTGGAGAGTTAGTGCAAAATTGTGGAGGGCTGTGATTCAGCCAAGGGTTTGAATTGTGCCCTGTTGGGAGTGTGTACTGGCTAAGTCAAAAGGACTGGAAAAGCTTGTAGCCCAACTCCTCTGTAAGAAAGTGGCATCAACCCTTTTCCCTTGCTGTGAATAAGGTCTGTGATAAGCTGTGGTCAGGCTAGTCAGTCATGAATAGTTTCTCCATTCTACTTAATGTGCTTCAAGTGACATGCTATATGTTTCAGAAAAGTGTTTAGTCTAGCTTCTAAGGCCCTCCACAGCCTAACTCTTGCCTACCCGTCAGGCTTAAACTTGCCTTCTGCAGCCAGGCGGATCCACTTGTGGGTCCTTCATGCCCTTGGTGTTTCACTTCTCCCCTTTGCCCCTACTGCTCCATCTATCTGGAGTGCCAGCCCCAGGGCCCTTAATGTCTGCAAACATTTAGTCACAACTTTCAATAGAAGGTCTCCTCTATGAAAACTTCATACCTTTTCCAAGCTCCCACTGCCTGTTGAGGAATTCCATGACTATTTTATATTTTATTTCTTATTTCTCTTTTACTTGTTTGTATTCATTTTCTTCAGCCAGACTGTAAACTTTTGAAGGCAAGGTCAACAATTAACTTATCTTTGAACTCTTAGAGCCTGGGTCATAAAATATAAAATTGGAATGCTTTTTAGGAACCTGCAAAGAGAGGACAAAGCTTTTTTCAAAGGAATAAATGTCTAATAGTAGAATTCCAAATAACAGACACCTAGGTGAAAAAGCTAAGCTCAGGCAGATAACCTAGCCTGCACCCTTGCTTCCACACTGATATCACCAAATAGGAAACCACTTATATTTTTAGTTATCTGTAGCTTCAGGCTTTTGTGTTACAGCCCTAAGTACAGTGCTGTGTTTTTTAAAAAAATTCTTTTTTTAACTCTAGGCAGACAGTCTGTTTTTTTGTAAATTCTGTCTGAATTATTAAAATATGAATGCTTGGAGAATAGCATTCAATTATTCGGGATTTGTTCAATAAGATTGGGTGGTTGGGGACTTCCCAGTGTGGGAAGCAATAAACCACAGAATTGAAAGAAGTGGAATGGTGGTCCTGACTTAAGGTGGTCTAAACAATTTCCACGGTGCTTATAGTTAGGCCAGTTGGCAGTTCAGGTTTCCTTTAGAAACTGTTCTTTAGTTCTGCTCTGGACATCTTGTAAGTACTCTTTTTCACAAGATTAAAGCAGAATTTTGGAAAAGGTTAGACAATTAATCCTGAGTGAGGGTTTCAATGTTGCTTTTCAGCTTTTGTTGCAGAAGGGAGACACTGTTTAGTTCATTACTCACAAAAGTAAAGAATAATGGTATTTATCTTATGAGGTTTTTTTAAAAAAATTATTTATTTTTGGCTGCTTTGGGTCTTTGTTGCTGCACGCAGGCTTTCTCTAGTTGTGGTGAGCAGGGGCTACTTTTTGTTGCGGTGCGTGGGCCTCTCATTGCAGTGGCTTCCCTTGTTGCGGACCATGGGCTCTAGGCACACGGGCTCAGTAGTTGTGGCTCACAGGCTCTAGAGCGCAGGCTCAGTAGTTGTGGCGCACGGGCTTAGTTGCTCCGCCACACATGGGATCTTCCCGGACCAGGGCTTGAACCCATGTCCCCTGCATTGGCAGGTGGATTCTTAACCACTGCACATGAGGTTTATTTTTGAGTACCAGTATGCTGCTGAGTGGCCTGGCAAATGTGAGGCAGCCATAGGCTGTTTTATTTTGTGGGTTAATGGTCGAAGAAGAGCAAGAGAGATTTATTATCTATTGTAATAATTAAACATTTTGCATTAATTCAATAAGGGGAAGGTGTATGTAACTTGACATTTATTATCCTCCAAGAAGCAAACATGCATTCATTCATGGCAGTAACTGCTGGCTGAGCACTTGTTCTTTGCCTGCCTGGCACTGCGCTAGGCTCCAGAGAACGAGGCTCCTAGCCTGGAGGAGATCGTTTTATAGTTGATTCCTCTGGGTCCTTCACCATACCCAGCCCTCCACTTTGTTTTCAGATGACCTCGCCTCCTTCCAAGATGTCTCGTCAGTCTGCTCCTTTCCATTCCCAGCTCCAACCATAGTCTAGGCCCTTGGTTGTCTCTGATATGTTTCATTGCAGTAGCAACCTAGGGGTTTTCTCTGCCCCTGGTTTCTTCCCTATCCAAGCTAGTAGCTCTGTTTCAAAACACAGATCATGGGCTCATAAACATGTTCTGGTCACCTTATTCATCTGCTCAAAACACAGCAATAACTTACTGTGTCCATGGAATAATGCCCAGACTGCTTTACCTGGCATGTAATTATTTTTCCATCTTCATCTTTTAAGACTGTCCTCCAACCATTGGATTTCCTCAAACTTTAGGCATCTTTCTGCCCCTGTTGTGTTTCCAGGCTGTGCTCTGCCTAGGCTGGTGTGATATGAAGCCAGCTTGTGCTTTAAGGCCCAGCCCAAGTCACCTCTCTTAGAAGCTTCCCTCAGTTCCTTTAGGTCAGAGCATTTGCTCTCTCCTCTACAGTTTTATAGCATATTATGTGCATCTGTCTTACGGCTTTTATTCCATTCTGCTTTGCTTTGCAGTTGTTTGCTTGCCTATTTCCCATACACAGTTGTCAACTTTGTGAGGACAGAGAATGGGTCTTGCCTTTTGTGTCCCATCAACACCTGTAACCGTGTTTGGTCTGTAGCGGGTGCTCAGCAAATGTTTGATTGATGCTACGTTCTGTGTTTTGTGTGTATTTGTAATCGCTTGCCTTTTGGCCAGCAAACTATCTTAGTTTTCATAAATTACCAGCATCAGTGCTTAAAAGGGAAGCAACTCTCATCACCCAGACTTAACAGGGATTGGGTAATGAAGGTCAAAGGTGGTTTGTACATGACAGGCAGGTCAGCAGAGTAGAAGTAACATGGGATAGGGAGTCCTTGAGGTTGTTTCTCCAGCTTCATCGGTTATATCAGCTGTATAATCTTAGACAAGTTACTTAATCTTTCTGAACTTTTTCCCTCACTTGTAATCAGATGCAAATATTACCTACTTACTAGGATTGTTGTAAGTACTAAATAAGATTAGATGTAGCACCTAGTGCAATGCTGGCACGTAACAGTTTTCCAGCAAATGGTAGCGATATGCACACCTTGCCTGCTCTGCCCACAGCCTCTGCTGCTTTCGTGGACTGGTTCTGTTCTGTATGACCCTTCACACCCTAACTACCCTAACTACAACTGACAGGAAAAGACAAAGGCAGTCTGTTCATAGACTGGCCAGTGACCTGAGATGTGGCCTGACATGAAGGCCTTCTCTCGGGTAGAGGTGATTATTATTTCCTGCCTTGGGAATTTAAACTAGGGGATTCTGAAAGACTGAGTTATTAGGGATGTGGGAACTTAAGATAAATTAGAGTTGGATCCTGAGAGGCTGTGTTGGCCCTGTGCAAGGTGAGGTTATAAGTAAGCAGGGGATGGTGGTTAAGTAAGAACAGAAGAGATGTCCAGAAAGGAGCCAGGGATATTGGGGGTGGGGGTGGCGGGGGAGTGGGCTGAGAGTGGAGAGGGAGAGAGGAAGAGAGAGTGAGAGAGGGAGCAGACTGTAGGGCTGTAACAGTCCAGCTAGTTAGGCACGTTCATGCAGAGCTGATGCCTGGTGTGCTTCTCTAGACTGAAGAATTGTCTGCAATATGATCTCTGGGTCCTTTTAGCATTGGAGAGTCATGACAGGAGCAGTCTTTGTTTCCCTGGAAGGCTCAAATGTGGTCACTTGGGGCACCAAGGTATAGGGTGCTGGGCTGGTAGATCCCAGTCATGACTCATATGATGGATAGGAGCTTGGCATTAAGACCCAAAAGAACCAAACCAAAGAGCAGAGTTGGGGGTGGGAGTCCACAGAGTATGCAATTTACAGCTGAGATTAAATGATCAAAATGCCACAACTGTTGAAAATTTGAGTAACAAAGGGAAAAAAAACCTTAGTACATTTTTGCAGTTTAGGCAATGAAACTGGGCTAATAAAATCCACGCATCCTTGTCTAATAGTTCAGAAATAACGTTGAGGTTTACCTAAGAGTCCTCTTTGCATAACAATGTTTAAGCACTCCCCAAATCTCCAGCTCCCCCTCTCCTTCCTCCCACACCCAGATTGAGGCACAGAGCTCTTTACCAGCTTAGTTTCTGATTCAGCGTCAAAAAGAGTTCCTATTTTAATTGGTTTCTTTTCCTTCTCATCCTTTAGCACCAGAAGTCAGCCTGTCTCAATTTAAAACACTTTTGCAACCAGATGTCTGAAAAAAAAAAGAAAAAAAAAAAGATGTGAAGTCAGTTTTTCTTTGTTTTAAACAATTGGATCATTTAATCACTCTGCTACAGCCTTTTGCCTTCTAGGAAAAACAAAAATAGGGTGTATAAATTGGTGGGTGCAGTCTGTTGAAGCTCACATAGTGTGGCTTGGTCCAATTATAATTTGTTTAAAAAGCTTTTTGATACCTACCTAGCCATCCCTCAGTTATGTGAGCCTAATTATTTATGCCCTCTGTTCCCTGTCTTCTTATTGCCTGACTTTAGCTGTAGAACTGCTTGTTATATTATCTTGGTCATTGGGAAGGAAAGAAGAGGGAAAGGCATAGAAACACTAATTAATTTTATTTCTTGATAACTTCAGCCTATAAAGTTTAGTGGGGTGGTAAATACTGTTAGCCTCAGGGCTATTCGTGGCTTATCTCTAGTTCATTCAGATTTCTAGAAGATGAGAATTGGTAAGGATCTGGGAAAAGGGTAGTATTTTATCCCAAAGGGCAACTAAAGCTCCAGTGATGGGAAGATTGCACAACTGGTTAAAAGTGGAGCTATGTAGAGGATTCCAGCCTGGGGGCGCGTCTCTCTACATCAAACTCTCCGCCCTGTAGAGCTTCATAGGGAGAGACCCACCCATCTCCCACCAGCCACAACCCCACTTGAGAGCAAATGTCTCTTCCCATCGGTCTGGTCTATGTCTTAGGTCACTGATGTATCATTTGGGGCCTCCTGTCAAGTTTAGTTTAAAACTAAGAAGCCTGGGACTTTCCTGGTGGTGCAGTGGCTAAGAATCTACCTGCCAATGCAGGGGACACAGGTTCGAGCCCTGGTTGGGGAAAATCCCACATGCCATGGAGCAACTAAGCCCGTGCACCACAGCTACTAAGCCTGTGCTCTAGAGCCCGTGAGCCACAACTGCTGAGCCCTTGTCCTGCAACTACTGAAGCCAATGCGCCTAGAGCCCGTGCTCCACAACAAGAGAAGCCACAGCAACGAGAAGCCCGCGCACCGCAACGAAGAGTAGCCCCCGCTCCCCCCAACTAGAGAAAGCCCGTGTGCAGCAACGAAGACCCAACGCAGCCAAAAGTAAATTAATTAATTATTTTAAAAAGAAAGAAACCCATCCTGCTTCCTTCTTGGAAGCAAGACCAGAGTCCTTTTAGCAGAGAGAGAACCACCACCTGCAAGATCTTTTCCTCTTTCAAGCTAATTTGTATCAGATCATAGAGACTGATTTTTCAATCCTTAGTGGTCTTTCTGGAAAGCAGAATTGAACTTTTTTTTTTAATATTTATTTTATTTTTGGCTGCATCAGGTCTCAATTGTGGTACACAGGATCATCGTTGGGATCTTTGTTACGGCATGCAGATCCTCCACTGCGGCGTGCAGGCTTCTCTCTAGTTGTGGTGCGTGAGCTCTCTAGTTGTGGCCCACATGCTCAGTAGTTGTGGTACGTGGGCTTAGTTGCCCCACGGCACGTGGGATCTTAGTTCCCCGACCAGGGATCAAACCCGCGTCCCCCGCAATGGAAGGCAGATTCTTAACCATTGGACTATGAGGGAAGTCCCTAACTTTTTAAGCACTTGAAAAAAGTATACTTAATGTCTTCAAAAGCTAATTTATTTAATAATTTAACCAACATTTGAATGCCCACTCCATGCTTGAATCATCTCATGACACTTAGGAGAGAATCATGATACGGTTTTCAGATACTTTGCTTCTGCTTTATATTTTAATCTATCTTGAGACAGAGCTAAGGAAATGTTGTTTCTTTTTTTAAAGTCATATGGCTTTTTTCATGAGGACCCTGGAATGGCAGTGGTAGGCCTGGATGAGACAGACAATCTTCCAACATGAGGGCTGGGGTGAGGACACCTAAACATGGTTTAAGCCTGTCCCCAATCCCCACATGTCCATGAATCCCACCCGCAGTATGGGGAGACGATCCCAGACTGAAGCAGCACCCAAGCAGGAGCCAAGGCTCAGCTTCCATAAGTAGGGCTACAAGAGAGGCAGGGCTTTCAGTGGTTAAAAATACTGACTGTGGAGTCAGGCTTGAGTGCATTTCTATGCACTACATGGATCACAGCTAAGGAACTAACTTTGGTGCATTACTATTAATAAAACATGTTTTATTCATATTTCACTAGTTTATCCGTCATGTCCTTTTTCTGTTCTAGGATTCTATTTAGAATACTACCTTATAGTTAGTTGTTATGTCTCTTCAGCCTCTTCTTGTCTGTAACAGTGTCTAAGACTTTGTTTTTGATTACCCTGATGGTTCTGAGGTTTACTGGTCAGGTATTTTGTTGAGTGTGCCTCAGTTTGTTTTCTCTTTGTAATAATAGCTTTATTGTGATAGAAGTCATATACCATAAAATCCACCCATTTAAAGTGTACAATTCCATGGTTTTAAGTATATTTACAAAGCTGTGCAACCATTTCCACAGTCAGTTTTAGAACATTTTCATTACTTCAGAAAGACACTCCATACCTAATGGCAGTCATTCCCAGTTCTCCCTCCCTTACCCCAACACCCCTACCCTAGGCAAGCACTAATCTACTTTCTGTCTCTATGGATTTGCCTATTCTGGACGTTTCATATAAATGGAATCATACAATAAGTAGCCTTTTATGGCTGACTTCTTTGACTCAGCATAATGTTTTCAAGATTCATCAATGTTGTATCAGTCCTTCATTCCTTTTTATGGCTGAATTTTTTTTTAAATTTTTATTTACTTATTTTTGTCTGCGTTGGGTCTTTGTTGCTGTGCATGTGGCTTTCTCTAGTTGCAGTGAGCAGGGACTACTCTTCGTTGTGGTGCATGGGCTTCTCATCACGGTGGCTTCTCTTGTTGCGGAGCACGGGCTCTAGGCGCGCGGGCTTCAGTAGTTGTGGCACGTGGGCTCAGTAGTTGTGGCTCGCAGGCTCTAGAGCGCAGGCTCAGTAGTTGTGGCATACGGGCTTAGTTGCTCTGCGGCACGTGGGATCTTCCAGGACCAGGGATTGAACTCGTGTCCCCTGCATTGGCAGGTGGATTCTTAACCACTGCGCCACCAGGGAAGTCCCAGTATTTCCTTAATTTGGATTTTTCTGCTGTTTTTCTTCTAAGAATGGAGTTATGATTTTTTCTGAGGAAGATCACATAAATGAAGTGCCCTCATGACATCATATCAAGGCGTACATGCTGTCTGTATGACTTATCACTGGTGATATTAATCTTGATCACCTGGCCAAGGTAGTGTTTGCCAGGTTTCTCCTCTGTAAAGTTGCTTTTCCCCTCCTTTCTGTACCCTACTCTTAGCCAGCAACTGGGGTGGAGAGTGGGAGGTGGGAATATTTACATAAATTATTTGGAGTTCTGTCTAGGAGATTTGGTTCTTTTCTCCCATTCAGTTATTTATATTAATATGTTTGCTTTATACTTTAGATATTTCATGGATGTTTGTTTTATACTTTGGGCCCATGTCATTTATTTTGTTACTCAAAGTGTTCTAGTTTTAGCCTTTGGGAGATCTTTTAGGTTGGCTCCTGTGTTGTGTCTCTTTGACATCCCGCCACCCCCCTGCCCCCCGCCTTTTTTTAACTTAAAGCCTTTTTTTCCTGTCACTGTAAGATGTTTCTGGCTCATGTTGTGTATTCCCTGCCCCAGCTCTAGAATCAGCATTTTCTCCAAGGATTATGATTTCTTTTATTGGAGAATGATATTGAGTATCAGAAGCCAAGATCTGGGTGCTGGGTGTGCTTTTTGCTACCGAGGTGTGTTTCACTGTTTCTAGGCTCTCTCGCTGGACAAAGCTAGGAAATCTATGTACATTAGCCCATGCATATACGCATATCTATAATTATTTTGGTGTCTGTACCTAACACTAAACATGACTTTGAAGTAAGATCACTTTTAAAGAATTACACTGTGAGACGGGCAGAAAGGTTTAGTGTTTAAATACTGTGGATTCTTTGTGCAGGGGAGAACCATTTGTTCCATAAGTAGAAACAGTGCCAAAAAATCCTCTACCTGACAAGTTTACCCATCTACATCTAACCACAAATGCATCCTCACCCTCCCTGTCAGAAGACGACTCCCATCATGCTGTGGGGCTGCTCTTCTCAGGGTTTCTGGTTGGTGTCCACTCTCTTCTAGGTGCAAGTTCTCAGGGTCTGGTAACCTGAGGACAATAGCATATTGGTTAAATGAATTAAAGCACATTCATGTGATCATTAAAATTGATATTACAGAAAATCATCATAAGAAAGTAGTTTATGTATGTAAAACATTATGAACTAAATGAACC
Organism: Phocoena sinus; assembly: GCF_008692025.1. NCBI lineage: Eukaryota > Metazoa > Chordata > Mammalia > Artiodactyla > Phocoenidae > Phocoena > Phocoena sinus. Next base: position 35,631,371 of record NC_045766.1, read on the forward strand.
CATTACTGCAAGAATATGCATATGAAAGAATTGTAAGGATATTCACTAAAATGTTACTGCTGTGTTAACTCAGGATAGTGAAATTAGAGGGGATTCTAAAATTTCCCCTCATTTTGTTTGAATTTTCTAAATTACCCACAGTTAAATGCGTGCTTTCACAGTAAGAAGAAAATTCTCACGAAACAAAAGTAGGTACTTCTCTGAGAAGAAGGCCTAACTGTACTTTAATTAGACCATAATTTTAGCTGGAGAAACCATAACTATTAACTGAAGAAACCAGGAATAGGACTTTTACATGAAATTAATGGATTAAAAGAGCTTTTTAAGAGCCTGGGGGAATATGGGAAAGGACAAGTCTTGATAAAAGTAAACTTTTTGACACTTGGCAGGGGAGCATGAGTTCCCTGAAAGCCCAAGAAAAAGTACAAAAACAAACAAAAAAGCAGTTGCCCAAAAGAAAACCTCCAGCCTATGTTTTGGCCTGATGCCCTTGTTGGAAAATTTGAAATTAAGTGTGTCTAGGGAACCTGGGCACCTTGTAAGGAATGAGCTCCATGTTATTTAATGTGTTTAAATGTAAAAAAAATAGCTAGAAGCCACACAACTAGGGGCCTAGATTAGAGAGGGGACTCCACTCAGGCCCTTCCATTAAAGGTAAATAGTGGCTCTTGAAAGGTGCACATATGAGAAATGAGTGTGTGTGTGTGTGTGTGTCGGGGTGGGAGCTTATACGTAATGACATTCTTTGACATGCATTGCTTTATTTTTGGTTATTTTGAATTTTAATATTGAATCACTGTCACTAATTAACTGTGGTTAATTGTTGCCCTAACCAGGAAAGTTTATTTAGAAAAAGACACACTGGTTTACAGTTGGTCCAAATCAGCCTAAGCCTGGACAAACTCCTTTTCTATTCCAAATATCAAATCTTGTCAGATAAGAGTTAAAGGAAAGGGGAGAAGCTTTCATAATTACGCAAAATTATTTAAAAGTTAGTTTCTTTTTCATTTAGCTTTTGTATTGTCATGAGATTTTTAGATCAAGATTTAAATGAATATTTAAAAATATTTTTCTGTATCATCAATTGCAGCTGAGCACTCATTAAGAACAAGTGCTAAAAACCTTGCAGATGAGTAAAAAGGGGATTGAGTAGAACTTTTAGGTCACATCTCACCTCTATCATTCTTTGCAGTAAATTGGGAGAATTAATGAACCAGTAGTGAAGGGAAGCAGAAATTGAACAAATTGTAAAGGAGATGAAACACATCATTGGATATATGGCCTTGGACAAGTTACTCAGCCTCATATAACTTCATGACAGTTCTACAAAGTAGGTATTGTTATTATTATCCCTAGTTTACAGACAAGGAATAGGCAGAGTACAAAGCCCTTAGATCAGAGACTGGGCTATATAAAGTTCTATATTAGAGTTGGTTAAATAAATAACATTAAAAAGGGGACTAGGGCTTCCCTGGTGGCGCAGTGGTTGAGAGTCCATCTGCCGATGCAGGGGACACGGGTTCGTGCCCCGGTCCGGGAAGATCCCACATGCCGTGGAGCGGCTGGGCCCATGAGCCATGGCCGCTGAGCTTGTGCGTCCGGAGCCTGTGCTCCGCAACGGGAGAGGCCACAACAGTGAGAGGCCCGCGTACCGCAAAAAAGAAAAAAAATAAAAGGGGGGGGGTACTGAAAGACCATATTGTGTCTGTGACCTTGTCTGTTTTTGAATCTTTCAGCCTCTGAGGAATCAAAGTTGATTAATTCAAGTTATTTTCCAGACTAATAATTAAATTCAGATCCTCAGTTGCTTCTGGATACTCAATATTGTGCATTCTTGGTAAATACAATCTTAATTCCAAGTTTGGTGACTAGGCCTGCAGGAGAGGAGAAGAAAAACTATCCCTCATCTGATCTCTACCTTGGTTTAATATGAGCTGGCCCAGGTATGTAGAGAAAAAAGTGCTTTCCAAAGTATTTTGTAACAATGTCCTAGAATTCAGGGGATTGCTGGACAAGGGTGGTATTCTGTGAAATTCAGCTTCTGATTCCTAAAATCTGTAAAGCCGTTTTCTCTAGTCTACAGATCTATATTTTTTCATTGAAAATCCAGAAAATGGAGGATCTGAGGAAAGTTTCTCCTTCTGTATTTTAAGTAAGAATTCTTAAACTTGGCAGATTTATCCATATTTTTGGACTTTAAAAAGCTGAGAAGCTTTGTTTTAGAAAATGGGTGGACCAAGTGTATTATTAATACCAGGCCCATTGAGCTTCAGAAAGAGCAAAGATTTCATCTGTCTCTTCCTTTCTCCCTCACTACTCTTCCCTTTTTTCCCCTTACTTGACTGTATTCTTCCCTATGCATACTAGAGAAATGATGTCTATTTTCTAAATTAATTATATATATTTAAAGCAAAGTGTGTATCTTGGTCTTAATGCTATTGCAACACTTCACAATTCTCTTTATAAAGGAAAACTATTAAGTTGGCTTTAATTATACATTCACCTTGAGTTCATGTAATGATTCATGACACACAGATTTTTGACTTATATAAGGATTATCGTGGTAGAAATGTATTTAATAATATAAGACAGGGAAAAACTCCTTGTCCATCCAGAGAACAGTAGAACAAAATAGAGTTCATGCCTAATGTAGTATTCATGTAGCTGCTAAAAAGAATAAAAAACTCTATGTGCTGATATGAAAAACTCATATATAGCTTAATCATACTTATATTTGAAAAAATGTAATTCTATAAATGCATGAAAAAGAACTATGAACTGTCTAGTTAGTTGCCTTTGGGATAGGTCAGTAGAGGGGGGAAATTGGGACTTCAACATTTTGCTCTATTCTGTATGCTAGAACCTTTCAAGAGAATAAATTAATGTATTATTTCCATTTCTGTATTACAATTTCTTCAAGTCCACACTAGGGATACAGTGTTCCTTATCATTTGTGTACGTGGATAGAATATTGCAAAACTCTGAAGAGAAGTTTTTCTTCCTCTTGAAATCCTGTTTCCTATTCCTCCTTCTGAGCAGTGATCTGGTACATATGCCACTCTTCTCCAGTGGCCAGTAGCTTCTGAAAGAACCTCCCTGTGATGTTAATACGTCAAGTTTATTGCTCCATTTGCTCCCATTAAAATTTATATATACCCATCTCTTTCTCCTGGAGGTTCCCTCCTTATTACATGAAAATGGGAAGCCAGTACCAACAAAAGCTACCTCAAAAGCCTTGTGGAAGCAGAGAACCAATCAATAATATATTAAAGAATAACTTATATACTAGTTGGTAATGCTAAAACTATAACTTTTATCAGTCTATTTAAAAATTCCATGTAGCACAAATGTCTGCTCTAGGTTGCTCCAGATTGGGGTTTGGCGATACTCTAGTCGGCCCAGTCCAAACCCTCAACTCAAGTGTGTATATGGCATCTTCTTTGCCCCTACACCTTGCAGTGTTGAGTGATCCTCTTGAACCTTGTCTGTGTCTAAAGGCATTTGAACAGCAGCAGTTTTTCAATACCACTAATTTTCTCCTAGTATGCAGTTTTTTTCTTCTGTCTCCCTGTATCTACATTTCCTTCTTCCTTCCTTTCTTTTTTTTTCTTTTTTTTTTTTTTGCGGTACGCGGGCCTCTCACTGTTGTGGCCTCTCCCATTGTGGAGCACAGGCTCTGGACGCGCAGGCTCAGCGCCCATGGCCCACGGGCCCAGCCGCTCCACGGCATGTGGGATCTTCCCGGACCGGGGCTCGAACCCGTGTCCCCCTCATCGGCAGGCGGACTCGCAACCACTGCGCCACCAGGGAAGCCTCTTTCTTATTCTCAATGTCAACTTCAACTATTTGTTTGAAGCTCCTCTTTCTGTGTGTCTTACTCTATTATCTTAAAACATTCTTTTTTAACTATAAGAGACTGCCTCATTTGACCACCCACAGGAGCAGGGCTCACTGCCCCAATAGATTTGAGAAATTAGTTCTTTTCCACCTTTGTCCTTTTGAATCCAACTTAGCCATCTAGTTTTATCCTAATTCAATTTCTCTCTAAGCTCCTGTACAATCACCTTAAAATTCTTCCAATTACCACCAACAAAGGAACTAACATTTTGGGGAGCCCAGATCCTCACCTAATATGGACACTTACTAGTTGGTCCCTATGTATAAATGGCCATCCAAGTTTTGCCCTACTACTTGACTCTAATGTCTTTAGTTGCCCTAAAGCTCTTGCAATTACCATCAGAAAAGGAACTACCATTTTCTAGTACTCTGGTCCTCATTCAGTATGAACACAATCATAATTGTCCCTATGAATAAAAATGGGCTAAGTTTTGTCTTACCAAGTATTTCACTATAGGCTCCTCTGTAGTCACTGTCAAGCACTTCCAATTACCATCAACAAAGGAGCTAACATTTTCCAGCACCAGTTCCTCACCAATGTGACCACTACCTGGCTTTTCCCTATTAACTAAGGTTGGTCACCCAAGTTTTGGCCTATCACAGTTTCACTCCACCTCCCTCTATAGTCTATCTTACATTCCTGCAATTAGCATTAACAGGAGAGCCAACATTTTGTAGGGTCCAGTCCTCACTAATGTGGGCCCCACCTGGCTCTCTAGATTCAAGCATACTGTTATAAAGAGGCAACTCCAGGAGCCAATTCTTTGCCCAGTTAAGATGCTAGTTCTCTACATGCAGGAGAAGACTCCCTATACAACAACCACAGCCTCTGTCCTTATATCCCTACCCATTCCATGCTCAGAAACCAATGCACTAGTGTTGGCACTTGTCAGTCCAATGCTCCCAGATCTACCTAGGATTCCAAACTTCTGGACATCCTCCCAACAGGTGCAGAAGTGATACTCAAGGGGTAAAACTAGGACCCTTGTGATACATCCATTGTCTGGTAATTTCTCCCTTTCCTTGCACCCTCTTATCTCATTGCTTTCTGACACCGTTATCTTTTTTCCTCCCTTTGTCTATGTGGACTTAGAAGTGACATCAGAGAATTTCTCCCATTAGGGTGAAGCAAATGCCTCTCTCAACAAAACACAACAGGCTTTGACCTTTGTTTTGACCCCAGTCTTAGAAAGAAGTGGCTAGCTCTCCAAAAGTTAGTCTTGGATCACTTCAGGCTTCAAATGTTTCTTATGGTTTTAATGGCCATGTGCCTTTTTTCATCCCCTCTTCCCCCTCTACCTTTACCTTCTCATTATCATGAGTGAAATAAAAACAGACATTCCATCTCCCTAACCGACCTAGCCCACTACCACTGAATCTGCAATTATCCTATGGCCCTTCTGTTCCACAGAGCTCCCTCAGACACTTGAGAGGCTCTGCCTTCTTAAGGAGAAACCTTAAGATTCTGGAATATCAATCTGTGCCCTGTCCTAAGGCTGGCAATACTTTCCCTCCTAGGAGAGAGGAGCTCCTTAACTACACCATGTGCAGTTATTTTTCTTTATGTCTCAATAAACGGCTCAGCCCTCAGAAATTTTCTTTCCTGCATAGAGAAGTGGCACCCAGAAATCTCACATGTCCAAGGTAAACATCTTTTACAGCAGCTGGAGCTAAACAGCTGACCATTCCATACATATACACCTAGTTTATGAAGTGAATTTAGAATATTTTGCAGTGAATTAAATATTTTCCATGAATCTCCTTCCTCCTGAAACAGGCTTTATCGCACTCTGAGGATCTGGGTCAGCCACGCTGCATCTAGTTCCCACTACATTTATCAGCCCAAACCCCATAATGTTTCTTCGTTGGCTCTGCTGCCTTCCTCCTCCCCACCATTATCTGTTGATTAAAAAGAAATCAATAATCTCTACCCCTTTGTTTTCCCAATGGGAAATATGACAAGGAAGTTCAGCAATCAAGAGCTGCTCTGCTTCAGCCCCAAAGCTGGTAGTGTTCCTCTTGTCCATGATTCCCTAGCTTCTGAGCAGTCTAAGAGCTGTCTGTCAGGGGCTCCAAGACTTCCTGGCAGGGTTTCCCTGGCTTTCAGGTAGGGGTTCTAAGACTTCTGTCAGAGTTTCCAAGCGCGGAATCCTATCAGAGTTCCCAAGGATTTCAGCAGGTGGTGCTGGGGAGCAACAGCTCATTCATCAGCAAAGCTTTTTTGGTGCTGCCCTTAGTAGCTGCTTTCCTCAGCCAGTTTCATTTATTCAGCAATCATTTAAGAGGACTCTACTAAGTACAGTTGTGGAAGATGATTATGAGACATGGTATCAGCCCCCAAACACCTCATTGTCCCTTGTGGGAGGACTTTCTCCTCGAGAAGTTGGTTTCTAAAGCAGGTGTGTCTTCAATTTCCAGGGTGCAGCGTTTCTCTGCCTACTGGCTTCCAGTAGAACCGACAACTCTGTATCCCACTTCTACCTTCACATGGCCTGGGAAACTCCTAATGAGTTCCCTAGCAGTGGACCTAGTCCAAGCTTCTCTAGGGAGTGTATCCAGCCTCTTCTGGATTGGTGTTAAGGGAGCAATCATCTTTTAAATTTACCTTTAAGCTTTCCTTTTGCTGTTCTCTGAGCCAGGAGAAAAGATCCCCAGATTATCCTTGCCTCTAGGGAATCCTCATATCTCCAAAGAGGAGCTCCAGGGTTCATAGGGTAGAGCTCAAGAACACAATTATGGAATCCTGGGATCTCCAAAGAGTGGGCGTTGAGAGATCATTCAGTCATTCAGCAGCTCTGCTTAGCCCCACCTCCTAGACCTACTTATGTACTTTCCACCTCATTTTTTTCATCCTGGGTGTGGAATTCCACTGACAGCCAGACAAAATTAGTGGAAGCACTGAAAGCACCTACTTTGTTATTCAAAGCTGTTCTTAATTATGCTATAAAATTTTGTAATTGGGAAAACAAGGTTCTTATATAGCACTGAATGAAAAAAACAAAATACAAAATTATATTTACCCTGTCCTCATGCCTGGATAAAAATGTGGATGCTTGTAGACCAGATCTGGAAGGGAATACAAAACTGAACCATGTGGTGTGTTAGGGTTGTGGGTTTGTAAGTGGTTATATTGTACAAATTTGTTTTCCTTTGTGATTATAATTTTTCATTAATTTATGCAAAACATATACAATCAGAAAATGAAAATAAGCGGGAGAAGGAACTGGAACAGAAGAGAAGAGAGATAAGGAGAACTGCTGAGTAAAGTCTGGTAACTGCTGCATCTCTACAGACCTAAGAGGCCTGGTAAGTGAGCATGAAGCAGGAGGAGTGCAGGGCCGGCCACCACAAGATAGGGATCTGGGCCCTGCTGCGCGAGAAAGAAAAAAGCAGCCCCTGACAGCCGTGAGCTGGAGCTGGCCTGGCACTCACGGATAGGCTGTGGTGTTCTGTTGAATGTTAACTGTTTCATAAAACCAGTACCTCCCAAGGTCATTCTGTGTCTGAGATGGAGAGAGACAAAACCAGACCACTCTGTAATCATGTCTGAGCACAGACAAAAAAGAACATGGTGCAAAATGCAAGAATACCTAACATCCTCTCACGTGGCTCACACCAGTGACCGTTGCTTATCTACCAATTATAGCATTCTCCCCACCATTCCTTCTGCCTGCTAGATACAAATTATCAAGATGTCCCAGTATACAATTGCCCCTGCTACCTGGGAACACTCAATCCAGAACAAAACCATGCTTATCGAATTTTCCCCCAAACATCTAACACAAGTCCAAAATCATATAATAAGCTCTTCCTAAGAAACTTAACCGAGAGGGCCCACGGCTTTCCGTGCAGATATTCCATCAAACCTAGCTTTTGGATTATAGATGTGTTCCTGCATTTAACTTCCTCTGGGTTTTTGGGCAAGGAATTCAAACTTACCATAACTAACTTGCTTTTATTTATTCAATGGAGAAGGTAATCTCTGGAAGAAAAAATGAGAAATTGCATGTGAAAGTACGTTATAAACTATACAATGTTATATATACTCTTTACTTCCTTTGAAAACATGACATTCTCTCACTTCCATGGCTTTACATATGCTTCTCCCGCTGCCTCAAAAAACCTTCCCCCAGTTGCCTTCAAACTCTTAATTCATGGTTTGGCTCCAGGTGCTGAGGATATTGGTGTATTCATTTTCCATTGTTGCTATAACAATTTACTACAAATTTAGTGACTTTAAACAGCATAGATTAATTTTTGTTTTTTATAGTTCTGGAGGTCAGCAACCCAAAATGGGTTTCACTGAGCAAAAACGAAATTACTGCAGGGCTGTGTTCTTGTTGAGGCCCTTGGGGAGAACCCATTCTCTTGCCTATTCTAGCTTCTAGAGGCCTGCATTCCTTGGCTTGTAGCCCCTTCCTCTACTTTCTACACCAGCAATAGCCAGTTGAATCTTTCTTGCATCACAGGACTCTGACCTCTGCTTCTGTCATCACAACTCCTCTCCGATTCTCCTGCCTCCCTCTTTCACTTACAAGGAAATTAGTGATTACACTGGATTACATTAATCCAGAATAATTACACTGGATTACATTAATCCACACTTTCTGGGGGGAGCCTTATTCTGCCTACCTTAATCAGCAGTGAAGAAAACAAAGGTCCTACATTTCAGTAGTGAGAGACTGGCAATAAACAAATGAGAGACTTAATAGTGACAGTCTTTCTATGAAGAAAAACAAAGCAGGGCTAGGGGCTAGAAAGTTGCTGAGGGTATGCTAGTTTTTTATAGGGTGGGCAGACAACGCCTGTCTGATTGGGTGATGGGTGAGCCAGGACCTGAGTGAAGTGAGGGCAGGGAGCCACACATATCTTGGGAGGACCGGTTCCAGATGAGGAGGGAGGGGAGAGCTCCAGGAGGAAGGTCAGAGAAGTAGCCGAGACCTGGTTAATGTAGGACCTTGTAGGCGTAGGCAAGTCAAATGCTCATTCCTGAGTGCTTTCCAGCAAGCTGACTAGAGGTCAGTCTTTCAGGATCAGTTTCCTTGATGCATTCTAATAGCAAAGCAAAACCTACCTAAAATCTGTCCCTCTGATTCCTAACCAGACTAAGCCCGCAGAAGCAGGGACTGCCGTGTTCAGTTACATCCCTAAAGAGCAGCATGGTGCCTAGGCAGTCGGTAAACGTCCATTATACAATGGGGGGCTACACTGGTTCAGTTTAGGCTAATCAAGCTTGAAGCAGAAGTAGAACTGCTCTGCCCAGGTTTGGATTTGAGATAGGCATGTACCTCCTGGTGTTTGGGGGACCAACTTTGGGAAGGAGAAGGGCCATTTGAAACGGGTAGGGCTGGGAGATGCTGTGGCCAGAAGCAGTGCTAGGTACCTACCAGTGCCACTGGCACCCAGCATGGTGGCAGAATAGCAGCGATATTGATTGAGAGAAGCAGCAAGGCGAAGGCTGCAGCTGGGGAAAATGGGGCCCGCCTGGCCCTGGGGAGGCCATCCTGTCAGCCAGGTGGCAGAGTTGACAGCCAGAAGCATCATCCCTGACTCCAATGCTCAGAGTCAGAGGTGGCCACGGTTAGAGAGGGCCGAAGTAAGGAATGATGAGATTCCCCCATTAGGGAAAGGAAGAGGCTGGGGTGGGATCCAGCATTCAGGCCTAGCAGGGGTCAGCCAAAAGCTATGGATTTTGTCATATTTTAGTTACATCCCAAGACTGCCATTTCTCAGGGTGGTGGTGAGAGAGTCTACTACGTGAATCAGGCATCAGAATCACTCCTCGGTGGGGTCCTCCCTGTGACAGCTGCAGATTCCTCAGGCATTGCTGCTAGGAGAGGTAGCACCTGACTTCCTGTCTTCATTCATTCACTCACTCCTTGGCTGAACTTAGTGGTGTGTCTAAGCTGGCTCTCACCCACTTTATATTCAGTGATACCATGTTGGCAGCTTGAAACTGGCCATAGTGGGACTATTTACACCATGGGACTGGGCAAATACTATAAATCAGCCCCCTATCCCCACCCCCAAGAACTGGTTGTTAACCATTTACCAGCACACCACTGGGGGTAGTAGAGATGTAAGGGTAGTAGAAATGCAATGCAGAATATAGACCCCAGAACCAGGCTGCCTCTGTTTGAATCCTGGTTTCGCTACTGTTAGCTTTGGTATGTCAGGTGAGTTACTTAATCCTTCTGTGCCTCAATTTCTCCATCAGTTTAATAGGGATAGTAATGATATCTGCCTCGGGGGGAGTTTTGATGAGAAAATTAGTTAAGATGGGTAAAGTGTTTGGAACAGGGTGTAGCACGTGAAAAACATAAATACCATGTTAGGTACTGTAGGCATTGATCTGCTGCTAATTGTCATGTCATATTTTCACCTTAGAGTGAACACTCAGAATCTCAGCCACTGGAAGCCTAGTCCCCAGAATAGCTAGAGAGTAAGTGTTCTGCTGGAGTATGTATCTTTCTTCGTCTGGTCCTTCCATGACCTATTTCTCTGCACAACCCTGAGGACAGAGGACAGCGCATGTCAGGCATTTTCAAGCCCTGTCACTGGTCTGTGCATCCTGTAATTGCCTTGGCACCCTGAGGCAGTGACTTGGCCTTCAGAACTCTTACAACAGAAAGGGGCAGATAGCTGCCAACGTCCACATGAACATTTGTCAAACATTTGCTTCCTACTTTCCATACAACAGGCAAAGGTATACTTAGAGCTAGCTGTTCTTGTAAAAGGAGGGAGTCTAAACGCTGTTCGAAAGGGCAAGTTCAGCGTCCAGCTTAGCCCTTATCTAATTGTGGAACCCAGTTATTTTATTATTATAAAGTTACAGGGAGTGAATGATACACAGGGAAAAGCACTGTACTAAAAGTCAAGAGTTTAATACTTGAGTCCTTGTTATATCATTTCTAGTTCTTGACTAGAATTTAAATATTTGGTAGTTGAATTAACCCAGATTATCTTAAAGGGCTCTTTCTCCTAGGACATGTTTTTAAGAAAATTGTGAAAGTGAATATTCTAGTTTCCTCAGCCAGACCTACTCATTTGAATTCAAGGTACAGGGCAATTTATAACAAAAATAAATAAGAAATATTTCTTGTAAGAAAACCTTAGGTGGCAGTCCATTATCTATGCAGCCAGTGAGTTGTGAAGATTTGAAATTATTGTGCAGGGGTAAAGGCTGGCTGGGCTTCTGAGTCTGTAGGGAAAGTACACGCTTGTTGGAAGCATTGGACTCAATGTTTTGGGCAAAGCCTTGTGACAGTGGTTAGAAGGTGGTTTGATAAAGGAACTGAGCTGAGACCTTCCTCCCATAAAGAAATTCTGAGAGGAAAGAGAAGTAACAACTTAATCTTTAAATACGATTCACCCAGTAAATGGATGCCAATAGGGGGGTGAGTTTTTTTTTTTTTTTGCGGTACACAGGCCTCTCACTGTTGTGGCCTCTCCCGTTGGGGAGCACAGGCTCCAGACGCACAGGCTCAGCGGCCATGGCTCACAGGCCTAGCCCCTCCGCGGCATGTGGCATCTTCCCAGCACGAACCCGTGTCCCCTGCATCGGCAGGCGAACTCTCAACCACTGCGCCACCAGGGAAGCCCGGGGGTGAGTTTTTATACAGACATTGATTGTGATCCATGGTGAGGAGCCCTGGGAAGCCTGAAGGTGGAAGTGGGCAGGATTCTGTGTGGTTTTTATTTTCTCTTGTTAATGCAAACCGCTCCCTTCTCAGCTTCTCCTCTTTCACCTTGAAAGTCCCAATCATTGTTTCTGTATTCCTTCCCCTTTCCCTTCTCTCTCCAATCTGTCCCTCTCCTCTTTCTGCCTGAAGTGACTCATTTATGTTCATATTTTATAGTCTCTTTGAGTTATTTGGTGACCTGGAGTTAATAAAGATTGATCTTTATACAGTTAGCATCTTTATTAGTTTGCTAGGGCTGCTGTAACAAAGTACCATAATTTGAGTGGCTTAAATGACAGAAAGTTATTGTCTCTCAGTTCTGGAGGCTGGAAGTCCAAGATCAAGGTGCTGGTAGGGGGGATTCCTTCTGAGGACTGTTATAGAGAATCTGTTTCATGCCTTTTCCCTAGCTTCTGGTGTTATGTTAGCAATCTTTGGCATTCCTTAGCTTGTGGATACATCATCCTGATCTCTGCCTTCATGTTCACATGGCACTCTCCCTGTGTTTGTGTCTGTATCTGTGTCCAGATTTCCTCTTGTTGTAAAGATACCAACCATATTGGATTAGGGCTTACCCCTAAAATGACCTCATTTTAATTTGATTGCCTTTGTAAATACCCTCTTTCCAAAATTGGGTCACATTCCGAGAGTTAGGACTTTAACATCTTTGGGGGGGTGGGCAGGGGTGAGGTGGACAGAGTTCAACCCATAACAGCATCTAAGGGAACAGCAATCAGGTGTCTAAATGGTTCAGTAAAGTAATTAAAGATGTTATGGAGCATTTCCTATGGGCTGGGCACTTTATACATGTTACCTTACTTCTTAAAAGAGTGAGATACGTATTATTTTGATCTCCATTTTACAGATGAAGAAAGCGAGGCTTGGAATAAGTGACCTACCCACAGTCACATGGATAGTATGTAGCAACACTAGGTTTGAAGCTCAGGACTAACTCTAGCGTCTGAATTTGTAACCGCTATGCATTCTACCTCTGGGATAGACCACCTGGCCTAGAATGAAAGATTTTTCATAGAAAGAAAAAGCTCTATGCTCTTTATTTCATTTTTATTAAGTAAAATCTACTCACCTTTTACTCCATTTCTGACAGGAGAATTGAGCGCTATAGGCCAGTTCCCCCTCTTATTGTTTAAGATATTATTCTGTTGAATTTTGGTAATTGCACAGTCATGTAACACCACCACAATCTAGATTAGAATAGATCCTTCACCCTAAGAAGGTTCATCCTGGCCCTTTACAAGTGAACCCCGTCCCTGTCCCCCACCCCCAGGACTAAGCATCCATTGATCTGTTCTGTGTCATTACAGTTTTGTATAGGCCCGGTTTTGGTTTATAAGCGCTAAGATCCTAAAAAAAACAAGTCTTCATTATTAACCAAAGAAGGCTGAACAAGGAAAGCAGAGAAGGTCCCTGCCTCCTGCAGTTACAGAGGGAGAGAAATAACTTTTTGTTAAACTTGTTAAAATAGTTTGATTTGTTATGAGTTAATTTGATAGCATTCACAAGATTATTAGGTTTCCTACTCTGTTATTTTAAAATTCATCTATTTTGCAATTTGAATTGACCTTTGACCCATGTATAATTTTATAACATCATGCATTGGTCATTTGGAGAATATTGGCTTGCTGTTATACAGTTCTTCTGAATGTGGCACGTTGCCGTATACAATAAAAAAAATCATATTTGTTAATATCACCACTGATCTCATCAGAAAAGCCTTTGAGGGTTGGGAAGCTGTCAAGTTCGTGGTGGCCATCATAAGTTTCCAAAGATTTTAATGTCATCTTTAAAACTTGAATTTTATTATTAGCGACAAACACTGTAAGGTGTTTTCTTTGAAGTGACAGGCTCGCTTTGTTCATTTTTGAGAAAATGTCTACCAAACCCAAATATGAATAACCTAGTTTATCTGTGAGCTATCCTTTCAAGTAAAAATGGTGTTCCATGCAAAAAGTAGTTCAGCTTGCAAATGAAACAGCTGCACAAGTGCTTTCTCTGAGACAACTATCAGACGTGGGTGTGAGGCAGAAGGACTCTATGTGTATTCTCCATTTCATGCCACAAAATATGTAAGAGACATCTGCTCAAGTAAGATAAAATGTAATTGTTTTTACTGCTTCATCAAGGACATTCACAAGTGACCTGGCTCCTTCCCCCATGCCCCAGCCCCTGCAAGTGCGTGGAGGTGAAGAATGCAATAGCTACTAGCATAGTTGGTGCCACTGTCCTGATTCATGCTAAAAAGCAAACGTTTTACCCACTATTGCTTTTGCACCATCAGTGCAAATGTCAACACCCTTTAAAAATGCAAAAAATGTTAGTGTTATTGTGAAAGTAGTTTTGACCTCATGCAATTCTTGAAAGGATCTTGGTCCTCCCAGGGATCTGCAAACCACATTTAAAGAACTATTCTTCTAGCGGAGAAAGCAAAAACCAGAGTGAGCCTCAATCAAACAATATGTTTTCAAATCAGTAACACACAAATGATGGGCTACAGTGCTATATAAAGTAGATATATTGAAATCTTCTGAACACACAAAACGGCAAAAGTCTACAAAAGTCACCTTATAGCCATGAAAATATCAACTGAAGTAGAATTTTTAAAGAAAAAATCAGAACTTCTTGCCTTATCAGTAGATTGCAACACATTCAGCAATCAAAATTACAGATGGCACATGACATGTCTTATATAGGACGTGTTTTAGAGTTAAGGCTCTCAAGACATGTTGAGTCTTAAACATGTAGTAAAAGACTAAGGAGCTGCCCTGTTTCATGAGGATATTTCAGAACTCAACTTCAGCCTGAATTTTCCTGGGTCCAGGCTACTGCCAACCAAAAATCAGGTTAGTATTTAAAATTTTTTTAAATTATTTAATATTTTATTTATATACAGATGTATACAACACAGATGTAAGTTATAAGGCATAATAATGAAATGAACACTGATGAATTCACAACCTAATTTAAGAGTTAGAGCTTTGCCAATGCCATTTAACCCGTCGGTTCTCCTCCTCTTTTCTATCCCTTGCCTACCAGAGGTAGGTGTTATCCTACATTTCATTTTTTTAAATAAATAGTTTTATCACATATATCACTAAATCATATTTTATTTTTGTGCTTTATAAAATTGTTTTTCAACTGCATGTAGTCTTTTAAAACATGGCTTTTTTTCAGTCAGCTTTATATTTCTAAGATTCATTCATGTTGCATGTAACTGTGATCCATTAATTTTTAACTCTGTATAGCTTTCCATCATATGAATACACCATAATTTTCTCATCCATTCTCTTGTCAGTGGTCCTTTGGGTGTTCCAAGTGCTTTTCTATCTTGAACAATGCTTGTGTAAAAATAGTTGTACATGTCTCCTGGTTCATATGTGTAAGAGTTTCTCATGGGTGTATAACAAGGGGTGGGATTGCTGAGTTGTAAGAGTCACACATACTTACCTTTACATGATAATGTCAAATTATCTTCTAAAGTTTCTGTACCAGTTTATAGTTCCATATAGGGTTTAGGAGTGTGGGTATGTGTGAATATATATATATATATATATATATATATATATATCTCCACTGATCTACTCCTTTCCAATACTTGCTATTGTCAGACAATGTAGTGAGTATACAATGGTGTCTTATTTATTTTCTATTTCCTTGAGAAGATTGAACATCTTTCTGTATTTATATTCACCATTCTTGCTTCCTCGTCCTTGAAGTACCTGCTGATGTCTTTTGCACATTTTTCTATTGTATCCTTTTTTATTGATTTGTAGGAGTTCTTATATTCTTGGTATTGATTCTTTGTTAGATATATGTGTTGCTAATATCTTCTCTCAGGTTGTGGCTTGTCTTTTCAGTTTCAAAGTTATCAATGTTTTGTTTTACGGGTAGCACTTTTTTGTATTGCTTACATCCCTATCCTGAAGTCATAGAGTGTTCTCCTGTTAATCCATCTGGCTGAGGCCTTTAATTCAGAGTTGAATTGAAACAACTATTGAGGAGTGTCTTAGTCTGCTGGGGCTGCCATAACAAAATACCACAGACTGGGTGGCTTAAACAACAGAAATTTATTTTCTTACAGTTCTGGAGGCTGGAATTCTCAGGTAGAGAGATGCCAGCAGGTTTGTTTTCTGATGAGGCCTCTTTTCCTGGCTTTCAGATGGCCATCTTCCTGCTGTGTCCTCACATGATCTCTTCTCTGTGCATGATGATGTTTATAAGAACAGCATCAGTTCTGTCAGATTGGGGCCCTAACCTTATAGCATCACTTAACTTTTATTACATCCTTACAGGCCTCATCCCCAAATGCAGTCACATTGGGGGTTAGGGCTTCAACATATGAATTCTGGGGGGGATGTAATTCATAACAGAGGGTTTCTTAATCTTTTTCTTAACTTTAAAGGGAATACTTTTATCATTGAGAATTATGTTTGCTCTTGTTCTTCAGTCTTTATATGTGTTTTATCAAGGTAAGCAAAGTTCCTTTTTTTTTAAGAGGTTTGGGGTTTTTTTGGCCACACTGTGTGGCTTGTGGGATGTTCCCTGACCAGGGATTGAACTTGGGCCACCACAGTGAAAGCCTGGAATCCTAACCACTGGGCCACTAGGGAACTCAGCAAGGTTCCTTTGAGTCCTAGTTTGGTAAGAGTGTTTTGTTGTTGTTAAATCATGATTACATATTGAATCTTATAAAATGTTTTTTATGCATCTATTGAAATGATTATATGTATGGTTTTTCTTTTTTAATCTATTAACATGATAAATGCATTTACAGATTTTATACAGTTTAACTATCCTTGCATTTCTGGTATTAACCCAACTTGGTCAAGAGGTACAGTTGACCCTTGAACAACATGGGTTTGAACTGCACAGGTCCACTTATAAACAGATTTTTTTCAGTAAATATATTAGAGTACTACACAATCCAAGGTTGGTTGAATTCACAGATGTATAATGGTAGATACATAGGGCTGACTATAAAGTTATACACAGAATTTTTATTTCTGAGGAGGCGGGCAACGTCCCAACCCCCAAATTGTTCAAAGGTCAACTATATTATCATTTTTATGGGTATGTTATATTAATGCTTTTTTTAAGATTTTTGCATTTATGTTCATGAGTGGGTAATAATACTTTCCCATGTGCTACTTGTCTGATTTGATCTTGAGTTTATACTTACTTCATAGAATGGATTGGAGAAGTGCATCCTCTTTTTCTGTTCTCTAGAAGAGGCACTGTAGTGTAGTGGTAAAGGACATGGATTCCTCAGGTGCCAGACTATGTGTGGATGAGTTACGTAGCTGTCATTGCCAGGTACTGTGAGAATAACTTGGTGATGAGGCCAGTGGGACTGTTAATACCCAAACTCAAATTCCTTTTCAGAAATCCCCAAATGATAAGGTCTATTAAGTTAAAAGCTAGAAAAAATAATATGCTTATAAGCCTTAAAAAAAAAAAGCAGGTGCTACTTACTGTTGAGTGATGTCACTGGCTATCATCCTAAAGTCCTACATTTTCTCAGTGTTTCCACTTTAATCACAAGTTTAGAATATTATAAATGTTAGAAATGTCAGTGTCAAACTGTAGACATGATTCAGTATCCTTATAAAATGGCTATGGAATGTTAAAATACTTACTGTAGCAACTGGATGCCCACAGGGTACTCTTTCTTTCCAGGAAGCCAGGTGGGATGTAAAGAAGAATTTTCAGAGATACAAATAAAAGAAAGAAACCCATAGATATCCACGTGGATTTCCCTTGTGTGTGCTCTGTACTTCTCTAGCTGTCTAAGAGAAACCAAACCTTTGTTTGCTGGCGAGACTGTCTTCAGAGCTTTAGGACAAAACAGATGCTAGGGAGAATATTGTAAGATAAGTTACTAGTGTTCTAGTGCTTTGTTTTCACTATGCCGCTGGTCCTCTATTTCAGCTCAGAAGGTGACAAATGCAACAGCAAGGGGAAACCTCACTTCCTTGCTGGCAGGAACAGATGTTGGAGTGTTCAGAGCTGTAATTGGCAGTTGTTTTTTCAGATTCTTCCATCTCATAATTTTGAATGCTGCTCAAAGGGAAGCTGCCCTATAAAGATGACATTTGGAAACTCAAGGATTCCAAATGGAGAGTTTTCTGTTTTTAAAATTTACATTATTTATATTTAAAGCCTCCAATAATAGAACTCTTGCCATACTTCAAGCACGGAGATTCTTTCCTCAGCTGTGCTCAGCCTACTACTAATAAGCCCATCGGAGGCATTCTTTATTCTGTTACAGTGGTTTTGATCTCTAGCATTTCTTTTGGATTCTCTTAGAATTTCCATCTCTCTGCTTACTTTACCCATCTGTTCTTGCATGTCGTCTGTTTTTCCCATTAAGGTCCTTAGCACATTCATCACAGACGTTTCAAATTCATGGTCTGGCAATTCTAACATCCTTGCCATATCTGAGTCTGGTTTTGATGCTCGCTCTGTCTCTTCAAACTGAGTTTTTTGCCTTTTGGTGCATCTTGTAATTTTGTTGAAAGCCAGACAGGATGCACTGAGTGAAAGGGACTCCAACAGATGAGGCTTTGGCGGTGTGCTGGTGAAGAACCTAGGGAAGTGCTCCTAGTCTGTGATTGACTAGGTCTCTGTCTGTTAGTGAGCCTGTGGCCCAGGCCTGTGACATTCACAAGTGCCGCTCAGCCCACCAACTCCCCACCCCCTTAGGGGGATGGGATGGCTATCTGTGAGCTGGAGTTGCTATTTCCCTTCCCCCAGGCTAGTTAGCCTCTGATAAAACCCCAGTAGAGAATGGACTTGAGGATATGGGGAGGGGGAAGGGTAAGCTGGGACAAAGTGAGAGAGTGGCATGGACATATATACACTACCAAATGTAAAATAGATAGCTAGTGGGAAGCAGCTGGGAGTGGGAGATCAGCTGGGTGCTTTGTGACCACCTAGAGGGGTGGGATAGGGAGGGTGGGAGGGAGGGAGACTCAAGAGGGAGGGGATATGGGGATATATGTATACATATAGCTGATTCACTTTGTGATAGAGCAGAAACTAACATACCATTGTAAAGCAATTATACTCCAATAAAGATGTTAAAATAAAATAAAATAAATTAAAAAAAAAACCTAGTAGATAAGGCTGTGGTAAAATTGTTTCTCTGGAGGGCTGGCCTTGTTGCAAAGAATAGAATGTTCGGCTGTATTTCCAAATGGTTGCATCTCTCTTCCCCCTGCTGGAATCGTAAGAGGGTTTTCCTCTGATATGCGCTGTGAGAACCTGGTTTAGCGCCAGGAGGTGAAACTCACAAAAGCGTGG
Organism: Phocoena sinus; assembly: GCF_008692025.1. Taxonomy (NCBI): domain Eukaryota; kingdom Metazoa; phylum Chordata; class Mammalia; order Artiodactyla; family Phocoenidae; genus Phocoena; species Phocoena sinus. The sequence continues at coordinate 35,650,270 of NC_045766.1, forward strand.
GGAACCCCCTCATCCCCTGGGGTTTTAACTCTCAGAGTTGTCCACACGGAGCCTCCAGCTGTACATCAGTTACAGTTCCGGTTCTTCCCACCTTGGCACTGGTTCCTGCGGAGGTGTCTGCTCTCCTGCTTCCGCTCTGGTAAGTTGTGATTCTCTGTATCTGCCAGTCTATCTCTACAATTTGGGGGGTAGCAGTTTACCCTGTGACCTCTCTTTTCTAATGGCTCTAAGAAAAATTGTTTTTCCATTTTTCCATTTGTTCAGCGTTTTTTGTTTTAAAGTTTAACTGATTTTATTAAGATCAGTCTTTTTTAAAAAAATATTTAATCAATTAATTTATTTTTTATTTTATTTATTTTTGGCCGCATTGGGTCTTAGTTGTGGCACGCAGGATCTTTCGTTGCAGCGTGCAGGCTTCTCTCTCTCTAGTTGTGGTGCAGGGGCACCAGAGCACGTGGGCTCTGTAGTTTGTGGCACAGCAGGCTCTCTAGTTGAGTTGCGTGGGCTTAGTTGCCCCACGGCATGTGGCATGTGGGATCTTAGTTCCCCAACCAGGGATTGAACCTGTGTCCCCTGCATTGGAAGGTGGATTCTTTACCACTGGACCACCAAGGAAGTTTAGTTCAGCTTTTTATTTGTTAGCACAAAGTGATGACTTCTAAGCACCTTACATGCCACACTGGAAAGTAGAAGCTGGTACATGAGAGAACTCTTTAAAATTAAAACTTTTAATTTAACTTACTCCTAAATTCTCAAAGCGCTTTTCAGGGACATTAAGTGGTATGCTTAGTAGGCTGGGGAAAAGATTACTTGGTGTTAGGAGACAGAGGTAACATAATTGTAATTGTATTTATTAAAAGATAATTTCAAAACAACAAAACAAAAAATCACTGACTGTTTTTAAGACAAATAGTGAGAAAATATAAAGCATTCTGAATTGTTTTGGAAGAAAAATGTCTAAAATGCAAGTATCATGAGTTTGTTGTAGTAAATTTTATCTGTCAGCTTAGGCTCAGTTATGCTGTGGCAGCAAGCAGCCCCAAGATCTCAGTGGCTTATGACAAAGACCTGTTTTTCACTCATGCTGCATTTCCATTGCTGAGGCTTGGCTCCATGTCATTTTTACTGTGTGACTGAGGTTGAAGGAGCAGGCTCTTCCTGTGACATGCTAGTCAAAGGAAAAGAGAGGATTTTGTTCAAAAGAGGCACACAGCACCTCTCTTCACACATCTTTGCCAAAGCAAGTCATGTGACTACTCCTGCATTCAAAAATGTGGGCTCCAGGAAAGGGTACTACAAGTCACATGGCCACGTATGATATCAGCGCAGTGGAGGGTGTAATCTTCCTACAGAAAGGGTGTCAGATATTTTGAATATTAATGCAATTTACCCTAGTTTCTACCAAGTTCTTCTCTAGTTTATTGTGAGTTAGCCAACTAGAATTCTCTTATCCAAGTTGTTCCAGGACTGTGCTTTTTGCTACTGTGCAAAATTTCAATTGGCCATCTCCATACCTACTTTGAAGTTGAGTTGTTTGTTTGTTTGTTTGTTTTACATTCACTTGCTAGAGGATGAGGAGACAAAGGAATCCTCAGTTAAACACTTCTGTGAGGAGCTCCTGGGCATTGAGTGGGAGTGAAGACACAGCACTTGTTTTCAAGTGCTGTTATTTACAAAACAGTTCTCTCCAGCCAGTCCTTGGCGTAGGCACATATGTTCCTGGAATCTGCGTTGTGAGACAGATAGTAGAAAACTCCTCTTTTATGCCACATCAGAGTTTGGTTCTTGAGAAGCATATGGCTACCCCTGTTGCCATCATGTTGCATTTGTGTACTGATAAGGAAATAAGTTGAGTGGTGGTTGGTTATTTCTTCTATACAGAGATGGGGATAAAAACTACTAAATTGGGAGAATTAGGAACAGGTTAGGAATAGGTAAGCTCTGTTAAATAAATGGGTAGAGAAAATGCAAAGCAGTGAAAACAAAAATTGCTTGTTCTGACAATAACTAGAGTACAAAGCTACAAAGGTCAGGTCAAAGCATTAAAGAGAAAATCTGTGACTCAAAGGTCACAAACTGGCAGCTCACAAGGATGAGTCTGGGCTCCTATATATGTTTGGGGGAGGCCACAGTATGTTTTAAATATCAGGCAATATTACATAGAAAGAATACAGATTTATGGCATCTCTTGAAAGTGAAAATATTTTCCATTTTTGTTGATATTCCTGGATTTGGTAAAGTTGGCTAGAGCTGCATTGCTATCATCCCCTTGGGAGCTAGCATGAATCTCCAGTTCTCCACATGGAATCTAGGTGGATTAAAGACCTTAATATGAAAAGTAAAACTTTAAGGTGTAGGAAAGAAAATGCAAGAGAATATTTTTGTCATGTTGTTTGAGAACAGATTCCATAAATAAGACTCTAGATAGTCTACAGTATACATTAAAAATTATTTTTTATCAAAATTAAGGATTCCTATTCAACAATGGCCATCATAGACAAGCAACCTGTAGGAAAAGAGATTGGAAAAGCTATTTTCAATGTATAATACCAACAAAGAATTAATATCTAGAATATTCAAGGAATTCTTGAACATAATTTTAACTCATAGCAAGTAAAGTCAGAAAACAAAGACTGCTAATAAGTAATTAATAGAGAAGGAAACGTATAATCATTAAATATCTTAAGTGAATATAATCAGGAAAATGCAATTTAAAATAAAATAACTCTATTTTCCAACAATCCAGTTGGCAAGAATTATGAAATCAGGTATTATCAAATACTGACCAAAGATGTGGGGACATGAGAATCCTCCTATGTTGCTGGTGGAAATATAAACAGCTGTTCCAGTGAGCTATCATGGCAGTGCAGAGTGAAATTAAGGATATGTGTATACTGTGCTTAGAAATTCCATGCCTAGAGAAACTTCAGCATCCAGAGAACCACTTGCATGGTTTTACAAAAAAGTTGTCCTCAGAAAAACATATGAGAATGTTCATGGCAGTATTACGTGTTCTAACAAAGGTCAGAAATCACATAGGTGTCTATCTACGTCTAAATGTCTAAATGAAATGTGATACATGAATTTAATGGATACTATGCAACAGGCAAAGACTTGATATAAATAAGATTTACATATCATAATATAGGTATACATATATCTAAATAAATATGTATGAAAGATAGCTCGAAAGACCAAACTTTAAATGTACCAGAGTGGTTGTTTATACTACCTGGGAAGAGATTGGGACTGGGAATGGGAAATAAAGAGATTTAAAATAAAACAAACTGAAATAGAATATAATAGCCTTGTGGGTGCCACTGATGATAGCACCCACAAGGAATATGGTCCATTCAATTCTGAATTGAGGAATATGGTCCATTCAATTCTGTAAAACCTGAAGTTATAAAAGACATCAACAAAAAAGAGTTACTATTCCTTTATGTTTCAGTCAAAGATAATTCTTTTATTATTTTTTTTGAATTTGTAAAGGTGGAATAAATTCTATGGTTTGCCCTGACTTGAGCAGCTCCACTGCCAAACATTAATCTAGTTGTTGCAATTTCTTATTATCCAGGCATACATTTGTGATCTTCCTATTTTGTTGTTTTCTGTGTGTTTGTTCATTTACCTGCACTCAATAAAGCCCTCCATGGGACTTCCCTGGTGGCGCAGTGGTTAAGAATCTGCCTGCCAATGCAGGGGACCCAGGTTTGAGCCTTGGTCCGGGAAGATCCCACATGCCACAGAGCAGCTAAGCCTGTGCACAACTACTGAGCCTGTGCCCTAGAGCCCGCAAGACATAAGTACTGAGCCTGGGTGCCACAACTACTGAAGTCCTCAGGCCTAGAGCCCGTGCTCTGCAACAAAGAGAAGCCACTGCAATGAAGAGTAGCCCCTGCTCGCCGCAACTAGAAAAAGCCCCTGTGCAGCAACGAAGACCCCACGCAGCCAAAACTAAATAACTTATATTAAAAAAAAAAATAACAAAGTCCTCCCGTGTATAACTGCCAGGTGACCTACTCCACCTTTGCCTAAGCGGTGTTTTTCTAGAAACCAGAAGGAAAATTTCTGCAAATTAAAATACCTTAGTGCTGCTGGATTTGAAGTGGCAGATGGTGGTTGGATTTTACAAGTCCCCTTTGCCCTCTTCCTTCATTTTCTGCCTGCTTTTATATTAATCCTCCCTGTGCAGATCTGGCTAAGTGTATGAAGCACACTCCAAGGAACTCTGTTAATGATTAAGCCCAAAGCTAGGTCTCCAAAAAGTCATACGGCCTTTCATTTGCAGGGTCTGGGAAGCCCCTTCCGGCCCTTACCGTATTAAATTTTGCAGCAACTGTGATATTTAGAGAGAACACACATGCAGGATGGGGTTGGAGGGTATGCCCGTCTTCTCAGCACAGGGCCTCCTAGCAGGCTGGATTTATTGGATTTCTCACTTTCTTTCACCATTTGGATTTCCAAATACTTTTTATTAGTTCAGTCTTTAAAGCTGAGAAATTAAGCCAAATTGTAATGAAACACTGTAGCCTTAGTCCCCTGGGGCCTAAGAACAACTGATGAACTCTTCCAACTTGGCTGCACAGCAACTTCTGCTTAAGTCTCCTGTGCTTGCCTCCTCAACCAAAGGGACATCACACTTGCCATGCCGGGATTTATGATTTATGAATCTTATCAGTTTTTTCAAAATCCTATGCTTCAAGTTAATGTTTCTAGTTTAGGAGTAACTGAAGTGATTTCACAATGCTTACCAGAGCAAGATTTGTTCCTTAGTTTTGAGTCCTTCATTCATTCAATGCGTATTTTCCGAGTATATGTGTAAAGTATATGGCTCTAACACTCACCAGGTAATGGTTAGGTTGTCCTTTTCCTTTGGTGATGAGCTGTTGTATTATTTTTTTTGGACTACTTTGATCATACTTCTGTGAGATGAATAAGTGCTGGAAATTAAGTTTCCATTCTCTTGTTAATTTGCTACACGGGTCTTCAAATTATTAAATAAAGAGTTGAAGTTCTTGGAAGTAGAAGGAAGAAATGGGGTGCCTTACATCTCTGACTTAAATTCTCACTCAGCAGTAATCTTTACTGTTAGGTTTTAGTAAACATCAGCTACTTTTCACACTGTGCTGGAGTGAGACATAGTATGGTATGGTATAGTATTTTATAGTATAGTACATTACAGTACAGTATAGTGGGTAGACCTCAGATTCACATAATATCTCAAGCATCAACTTTGCTATTATCTAGCCTTGTGATCTTGGGTAAGTGTCTTAAATTTCTGTGCCTCACTTTACTTAAAATTATAGGAGTGTTTGTGCTTGGAATTATTGAAAAAAATTAGGTGAGGAACTGTAGGCTCACAGCACATAGTAGATGCTCATTAAACGTCAGCCTCTCCTACAGCCATCTAAGAGGAACATAAAGGAGGTAGAAAGCCCAGGCCTAGTCCTCAGGGACTAAGAGTCTAGTCAGGAAGATGAGACATAGACTCTATGTAAAACCACCGGGGAAAATGCCTCTCAGAAGAAACCTAAAGAGCTTAAGTTAATTAACTCTGTCCCCTCATTACCACCAATTCTGGAAATGAAAGACAGACTTTTCTCATCAAAGCATGTTTACACTTGATGTGTATAATTGTTGTCCAGAAAGCTTTCTATAAACTAACAGCCCTTCTTCTTGGGGGAAATGAAGCACTTGGGTTTTAAATTTGGCTCAAACACACATTCACACTCACACACTCACATGAACATTATAGTGACTTAGGGTTCCATCAGGACTTTCATCTGAAAGTTGTGCAAATGTTTCATCCATCTGGTGACTGCTCATAGAACATGTTATTTCTAGTGTTTGCAAATAATTATCTAAATAGATATCTGCTTGAAAAGGTTCTATTCAATGTGTATATTCTGAAAAATAATTTCCTTTGCCATTTTATGTATTAAAAGAATTGAAAACCTTCCTTACATTTTCATGTCCTCATGCTGTTTGAGGTGCAGGTCATGGCTGTAGAGTTTGAATGTGTCATTTGATAGTGCTAGGTCCATGTGGGTGTGTCTCTATCAGGGGCCTCTTTCTGAAGTGGTTGTTTAAAATCCTCAGTGGTCTTATGCCAGCAGGTTCCATGGGAAAAGCAAGGGCCTTGAAGCTAATGAGACTTAGGTTCTATCCCACATCCCTTGGAATGAGGTATTCAAAATTTGCAGGGATGGTGGTAGTCACATTTGTATAGGAGGTATATGGAACCTTCTGGAATCAAGAATTGATGCTTTTCCTTTTCATGTTAACTGCTATTAAAAGATCTCTGATGATTAGAATCGTTCCAAGTGGTGAGCAGTGTAAGAAAGGCCACGCGGGATCTCCCCACGGGGCACTTCCTAGGAAGGTGAACCCCAGGCCCATGCCAGTGCCTCAGTTATCTTGGGGAAGGAGATGGTTCTGGACATAGTTTGTGTCTGAAGCTGGAACTTGAATGCTTACTCTTTGGCAGTGAGCTTAGCAACACTTTGGAGGAACTCTTAATAACCTGCTGCATGTCTGCTGACTTTACATCTCACAAAGTTGCTGGTGTCACATGCAGGGGCAGTGTAGCTGCAGGTTCTTCAGTGATCAGTTTCTGGAGGTGACTGTGCTATTCTGAAGCCTCGAGGTGGCGCCTGTGAGCTTCAGTCATTAGTGAACTTGTAGGATGGGGGGTGTCGTGGAGGTACAAGGGTGGAGGGTTGAGAATAAAGTAACTCTGGGTGTGGTGACAGCCAGGGAAGGGGACTGACTGATTCCTGTAGGGTTAGGGACTGGGCGCACCAAATCACCCCTCCGCTTGGAGAAGTAACTAACGAATTAAGAGCAGAGCTGGGACTTGAATGCAGGTCTCGTTCGGCCTCCGGTCCTCATTGTCTCTCCAGTCTGGCCATCCTTAATGAAATGATGTAGGGATCTAGAGGAGACAGGAGTAGCTTATTTGGCTAAACCTTTTCCTTGATGCAGGAGTGCCCAGGGCTCAAGCGTCAGTGGCCACTATTCCTGAATCCATGCACAACTCAATTAGGGGTGCTTCTACATCCCCCAGTGCATTTTTTTTTTTGCGGTACGCGGGCCTCTCACTCTTGTGGCCTCTCCCGTTGCGGAGCACAGGCTCCGGACGCGCAGGCTCAGCGGCCATGGCTCACGGGCCCAGCCACTCCGAGGCATGTGGGATCCTCCCGGACCGGGGCACGAACCCGTGTTCCCTACATCGGCAGGTGGACTCTCAACCACTGCGCCACCAGGGAAGCCCCCCCCCCCCCCCCCCCCCCCCCCGCCCAGTGCATTTTTTTGACGGGGTAAATTTAAGCTTCTGGCTCTTTCCTTGACTACTTTTCCTGTGTTATTCTCAGGAGTGAAGAATTCAGAGCTCTACATAGCATTGTTCACAGCTCCTTGAATGAACTTGCACAAGTCTCAACCTCAGTGAGTGTTGGGGACAAAAACACTTATATTACTTGCTTTACATGTTTGATGCTAGATTAAAGAGAAAAAATGTGTATGAAGTGCATTGCAACAAGACTCTATTAGAAATGGAAGAATACAAAGCATGCAGCAAGAAGCATTTTTAAAGGTTCCTAGAAGATCAGAATGAAATTTAATATTCCCTTAAAGTAAATAAGTTTTTCCCTGTTGAAGCCCCTCAACAAAAGATCATTAGGAACACACTTATTAGAGTAAAAAGAAATTCAGTTTATTTTTCTCGCTGTAACAAGACTGAAGCACTCCAAAGGAACCATGAGGCGTTGGGAGATGCTTCTTACAGGATATGGGTTTGTGCTGGATGATTCAAGGTGAGTTTAAGGGAGTGGAGGCCAATTCTGGATGACATATTTCAGGCGGCAGGAGCAATTTTGTGATTGTGTATCTTAACAATATTTATTGATCAGATAGGAGGACCACAGTGGGATGGGCCTGTCCTTGGTGGGGTAAAGGAGCAGCAGTCATTCCTGTTAGGCAGAAGAGAGGGATGCTTCACCGTTTTTGTGGTTGCAGAGTGGCCTTATTCTGTCTCATTCTAAATATTGTCATGGAGTGGCCTGGTTTAGACATTGTTTCTGTTCTGTGAGTATGGTTTATATTCAACTGGGAATATCATGGCCTAGCTGCCAGCAGGACTGCTTTCTCACCTGGTTTTAGGTGTATTTATTTGTTCCCTTTTCTGGAAGGCAAAGAAGGAAGTCATATTCTAGAGGAGTGCCGAGGCTTAACACTAAGGTAGAGGGTCTCCAACTGGCTGTATAAAGAACAATTAAGTTACAGAACCCAAACAGGGAACAAAATCGCCACCAGAAACCAAGGAGCAGGGCATATCAAGGAGGGTGAATGGATGTGGGGTGGTCTTGAAGCAATTCCAGAGGTGGAATGCAGCTTCTCCTTTAAGTATGTGTCCCCTCATGGCTACAAGTGAGGAGTTGGGCGGGATCCCTGTTTCCTGACTTTAAATCCAGGGACCAGAATCCCTCCCCAACACCAAGGCAATGTTATCCGTTTTACCTCCCTCTTACCGTCTTGTGATCTCCTTTCTGTAAGGTCTGGGTTTATATATGTAATCTTCACTTCAGGTAAAAATGGGAGTGGTCAACTATTAACACTGGTTACTTCTGGGAAGTGATACCTAAGGGTTTAGGGAGAAGTCATCACTCTTTGCTTAATACACTCATATATTATTGAAATTTTATGAGTCAACTTATTTTTCAATTAAATTATTAAGAACAAAAATGAAACGATATAAGAAATGGCAGTGGTGGTGGAACATGTGTTTTGCCACTGGGGATGCTCCCTGAGGGATGATTTTCGAATTAATATTTCCCTTGTTTTGAAAGGAAATTCAAAATTCACTTTTGTGAAGGGGATGGTATTGGTGTCTTGGACCTGTTCAAAAGATAATTTTGATTAAAAGCTAAAAAATCATGATTCTCATACAAATATAAAATGAAAGATATCAGTGCTTTTAATTGATTCATTAATTAATAGGAGAATCAGTAAGATGTATAACCAGTTCAAGAGAATTCAAAGAGCAGACACATAGACAACTAGGAATGCTGAACTGAATTTACTTAATAAATGTAAAACCGGCTTCTTGGAGAGAGGGAAATCAATTTGCACCTCTACCTGAGATAATACATTTACAGTCTATGAATGAGAGACATTTGCCTGCTACCAGTAATCTACATTAACCGAAATAGTTCAAAGACTATGAAAGGCAGACACACCCATAATTATGCACTGGACAGGACACTACTCATCTTACTTGCCTGTTTTAAAGTTTTCACATTTTTTCTTGCCAGCTCAGAATAACATTTGTTAAAAGTCGGGTGTTTCTGCCCAAGACCTGTACTTATGATTATGTGTCTTAAAAGAGAAAAGGGAATTTGTCATAAGTTTATTTTGATATTTATATTTTGGGTGATAAATGACCAACCCAAAAGGACTGTAAAAAATAATTCAGTGATTTCAGGAACATGTTAATGACATAATTATCAGTGAATAGTTTTAAATTTGCTTTTATTTTCCATTTTATCTTCTGGGGTGGAGCAGAGAGCAAGTATCTATTATGATAAACAGGATAATTTTAAAATTTCTTTCTACCCTGTATATAAGATTATCCACATCTGTTTGCTTGAGTTTTTAAAGTTGGTTTCGTACACACACACACACACACACACACACACACACACACACACACGTACATGGGCACACACATGCCCCATTCCCCTAATGGAAGAAAGCTTTAAAAATCTGATTTAATTGCAACCAGGAGTGGGTTTAGCTGTGAATCTGATACCAACCAGGGTTCTTGGCTTTCCCCAATCAGTAGAAATTGTTAAGAGGCCAGTTAAGAAATTCAGGCAAGGCTTTACTGGGGGAGGGGGCAAGCTGGTTCCTTATATGGGGTGAGGGTAGGGGTGTGTCTGTGGGGTCTGGCCTGAGGGGTGGCTTAGGTGTTTTGCCCACCCCTTTGGTGGTGTTGAGTGCAGGGGGCATGCGCAGTACCCTGCTTTTGCTCCTGACGCCCTGTTTTTGCTCCTGGCTCTTCAGAAATGGTAGTTGGGTTTTTTGGTTTTTTTGTATCTTGTTGTTCTGGATTTGCCCCAACTGCACATGCACGCAGTTATTTTTAGTCCCTTATAGTTTCTTTGTTGCTCTAGGAGACATTTGTTCAGGTGCAAGCACTGCAGCCAAGGGGCCCAGGTCCCAGCCTATCTCAGGAAGGGGAGTGGGACTGTTGAGGAGAAGTTAATAGGAAGGGAGCCATAAAAACATGCTTATGTTCAGCTGATCCCTTTGAACAAAATTAAGGGAGTTTATTTCTCTCACCTCCTTTTCCCATGCTTTCCTTGTCGTTTCTTTGCTATTTTTCATGTCACTGCAAGGTTGTGCTTATTGGGTGCTCTAATGTTTGTGTCTATAATGAAAATTAATGGAGTTTTATTTGGAAATGAAAAATTTTAAGTTTGGGAAAGGATGAGGAAGAGAAGAGAGTTGGAAGAGAGATTTTGTAATTTTTAAAGGGAATAGCACTAGTTACTCTTCTCTCATACCAAACCAAACAAATTTATTACCAAAACAGGGAAAGGAAATTCAGAATTCCTCCTGATTATGGAAATAAGATGAAAATTTAAAATAAAGTAAGAGGGACATTTTGGAGGTAGTATCAGTCAGATTCTTCCCTGTATTTATTTGCTGCACTGGGACAGTATCCTTATGTCCCAGTGGCAGGGGGAGTTGCTATGACTCAAGGAGGGGCAGTAAAGTTTTTTCTGGTCCTCTCCTTCGTTTTGAAAGAATTACCCCCAAAATTTCAAAACATTTTTCTTAGCATATTGTTCATATTTCCTCAAATGTAGACTCTGCAAAACCAAAGAAGTAGACTGTGTTAATTATGAAGACAGATACCCTCCAGGGGAGCAGTTCTGCCTCTGGTTCTAAACGCTATAGCGTCTCCTTGCTTTAGGCTCCACACATTCTTAATTCTGTAGGGACTAGTCTGAGGTTTGCTTAGCAAGCCCTTTCTTCACAGATGGTGAAAATTAATCCTATAAATAAGACTGATAGTGTCTGGGGTGGTAGTAATTTATATCCATAAGAGCAGCTATATTCCAGGCAACCTAGAAATATCATTTGGATATTTAGTTAAGTTAAACACATATTTATTATTTAGACTGCTAGGTTTAGAGGAAAATGGAAAAATTATGCTTTCTGGTGTGGGTTGTTGAAATTACAAATCTGGCTTATTTTGAAGAGCTCTCTCAACCACAGTTTGGATGAATGAACCAATGAACAAAGGACTATCATATCCCAATTTAAGTTATTATATGTATCTCACTAAATTAAAATATTTTTTGTGCCCCAGATCTCTCCATAATGGTAGTTTCTAAAGAATTGCATTTGGTTCAAGGCAGTTATGTGATAACATTTTGTGATTAAATAAAGTTTAATTAGAGAGCATAACTGTGAGCCTAGGAAATGTATTAGCTTGTTTCACTGAACTGCATTTGAACAACGAGATAAATGATTTTAGCCAGGTTTCAAAATGCTTCTAGTGCATTCAGAAGTGACTTTGACAATTAAACCACAATAATCAGATATTACTGAACACTTAACAGTTGTACACAGAAAACTATTTATAGATAATAGCATTTATTAAAGTATAAAAAGAAACATTTTCAATGCTATAAAATATATAGTATTAAATAGATCATTTAAAATGTGCAAACATCTTTTCTGGTTGGTTTTAATGTGCATGTGTGTGACAGAATCTACATTTTCACCTAAGATTTCGTTGGGTTGATTTGAACTACGCCCTTTCTCAGAAAGCCAGAATCTACCACTTTCCAAGGTCTTAATGAATTCTACCCAATGCAACATTGCCATCTAAGGTTAGTCAGGCAGCTCAGCAATGACCTCCTGCAAGGAGATCTAAAACACAGAGGTAGAATTTTATGGATGTTGTAGGAAATGAAAATAATGGGTATTCTTTGTTTGTTTAGGGTCCCTTTTCTGCTGTTCACAATGTGAATAGTGTTTATGTTGAATTTCTTATATGAAATTTAATAACCTGAGTGAATAACTACCTTAATACCTAAGGGACAAAGAAACATTGTTAATTTCTGATGTTACCTAGGCACTTCATTGTGTACCAGTGCCTGTGTTGTGCCACACCTGCTATTTCACAGTCATGCTTAATCCTCATAACAAGCTTAGTATTGTCTCTGTTTTTTACACATGAGAAGACAAATATAGAATAGTTAAGTGACTTGCCTAAGGTTATGCATTTAGAGCCAGGCTTCTAAATCCTGGAGAAAGAGCTTCACACTTAACCATTGCTATTGTAAAGAAATAGATTTTTTTGACTTAAACAACAGACATTTATTTCTCACAGTTCCTGAGCCTGGAAGTCCAAGATCAGGGTACCACTGTGATTCGGTTCTGGTGAGGGCCCTTTTCTCACTGTGTCCTTACACAGTAGAAGAGGAGAGAGAACAAGTTCTCTGGTGTCTTTTCTTTAAAAGGCACTAATCCTATCATGAAGGCCCCAGCCTCATGACCTCATCTATCCCTAATTACCTCACAAAGGCCCCATCGCCATATATCATCACATTGGGCATCAGGCTTCAACTTATGAATTGAGGGGGACACAATTCAGTGGATGGTAAGAGAAGGCTTCTCCAAGGAGGAGCCCTTGGAGCAGCTTTCTGGGTAAAATGAGGGAAAAGGGATAAGAAACGGCTATTTTAAAAATAATTCCTAATGTACTTGCCTCTTGGTAATTAATTTTTTTCTGAGGTCCTTCTACCATCAGGGCCAGATCGTAAGGCTTTTTATGCCAAGAAAGGGAAAAGATACTCACCTGTAAAAAGAAGCTCATGGGATTGGTAAGAAGGAGGCTATGACATAAGGAAAGTTGTTTCCAGAAGGGAAAGTAAGTAGGAAGTCCTTCTGGTACTAGGAGAAGAGGGGGACTGAAAAAAAGAGGAGGGCCAGATAAGAGTTTCTTTGCTCTTCCTGTTCTTAGGGTTGAACATGGGTTGGGTATGGTTAAACATCTAAACAGGTTTGGGTCTGTCAGAGAGTGTCTGGATTGGAGAGACTGTAAGCTGTGGAGGGAAGCCTGGGTTTGTGATGGTACCTTGTTCAATGTGGCACCACTACGTGGGCTCGATTCAGAAGTGAATGTTACAGAGAGATATTTCCATGGATGGGCCTAAAATAGTGTCTCTATTCCCTGTGGCCTGTACCATCACACACTGGAGAGTCACAAGTAGTTGCAGACTGTGTGAAGTGGAGAGGAATTTGGAAGCTGAGAGGACGAATAGATTAGAAGCAGCCTGGAGTCATGGAAAGGAGGTCACAGAGTACAGGGCCTTGTGAATGGAGGCATGACTAGAGGTCTACAACATTGTTGGTGGGTACCCATATGAAAGCTACAACAATGACAAGTGGAGTGAGGCCCACAAAGACCCAGAAGATGACACATGGACCAGAGGCTCTTCCCCACCTTGTCATGAACTTCACTTCAATAAAGAGGGAAGAAGATTTGGTCAGGGAGACTCCTTAAGAGGAAAGGAACCACCATAATGAAGATTCTAAATCTGAAATACACTGGTTCTTTACCTTAACAGAGCATTAAATATGGAAAGGGATGCTATTACCTTTATTTGGCTGAATCAAGTGTTCCTCCCCAACATTATCCCAACTCTATCTCAATGGCCATCAGCAGAAATGGAGCTAGAGCAAGCTGGAGCACGATGGGAGCAGTTGTGGAAAATAAAGTTATATTTAGTGCACATTTGAATTATCATAAATTCTGATTCTGCTATCTCATATTGATGTATGACATAAATATTAGAAGTCACTTCTGGCAAGTTGAGCAGTAACCTACTTCCCTTAAAAATAAACTGATCGGCATGACCCCTCAGGCACTAGAAATTCCTTGAGCCTTGAGCAGATGTCATGTCAATCAGCAATCTCTGGTCACATTTTCATCCTCATTGGAAATCCCCAATGGAGTTGGGGAGCTACTGGTAATGCCTCCCACTTTTTTTTCTTAAAGACAGATAGGCAGTTGGGATATGTATAATCCCCTGGGCAGGTCACTGACTAGAAAATTCATTGACACTGCTAAGGATTTTGGGACCTTGAGAATATTGGTTAACTTTTCTGAGCTCCAGGTTCTTATGTACAAAATGGAAATAATAGTAAAACAGTATTTGTTGCATATAGTTTTTGCGAGGGTTGGTGAGCAATGAGACAAATATACTGTGGAATATAAAACTATTATTGCTATTGTTAACATTATTACCGTTGCTATTACTGTTGTTATTACCCGGTATATTTTGAACTGATAGTTGAGAGATGCTGATGTGGATAAATACCTAAGCACATGCAAAGCTGGGTATATGGTTTTATCAAATACTACCTCATTATTCTCCTAAAATTCAACATTTTATTGTGTATTATTTCATTTTAAATTTATTTTATTTAGTTTTGTTGATTCTCATCATCTAAATGACCATTTCTAGGCAGGCACTGTATCTTATGGCACATAAATACCCATTTCTGTAACAGAGGTTCTAATATGATATCTCTAGTACATACAAAAGCTATATAAAATATGAACTGGAGATTAGAAGTACTCATTTTCAACCGATTTATAAGATAGAAAAGTTCTTGAAAACAATGCTGAACAAATAATATGGGAAAAGCTGGATGCATATAAATTAAAAATTAAGAAATCAAATCCAGTAAAGCTCTTAAAATTTCCAAATCCTTCCCTTTATTTTCTTGTTTCATTCATTGCTTAAGATTATTTTATTGCCTTTCTCCCTTATTATTACAAAAATACTGCAGCCTTAGGCTCATTGCAGATAAAAAAATTAGCATAAAGAATACCCATTATCTGTTCGTGTCTACCCAGGAACACCAAAAAACAAACAAACAAAAACCCCACAATAAAAACCCAGAACAAAAAAACAACAACAAAACAGAGTACTCATTATTCTATGCACTTTAATAACTGGATGGATAGCCTTCTAGAGCACCTTTAATTTATTAAAAAATTGATCAAATCACACTTAATCTTTTGAAAATTATCAGAAGTTATATAACCAGTTCCATCCTGTGGACATTTAGGTTGTTTCCAACTAACCCTTCTTATTGGACATCCAGGTTGTTTCCAACGTTCTTTCGTTACATATTAGGTTATTTCCAGCTCATTACTATTACCTATTGCTGCTGTAACAGATTACCACACATTTCATGGCTTAAAACAACACAAATTTATTCTCTTATATTTCTGGAGATCAGAAATCTGAAACCAGCCTCACTGGGCTAAAGTCAAGATGTCAGCAGGGCTGGTCTTTTTTGGAGGTTCTGAGTGAAGAATCTATTTCCTTGCATTTGTCAGCTTCCAGAGGCTGCCAGCATTCTAATCTCTGCTTCTGTCACTTTGCCTTCTCTTCAGCATATCTCTCCCCCTATTTTCCCCTTATGAGGACACTTGTGATTACATTATTGGGCCTGCCTGGATAATGCAGGATAATCTTCTCATCTCAAGATCCTTAACTTAATCACATCTGCAGAGTCCCTTTTGCTCTATAATGTAACCTATTTTTAGGTCCTAGGAATTAAGACATGCACATCTTGAGGGGCAATCATCCAGCCAATAACAAAATATATAAATAGTATAAGCTGGTAGAATAGTCTGGGGAAAATACTAGGAAAAAGAAATCCTGAAAATTTAATGAAAAGTGATAAAAATGTTTAGAGACATACAAACAGTTGTAAAATTGCCAAAATTCCCAATACTGCCTGAAATAGGGACCAGTGTCCTTTGGTATCCATGTCAACCAAGATATTTCAACCAGTTTGAAGTCTTGATCAACCTGTTTTCTATCAAGTAACCTAAAGTCCACCATGTAATTACAAGGAAAGATAAGTGAGGTAGACTGTGGGGCCTGTGTATCTCAGGATACAAGTCTCAGAGAAGTGAAAAATGAGCTGAGATCTGAAGGAATAGTCATGAATTAGGTGATGGGACATACGGGAAAAAGCTCCTAAAAACACAGGGAAGGAGGTGTGTATATGAGTGAAGAAAGACCTGGAGATAAAAGAGAACATTGTGCTTTTAGGGAACTGAAAGCAGGCTTATGTGGCTAGTGGTGTATTTTGAGTTGGCAGTGGGAGGGGATTGCTGCAAACGAGGAATCTGGTTAGTTAACTAGGGGCTGGATCAAGGTGGACCTCATAAAGCCTGTTGTTTATGGATTTTTATCTTAAGCCAGATGCAGGGCCCTTGAAGATGAGCTGAGTCCCCAGATAACAATATCATTAATATGGCAACATTCCCCAACTTGATGTGCAGATTTAACACAATCCTTATCAAATTTCCACTTTTTCCCCCCAGAAACTGATGAGCTGACCCTAAAATTCATATGGAAATGGAAAGGACCCCAGAATTGTTAAGACAATCTTGAAAAAGAAAAAGTCGGGGGACTTACATTTCCTGATTTCTTACTACAGTAATGAAGATACTAGAATGATGAAGATAGTACAACATTGACATAAGGATAGACACATAGACCAATGGAATAAAAACCGTCACATTTATAGTCAGTTGACTTTTGACATGGGGTCATGATAATTCAATGGGGAAATAATAGTCTTTCCAACAAATGGTGGAGAAATAGTTATTTACAATTAAAAAAAAAACCACGAACTTAGAGTTTACCTTATACCATACACAAAAATCAACTGAAAATGGATCATAAACATACATGTAAGAGTTAACATTTGAAAGTATCTAGAAGAACACATAGCTTTCTTTGAGTCATTAGCTATTAGGGACATGCAAATCAAAACCACATTGAGATACCACTTTATTTCCACTAGAATGGCTATAATAAAAAAGGACTGGTAATAACAAGTAGTGGCAAGGATGTGGAGATATCCGAACCATCATACGTTACCAGAGGGAACGTAAAATGATACAACCACTTTAGAAGAGAGCTTGGCAGTTTCTCAAAATGTTAAGTATATAGTTACCATATCAGCAATTCCACTTCTAGATATCTACCCAAAAGAATTAAAAATATGTCCACACAAAGACTTGTACAAGAATGTTCATGGCAGTACAGCTCATAACAGCCAAAGAATGGCAACAACCCAAATTTCCATCAGCTGTTGAATGGACAAATAAAATGTGGTATATCCATACAACAGAATTTTATTTGGCAATAAAAAGTAAACAAAAGGAATAAAGCACTGATAACATGCTACAACATGGATGAACCTTGAAAACACTATGCTAACTGAAAGAAGTTAGTAAAATGATCACATATGATTCTGTTTATGTAAATGCCCAGAATAGAGACATCTTTAGCAGCAGAAATATAGATTAGTGGTCGTCTGGGGATAGGGGTGATGGTAGGGGAGACTGAGGAATGACTACTGATGTGTATGAGTTTCTTTTTGCGGTGATGAAAATGTTCTAAAATTAGATTTTGCTGATGGTTGCACAACTCTGTAAGGATAATGAAACCCATTGAATTGTACATTATAAATGGGTGAATTTTATGATGTGTAAATTATATCTTAATAATGATATTTTAAAAATGAAATCTAATACAAAGTACAACATGAATAAACCTCCCGACATTATGCTTTGTCAGAGAAGCCAGACACAAAAGACCACATATTGTAAGATTCCATTTAAATGGAATGTCTAGAATAGGCAAATCTATAGAGACAGGAAGTAGATTTAAGTGGTTGCCTAGAGCTTGGCGTGACGGAAGACTGGGATTTGAGGTTTCCTTTTTTTTTTTTAATATATATTTATTTTATTATTTATTTGGCTGTGTTGGGTCTTCGTTGCTGCACACAGGCTTTCTCTAGTTGTGGCAAGTGAGGGCTACTCTTGTGGTGCACAGGCTTCTCATTGCGGTGGCTTCTCTTGTTGCGGAGCACGGGCTCTAGGTGCGCCGGCTTCAGTAGTTGTGGCACACTGGCTCAGTAGTTGTGGCTCGCGGGCTCTGGAGTGCAGGCTCAGTAGTTGTGGAGCACGGGCTTAGTTACTCTGTGGCATGTGGGATCTTCCCGGACCAGGGCTCGAACCCGTGTCCCCTGCATTGGCAGGCGGATTCTTAACCATTGCACAACCAGGGAAGTCCTGGAATTGAGGATTCCTTTAGGATAATGGAAATGTTCCAAAATTAGATTGTAATGATGGCTGCTCAAGTCTGTACTATGGTAAAAACTATTGAATTCTGCATTCTACATAGATAAATTTTATGGTATATAAATTATATCTCAGTAAAGCTGTAAAAAATTTTTTTAGTGGCCTTAGGGTTGACATGGTCAGTTTCCTTCAGGGTGGGGATGGATTAGAAAGGGGCCAAAGTGGAGGGCAAGAAGGCATGCTAAATTTTTCAAATGAGAGTTAAAGCTGGTCAGGATTTTTCAGTTTCAGATTTTATTAAAAGTAGATGTTTGTTCTCTAGAAGACTGTGATGATAATGGTTTCCCAGCTCTAGTCAGTTGCTTACCATCTTCACCATTTTTGTTGCAGCCACAGCTCACTATAGCTATGTAACAGGTGAGATGCATCCTGGGAGAAAGCATGCGTTGTTTCTGAATGTTAATAGTTTGCTGCTTATTGAGTCAGCTGATTCAGAGGCAGGACATTAATCAGGCTGTCAGAGTTATTTCCCTGAAAATAGAAGGAGCAGAAGAGATAGTAACCTGTGGCTTTCTTAAATCAGCAAGGCAGCCGTTTAAAACTTTGTATGCCTGTGGTGTCTGAGTGTCTCTCTCCTTGGCTATAATTGAAGGCTTTCTCTATTGAGACACACAGGAGACACTTATGCAACAAGTGGTAAGTACTGACGTGTTAAAAAAAAAAAAGCAAAAGCCTGCTTCTTATACATCTCCAGGCCTCTCATCAATAACTTGAACCTCATATAACAATACACTTATGAAAACTGATTTATTTTTAGTCTTCTTTCAGGTAAGCCATAATGTCATAATATCACAAAATTCAATACAGGTAATAATTTTTAACTGTTGGAAACATTCATTTAAAAAACTAGTATGGGGCTTCCCTGGTGGTGCAGTGGTTGAGAGTCCGCCTACCAATGCAGGGGACACGGGTTCGTGCCCCGGTCCGGGAAGATCCCACATGTCGCGGAGCGGCTGGGCCAGTGAGCCATGGCCGCTGAGCCTGTGCGTCCAGAGCCTGTGCGCCGCAACGGGAGAGGCCACAATAGTGAGAGGCCCGCGTACCGCAAAAAAAACCACAAAAAGACCCAACTAGTATGTGTATCGTAAAGACAGCAATTTAAACACATGTAACTGAGTGTTGGTTCATTCCTTGACTGTTTAGAAGGACAGCTCTGCATGGGAAATAAGAAAATGGAGTAGATTAGTGTATCTATTCATCTGATGCTGTGGCATGAATATTACCCAGGATTCTAAATGATTATAAAGGTAAGGGAATGACAGAGAGGAATATAAAAGCCAAGTGATATCTAACAAGCTGAGCCTGACTACAAGACTGAAATCCACAGTGAATTCACTGTGGTTGCTGTCGTGCTGGGGCTTTGCTGAAACTTGCAGCAGTGTTCCCCTGCAGTTGATATGGAGTTTGAGCTTTTCCTGGAAACCATGTAAACAGCTTTTAAATACTTTTATAGGCTTTGTTATTAAGATGGTTCTCATAACCTTTAGGGGCTCAGGTGTTTTCCTTTGCTTGAAGGCAGAGACAAGCCTGGGCAGAATGTGTTATTGTTCTTGGAAGGGAACCTGGCCTTCGCCAGGGCCCTGGGAGAACAGCAAGGATCAAACAAGTCTGCGAGAGGGTGGTGGAAACATGCAGCGCACAGACTCAGACCTAAGAGTCTGGGTGTGACACGTGGGACTAAATACCCGTGGCCATTTGCAGCAACATTCTAATGTCTTTTGCTTTGATCAGGGGTTCTTGAAATCAGAGCCCCATGGAAATAAAAATTAGGTTCAAAGTATTATTGAGTAAACAATCTCACCTTGATAGTTAACAAAACAACTTGCTACTGCTTCCTCTGACAGCATATTATTAGGCTATCACTGAACAGAGCCTCGAAAGGCTCACCCCCAAACCAGAACATCGCTGATTCCTTTAGCACCATAGACCCTGGGAAAGGCCGGTTAGTCCAGAGAGATGGAGAGGGCTGGGCCGCGAAGAAGCTGGACCTAGGGCCCACCCTCCTGGACTTGGTCTGTGTCTTGTCTCTCTACTACAAGGCCTCAGAAAGGACATAGGCTTTGGTATCTGCATGTTTGCACGTACTAGCCATGTGAACTCATTTGTAAAGTGAACAGAAGAAAACCAGTCCCATAGGGTGTCATGAGGGCAAGGTGAGGTGTTGAACATCCATCACTGTGCATTTAATAAAAATGCTCTGCCTAAGAGCACAGATGATGTTTTTCCTCTTCTCTGCCTCATCTTTGATGAATTCTACTACATTTGGAGGATGTAGTCATGTGGCCCCAGCAAAATATACTATCATCCTGGGAATTATTGGATACCAGATGCAGCTACACAAATCAGAAGCCTCATCAACACTGAATCTAGTTCCTGACCTAGAGGAAGAATAATGCATGTGGAAACAATTTGTACAGTATAAAATGCTATAAAGATGCTAATTTTTGTTATTTGTATAAATTAATTAATTTTAATGATTTTTATGGCGCCTAGTGCAGCTTTTGCCCAGAGGATTAAGACAAAACAACTTTGGTAATAAACATATCTTTGTGCAAGGGTAGCCCTTGGCAACAAGAAGGGTAATTGCTTAGAAACAGCTGCCTTCTGGTGAAAAGGAAGAGCAAACATGAGTGAGGAATAGATCCAGATAGTTCTGAGAAAGCCCTGGACTAAACCTTTTCAGCTCAAGAGAAGGGTTCTCAGGCTATTGGTGAGGAATGGTCTGTCACCCAGAATGCCATTTTGTTTAGATGAAGCCAGACTCTGGAGCCTATCTGGGAAGAGATTTTCCTGGTAATCCATCTTTTTCTTTAAGTCATTTCAGTATCTTTTTTTTTTTTTTTTTTTTTTTTTGCGGTACGCGGGCCTCTCACTGTTGTGGCCTCTCCCGTTGCGGAGCACAAGCTCCGGACGCGCAGGCCCAGTGGCCATGGCTCACGGGCATAGCCGCTCCGCGGCATGTGGGATCTTCCCGGACCGGGGCACGATCCCGTGTTCCCTGCATCTGCAGGCGGACTCTCAACCACTGTGCCACCAGGGAAGCCCCAGTATCATTTTTAAAGACTGAGGGTGGAATCTGTGGACCATGCACATATTAGAAAACTAAGACTAGTCAAATATTCGACAGACAGATGTCAATCAGGGGCCAACGGCATGCCATCCACTAGCTCGCTTGTGAAGGTCTAGTCAGCTATGGGGGACTGTGGTGTGGGCCTGCAATTCTACCAGTGAAGTGGTAACGGGAGGCGCTCTTTTGGGACTCCCCAGAGTCAGGTAGAGATTATACTTAACCAACAAATATGTACTGGAAATTCTTCAGTGGAGAAGTAAAGGAAATGACTTTTGTGTGGAAGTGTTGGTGGGACCCAGGTGACTGATAATGATGATGATATTAGGGGAGTAACTGTGTGTGTTCGTGTGTAGAGGGGATTGCAGTGGAATGTGCATGTGTGGAGGAGTTGTAAAACAGAGGGGGGATTTTTCTTACAGTAGTATTTTTTCTGTTTATAAAAGAAGTACAAGAATATTGTAGAACATGTGGGAAAATATGGAAAAGTATAACGAAGAAAATTTAAATCACCCATAATCTACTACCAAAAACTAAAAGTACTGCATGGGTGTCAGTCTGGGCTGGCAATGAACATGGAAGCATGAAAAACATTGGTTCATTAAAACAGTAGGAAAAGGGATTTTTTTTTCTCCTTTTTTCTTTTTATTTCAGTTTGCAGTGGTTTCTTCTAGTGCTTTTAATGGAAATATGTGTAGGAAAGAGAGCTGTAATATATTGGTAAAGTTTAGAAATTTAGATTGTATACACTGGTTTGTTAGCTCTTATCTTTGTGTTAAGCACATTGAAAAATTTTTTTTAAATCTATTTATTTATTTGGCTGCATCGGTTCTTAGTTGCGGTATGTGGGATCTTTCCTTGCAGCACACAGGCTTCTCTCTAGTTGTGGCGCGTGGGCTGTAGAGTGTGCGGGCTTAGTTGCCCCGCGGAATGTGGCATCTTATTTCCCTGACCAGGGATCAAACCCGTGTCCCCTGCATTGGAAGGCAAATTCTTAACCACTGGACCACCAGGGAAGTCCCAAGCATATTGAAATTTTATGTTGTGAATAAATATTTTTCTAAACCATGATTCAAATGGCTCCTTTGTTTTCTGTCACGTGAATAGATTGTAATTGATTTTAGAAACTCCCTACTGTGTACATTTAGTTCGTCCAATTTTTTCACTTTTGTAAATAAAACTGGACTCAATATTCTTATGCATTATGTTTATGTGGATCTCTATTGCTTCCTTGGGATAAATACTTTGAAGTAAAATCACATGATCAAAGGATATACACATTTTTCATGTTCCTGATACATATTGGTGGACTACATTCTGAAAATATGAATTTATACTCCCAGGGGAGATATTTGAGAAGGGCCAAAGAAGGTGACTGGGAATCTATGATTAATTGACCTGGAGAGAGAGATTGGAAGACGTCTCTGAGAGGGGCCAAGCAAGAAGGCACAAGAGGGGATTCTGAGGAAGGAGCCCAGAAATTCTCAGGGATTTGTGCCTGAACCAGTGACAAGGTCAGCAACGTGAGCTGCGGGTGACACTTCACCTTGAAGAGGAGATGAAAGAAGATGATGTATACGAAAAATATTCCTTGAACTCTTACGGGCTTTACAGAATTTTTCTGGGGCAGCTTATTATCATCCTAGTCACTAATTAAGAAACTTGAGGCATAGAAATTAAGTGGCTTTCCCACCATCACACTAATACAAGTGGCAGAACACAGATTCAAAATGATGTCTTCTAGTCCAAATCCCCCATGGTTTTCCGTTCAACTTTTTCTATACCCCTAAGGAAAGAGCTTGACCTGAAGTCTTCTGTTTTTATACTTCGTGATGAATCAGAATGCCCTTCTTCACTTTTGGGGCAAGTGCAGCTCCCACAGGGCTGGCTGAAGTGAGAATGAATGAGGCTGATAAACAAGAAAGGGACAATTTCTACAAAGTGAAAGACTCTAAACTCAGAATCTGCTATTCTGTCATTATATATTATTGCTAAGCCTAAAAGAGATTTTTATGAGGCTCTTTTCAAAAGGATTACTCAGCTCCTAGTGCAGATGCATAAATTGCAGGTGAGTGTGAGGCTCTGTGATTGATTGAGGCATGACAATTAGGTAGCAAGTAGTGGCAAGCTGAGTCCCCTGTGATGGGGCGTGCACATACTCAGTGGAACGCTCTGTCAAGGTACCTCGTTAAAACTTTTAACACTGGTCATTTCTCCCAAACTCTCCTTATTAAAATGGCTAGCAGAAAGAAATGCTTGGTTCTAGGACTGCTTACCTTTTTATGGGCTGAATTGGGCATTGAAGGCAAAGAAGAGGAAGAAGAACAGACCTGTCAGCTGCTGGGCTACTTTGATTTGAATGGGTATGTAGGTGCCAGAAACCCTTCACTTGTTATTGGAGGACTGTTTCCTATTCATTCCAGGACCACCACAGCAAATGAGTCTATTTTGGAGCCAGTATCAGCAAAATGTGAAGGGTAAGCCATTCTTTTTTTTTCTTTTTACATCAGTTGTAGGAGGTGAGGGTAAATGAGTGGTGGGTGTGGGAATCAGAGTCTGGAACTGGAGCCATGATGCCAGCCCTGACTTTGACACTATTTATTTGACTCAGGATAGGTACTTGCTGTTTCTGTGCCTCAATTTCTCCGAGGTAGACATTCTAGGATTGCTTAGAAACAAGAAAGAAAAAAGCCAGGTTTTATATGATATAGAACATTGCTCCTCAGAGGGTGGTCTGTGGACCACCAGCATCAGCATCACCTAAGAGCTTGTTAGAAATGTGGAATCTCAGACTGCATCCCACATCTGCTGAGTCAGAATCTGCATTCTGACAGGACCTCCTGATGATTCATGTACACATTAAGGTTTGAGAAGCATGATGTAGAGTTGTGCAGTGTTGCAGCTTCACTTTGACTTGTCATTAGACTAAAGTCTCCCCAGGTGAAAATAAACAGTGCTGGAATGCTGATTTATTTATGAGCTAGTGTTCATAGCAAGATTCCTCCAGTTGGAAGGCTTCTACCCTACTCCCCTCATCCCCAAAATTGTCATGTCAAGAAGTGGGATCCATGACTGATAATCTGAATTTGCAAGGAATCCATTGTAAGAAAAGCAAACATGGGTTATATTTCTGGGTGTGAAACACACACACACTTTTGATATGAAAAGAATGCTAGAAATTAAAGGAAAATTACTGTCCACACTATTCTTACTACCATAACAAAGCA
This sequence comes from Phocoena sinus, assembly GCF_008692025.1. Taxonomy (NCBI): domain Eukaryota; kingdom Metazoa; phylum Chordata; class Mammalia; order Artiodactyla; family Phocoenidae; genus Phocoena; species Phocoena sinus. The sequence goes on from NC_045766.1 coordinate 35,674,826, forward strand.
GCTCTTTCCTTTCATTTCCATATATTCTTTCTCAGCCCTTTATATAAATGCAACTGTAATTTTTTCATAATGTGGCAATAGCATGGACACAGTTTTATATTGGGCATTTTACATCATATCTTAATCACTTCCATGATGCTGCGTGGTAATTATAATTACAAACGCATGCTGTAAAAATTTTGGCAACTTCTTATACAACTAAATCTTTACTGATCATAACTCCTGCCCTTTGGTCATATTTCATGCTACATATTTGAAATAGCACTAAAGGGGTAAACAAACTGTTGGCAAAAGGAAAGGATTGTAGTCAGTCTGTACTTAACTCTTTCCTGGACCTTCTAATTCTTTTCCATTCTCACAGTAAAGCAAAGGGAAGTGGGAAAGAAGCACTTTTGCTCATGGCTACATTATTTAGAGTCAATTCATTATTTATCAGAGAAGTTTTCACTGATTCAATCTTTAATAACATGAAATGAAAACCAGAGTTTGTCACAGTATAGTACACTCATATTTCATCAGTGGAATCACTTAACTTGTTCTTCACCCTTCATTGGAGCTTCTGAAGGTTATCTTCCTAGCAAGGTAAAATAGAAAGGCCAATATACATATTTTTAGTAAAAATCCACCCTCTCATTAAAAAATAGTTTGATATATCCACTGTGATTGACACAGTGGTGAGAAGTAAGTATGTCCCATTTAAAAAATAATTCACTGTATCAGGGATATTTTGGGTTTTTAAAAAAAAATAATTTATTTTGGGCTGCGTTGGGTCTTCGTTGCTCCGCATAGGCTTTCTCTAGTTGCAGCGAGTGGGAGCTACTCTTCGTTGTGGAGCGTGGGCTCTAGGCACGCGGGCTTCAGTAGTTGTGGCAAGTGGGCTCAGTAGTTGTGGCACACGGGCTTAGTTGCTCCACAGCACGTGGAATCTTCCTGGACCAGGGCTCGAACCCATGTCCCCTGCATTAGCAGGCAGATTCTTAACCACTGCGCCACCAGGGAAGTCCCCAGGGATATTTTGATTTCCATCTCTAGTCCTCTGTTCTTATTTAATTTTCAGAGTAGTCTGATAGTTGCTTTATATGTTCAGTCCAGGGATCTTAATTGTAATCAGTGGGAGAGAGCGGGTGGTGTGTGCTTACTCCATCTTGACTTTCACTCAAATCCTGAGGATCCTTGAAAAGGTTACTTTGGCATCTTCTGACTGCCAGTGTTGCTGCTGAGAAGTCTGATGACATTCTGATTCTTCATGTTTTGTATGAAACTTGTTTCACATGATCCAGGGCATCTAAAAAGCCAGTTCCTTGTCCTGAATGTGGATCAGTAATGTAAGGCATCATTGCGGGGATTCTGCTTGTCTCCCGGCTTGTTGACTGAAACCCAAATTGCTCATCTTCACGCCATACAAGCCTAAAACTTTCCCAGCACTTAAATCCATCCTACACATATCTATTGGATATTAATAACATTCCATATTTACATTTTTAGATATATCTTCTTCAAAATTAGAGCTATATAATGACTTTTCACCAATAACCATCAACAGTTTCTATCTATCTGTACCCAATTCCAATGTTCTCCTAGCCTCCCTCCCAATGGGAGAGCCCTCATGGGAGGCCTGGATAGGTGGTACTCAGGAGCTGGGCGTAATCGGATAACAATTTCATTTTGACGTCATTAACGTTTACCTATAACTGATCTAGATATGCAAGTTGGAGTTTGGAGAAGTCTCATTCTGAAACCCACAATTTTAACGGGATACTAGTTTTGGTTGGCCATCAGCCAAAGTGAACAGAAGAGGAAGACTTTTATTTTGAAAATGTTGTTCGGAGCAGAGAAGACAGTGAAATGGAGGGAAGAAGGGAATATTTTAATTCTTGTTTTGGTTGATCTAAACAAAGTTAGGATTTAGAGAAATTTTCTGCGGAACAAAAGGTATGCATTGTATAATGGTACTGTGAGTATCATAATGGAAATCAACAAATGAAAGAAAAATCATCCCAAATCCCACCCTTTCAGTAATTATCCTGTACCCATTTAAAATTTTTACCTGTTGATAGTTATCCAAGTGTTCACATAACTTATGTGTAATTTTAATTATAGTATAGAAACAATGTTGCAAACAGACTGTTTTACCTAATATTATATGCATGCTGCAGTGTAATTTCTCTAATTATAGTTTTTTAATGATGGAAAATGTTCCTATCAAGTCAATGTACCATAATGAGCATGTAAATTCTTTCCAATTTTTCAATATTATAAATAATTCTAAAATGAACAGTTTGGAACGTACCTAGTTTTTTCTTTTGGGAAGAACAGTACCTTCAGATAAATTCTCTGGGGTGTAATTATTGATTCAAAGCAGGTGAACATTTTCTAGCTCTTGAAATGTATTACTCTCTCACCTTAAAAAAGATATTGCTATATTTATTTCAAAAATGTGTATGCCAATTTGTATGGCCATCCGTGTAAATTTAGAGGCCAGTTGTCTTAGGACGATAAAGCCCTTCATGTTCAGACTCCTGATTCTCCAGTCTCCTCTTCCCATGCCATACCTATTCCTACCCTGTTCTCCAAGTGTCCTGATCTTCCCATTCCTAGAATGTTAGGTTCTTTTGTTGTCATGCCTTCACACATACCGTGCCCTGTACTTGCAGCATTCGTCCCCTGTTTTTATGTTACCCTTCAAGACTTAGCTTGGCTGTTAAGTCCCCCAGGACAAGGTTCCCCACCCCTTTAACTGCTGGTCCCTATGTCTACCCCTATCGCTGTGTTTATCGTTTTGTGCATGACTATTTTTCTGTTTCTTTGCCTAGACACTGCAGTGCCTATCTTTTTCACTGTTGCATTTATAATGTCTCGCACCAGTGCAACTCAGTAACTACGTCTTGAATAAAAGGCAAAGCTAAACTAAACTAAAAAACCCAGTTAAAGAGACATGGAGGAAAAATCTAATCTGCCAACAGGGCTATGTGCTATTAGATATTTAATTCAAAAATATTTATTGAGGGCTTACCTGGTGGCGCAGTGGTTGAGAGTCCGCCTGCCGATGCAGGGGACACGGGTTTGTGCCCTGGTCCGGGAAGATCCCACATGCCGCGGAGCGGCTGGGCCCGTGAGCCATGGCCACTGAGCCTGCGTGTCCGGAGCCTGTGCTTCGCAGCGGGAGAGGCCACAACAGTGAGAGCTCGCGTACCGAAAAAAAAAAAAAAATTATTGAGTAGAAGATAGGTAGTTAGATACTAGAGCTACAGAGGACATTAAGAGAAAACATCCTTGAGGTCCTTGCTTTCAAATAGGTTAAAGTTTGGTTAAAACTGGGAAGAAAGAAAGAGGGTTGGAAATAGAATATTTATTTTTAATGGAGAAGAAATTGAAAAAAAATGTGCTGATGGACTAAAGGGAAGTACTTTTCCTTTTTGTGCCTAGGGAATGGAAAGGAGGAGGCATCTCATTCATGGTTAAATGTAAGAGTGATAGGAAAGAGATGTTTCTTAATTGAAAAATCTCAACACTAACAATCAAATCATGGCAGGAAAAATTATCTATTGGAGTCATAACATATATCGTATATATAAATATTATGTACTGCTTTTATATAGTCCTGTCATAAGTATTTTCATGTATTTACAAAACTTTTATTATTATAATTAACATATAGAAGAAACCAGGAGAAACCTATAGGAAGGTAAGGAAGAGGGAAAGGAGACTCATAGGGTACCGGGGACTTCCAATGAATGGGGAAAAATGTATTGAGGAATTATTGCGTGTTCTGCGTGGTGGAGAGAACTGCGAATATAAGAACATTTTTGTGAAAAGAGATAATCAGCTGTCCAAAAAGATGCTTCCCAGCCCAAACCAATCAATAATGAATATGATTCATACTTGAACCCTTTAAATTGCAGTATCTTTTTAGGAAATATTAACATGCTCACACAAGGCAGGTGCCCCCTGACGTTTTGGCAAAATGCTCTCATCACCAATCCCAGCTAAAAGCTGCTTTCGCCTCCACAGATCCACCCACTGACTAAGGCCTTACAAAACCTTTTTCCTTTTCAGGTTCAACTTCCGGTGATTCCGCTGGATGAAAACCATGATCCACACCATCAGGGAGATTAATGAAAGGAAGAATATTTTGCCCAACATCATTTTGGGCTATCAGATCTTTGATACCTGTTTCACCATCTCCAAATCCATGGAAGCAGCATTGGTATTCCTCACAGGGCAGGAAGAAAACAAGCCCAGTTTTAGAAGCAGCACCGGGGCAGTGCTGGCAGGAATTGTTGGAGCAGGTGGATCATCCTTATCAGTTGCTGCTTCAAGAATTCTAGGGTTGTATTACCTACCTCAGGTATTTCAGAATATTGTCCTGGGTACTAACTTATAAAGAAACACAAGGTATGTGAAAATTGCTGCAAAGAGTACGTTAGGTGCTCAGGTGAGGCTGGGATGAGCTACACAGACAAACAGGATGGTGGTAATGCTGACGCCCCTAATTACTCTGTTCAGTCTGGCCTCAGCAAGTGTGACTAGTGATTTCAGACTGTTCTACATCCCTTAGGATCCTGCCTTAGTTTTGAGCTTGAGATTGTGACCTAGTGATTTGTATGTTGACATCTCAGTAGGCAATACACTCGAAAACACTGGGTGAAGTACAGAGTAGGTGATTGAGAAATACTTGTTGATTGATTGATAGATGGTATAAGGAACTCATTTTGTTTCTGGCCTGTATTAATACTTATTAATCATGACCCTTTTTGTTCATACGCTAACATACTGAAATGAGCTGGGATGCTAATTTACAGATTATTTTAAATTCAGGGACAGTGACACATTTCAACCTAAGAACAGATGACATTAGGAAGAATGGATGAGGACACGGGGAGGGGGAAGGGTAAGCTGGGATGAAGTGAGAGAGTGGCATGGACATATATACACTACCAAACGTAAAATAGATAGCTAGTGGGAAGCAGCCGCATGGCACAGGGAGGTCAGCTCGGTGCTTTGTGACCACCTAGAGGGGTGGGATAGGGAGGGTGGGAGGGAGATGCAAGAGGGAGAGGATATGGGGATATATGTATATGTATAGCTGATTCACTTTGTTATACAGCAGAAACTAACACACCACTGTAAAGCAATTATACTCCAATAAATATGTTAAAAGAAAAAGAAAAGAAAAGAAAATATAAGTAAAGCTCTATATTTATTTCCAGAGGTGGTTCACAAAAATATCGTCAGGACTTATTAATGTGAAGGATGATTAAGCTTATTTGTGTTACTGAAGTAATGCGAGAAGTTAAAATAATTGTTAAAAAGTGACATTTACAAAGTGTGTCTTTATAAAGCTGCAAATACAAATGTAGGGGGAACAGGGTAATACTGAGGAACAGAACCAAGAGGAGGGGTCAGGTGACACAGCCGACACCTTCAATGTGGGCTTCATGCAGCTTAGACAAACTGCTGCTGCTGTGAGCTCTGCTTTCCACCAAATACCGACTGTGATCCAGGCACCTGCTAGAAACCTCTAGATAGATCTTCTCATTTAAGTCTTGTAGTAAATCTGCAAAGAGGGTAAAAGAAATCTTACATACAACAGACACTTTCACGTGTGTTGTCTCATTTAATATGCTGAGCAACCTTAAAATGTAGATGTCATAACCCTGATTTCACTCATGGGGAAACTGATTTCAGCAGGTTTTAGTATCCACAATCTTACACTGATTATGTAGCTGGAATTAGAAATCAGGTGTTTCTGCTTCGTAAATGAGATTCTTTCCTACATGTGGCTTCCATGATGTTGGTGCTTGGGAGGTTCCAAAGAAAAATGTAAACTTTAGCCAGTGGAGTAAGGATAGGACAAAGGATAAAGAGAAAAATAGGAATAATCTGTCACTTATGAAAGAATTGGCAATCATGGAGCTATGTAATTATAATATAGGAGGTCTTATTGGAAGTGATGCAGTAATAACATGGGATGGCAATGGGATGGTATAGGAGAGAATGTGACATATCTTCTCAACTGCAGAGTCGCTGAGGCTGAGAGTAAGGTACAGCAGAAATGTATGTAAGATTGTCAGAAATTCACGTTACTGGCCATTCTACTTTCATTTTTAAGTTCTCACTGATAGAAAATACGCACAAGGACCACTGGCAAGATGAGAAAAATACCTCTTCATTTATCTAGCAAGTGCCTATAAAATGATGACCTCTAGTAACTCTGTTGGAGAATAAGACTTAAACCTGAGGTGGAAGTGGAGTTTCCTACCGTCTTTCTCAGTCTAAGTCTTAGGACTTAGAGAAACAAGGAAAGAGAAGAGGAGAAAAAGAGAGAAAGCAGTGGTGATGGAGAGAGGAGAGAGAGAGAGAGAGAGAGAGAGAGAGAGAGAGAGAGAGAGAGAGAGAGAGAGAGAGAGAGAGAGAGAGAGGGGCCTGACAGATTGTGAGTCTGCTTACTCCATCATCTGTATGGATGACGAGTTAGATCAGAGAAAGAGCCTGGATGGCTTGAATCACACACCTAGTCTCAAGAAAACATAGATGAAAGAACTGGTCACCTCCCTTTCCGAGTATGTGACCTTGAGTATGAAAAGTGGTGCATTGAATGTCATCACCTTAATAATTAGCTCCTCCAGCTACCTTGGGGTGGGGTGAGGTGGGAAAAGGGTGGATAGGGAGGCCCAAAGTGCTCCCCCTAACAGTCCCCACCACCCACGGAGCAGGGAGAGGAGTAGAAATCCTTTTGTCTCTGGAAGGGTGTGAGAATAAAGGGAGAACTGTTAAGTTCCCTCCTTCTCCAATACAGATACTCAAAGGTTGTGTAATTTGAGGTTTGGCTATTGCTTTCTAATAACTGCATGAATATTTTCAGTTGCAGGTGGGTTATGCCTCTACCTCCTCACTTCTTAGTGACAAATTTCCATCTTATCTTCACACAGTAGCCAGTGATAAGATCCAGTCGGAGGCCATGGTACAACTTATCCAACATTTTGGTTGGGTCTGGATAGGCACCATAGCAGCTGATGATGATTATGGAAAATACGTAGTAAAGATTTTTAAGGAAAAAATGGAGAGTGTCACCCTCTGTGTTGCATTCTCCGAAACCATTCCCAAAGTCCATTCTAATGAGAAAATGCAAAAAGCTATTGATGCTATAACGAACTCCAATGCCAGAGTCATTGTGCTCTATGCATCTGATATTGACCTAAGTCCTTTCATGCTGGAAATGGTTTACCATAACATAACTGACAGAACATGGATAGCGAGTGAAGCCTGGATCGCCTTCGCTCTCATTGCAAAGCCTGAATATTTCTCGTATTTTGGTGGAAGTATTGGATTTTCAATACCAAGAGCTGATATATTGGGATTAAAAGAACTTCTTTATGATGTAAATCCTGGCAAGGATCCAAATGGTGTACTGACCATTGAATTTTGGCAAACTGCTTTTAACTGTACTTGGCCCAATAGTAGTGTTCCATACAACACTGACCATAGAGTGAATATGACTGGTAAAGAGGACAGATTACACGCCATGTCTGATAAATTCTATACTGGAAAGGAGAAGTTGGAAGATCTTAAAAATACCTATCTGGATGTGTCTCAGCTAAAAATTACACACAATGTCAACCAAGTTGTGTATTCTATGGCATATGCCCTGGATCGTCTAAGTAGATGTGAGGAAGGACACTGGCCATATATTCCAGGAAACACCTGTGCATATATACTGATTTTGAGCCTTGGCAGGTAAGTTGTGGTTTGTTTTACTTCATGATATAGTTTGACATAAAAAGCATTCATACAATTAAAACCATTGATCTGCTTTTGTACTTCATAGACATGATTTTATCACGTGCCCCCTAAAAGAATGGCTTGCTTATGTTACCTAAATGGGCATTTTAGAGTTTCCATTTGTTAACAGAGTTATTATTAGGTTTGCTGTGAATGATAGAAAACTTTCCCCATACAGTGCTTTAAACAAGATAGGTTTTTTTCCTTCACATAAATGAAGTTTGGAGGTTAGCATTCTGGGACTGAAAGAGTGGCTTAGGAATTGAGGTTCCTTCTACCTTGTCATTTCATCACTCTGAATCTGTGCGTTCACCTCATAATTCCATATGGCTACTTGGGCTTCAACCATCACGTCCACACTCTAACCAGCAGGAAGGAGAATGGACAAAGATGCGTATATGGCTCCATTTAAGGACATTTCCTGGAAATTACGTACAATTCTCTTTACATCCCATTAGCCGGTATCTAGTTATGTGGTCACATGTAGCTGCAAGGGAAACTGGAAGATGTAGTCTTTGTGCAGTGTCAGAGGGGCCATGCTAGGGTGTGAAGGCCAGGAGGTGAAGATTGTTAGGACCACCTTGGAGATTGGCTCTCACATCTCCTGTCTCAGGTCTGACTTCCCAGCAATTCATGTTGGGACACAGAAACCCTAATGGTCTCACCAAGATGCACACCTAATCAGAGGGCTCCTCTGCTTACATCCTTCAGTACCTCCCCTCTCCTATAAAGGATAAAGCGTGAGCATCCCTGGTCTGACACTGTCAGCCCTCTACGATCTATGCCATCAGCATCTCTGACTCCATTGCTCTTTCCATGACCCTCACCACTTTATTTTCCAGCAACACCAAATTGCTTGTCCCAACAGGGTCCACAGTGGCTGGAACCACTGCATCTTCACTTTTATTTTTATTTTCAAATTGATCCCACGATGCACTTAGTTTTGTATCTCTTTAGCCTCCACCAATCTGTGGCAGTTCTTCATTCTTTCCTTTTTTTTTTTTTAATGAACGTGATACTTTTCATAAGTACTGGACAGCTATTTATGTTTTTCAATTTATGTTTGTCTAATTTTTTTCCTCATGATTACATTTAGGTTATGCATTTATGGCTATAATACTGTAAAGGTGATATGTATCCTTTTCTATGTCTCATCAGGAGGTACATGATGTCACTATGTCTCATTAATGGTGACATTAACTTTGATTACTTAGTGACAGTGATGTCACCATGTTTTTCCATTATAAAGTTACTATGTTTCCCTTTGTAATTAATAATTACATTGTGAGGCAATATTTTGAAGCTCTGAAAATATTGTTTTACGTAATGCTTTGATCCACAAAGTTTAGCATCCTTTGATGATGATTATTGCCTGAAACAACTATTACTGTGTTATTTTTAAAATGGTGATTTTTTTTCTATTTCCCTCATTCCTTCTACATTTATTAAATGGAATTATACTTTTCCCTCACTAATTTATTTGCATCACATGGACTCATGGATATACTGTTCTATGAGTATAATAATTCGTAGCTATCATTACGCATTTTGTTGCTCAAAATTCTCCAGGTTGGACAATTTGTATTGTATTGTGTTGTATTTCTCTGCCCCAGTCTTGAAGTAACCATTTCCCCGGAGTCCTATTTCCATTTACTGGAGAATGGAATTTAGAAAGCAAGATCTGAGTACTAAGTTGTTCATCGGTACTAGGGAAACTGTAGTAAATTCAAAATGAGAAATTAAGTTATGCTACAGGTGAGTTCTTTCATTTTAAAAGAAATCCTCTGAGTACTTTTTTAACAAAAAGGATCTTTTTATATGGTAAACAACAATCTCTAATTTGTTATTTGAAGATTTCAATATTGCAATTTAAATTTGCTCAAAAAGCAACAAATATGTGTTAGGATTGCAGAGAAAAGAGTTTTTAGAGAGGGTCAAGGGACCACATAGTGTTAGGGTGAATGGTGGTGGTGTAGTCCAAGGGAGAATTCATGCTCTTTGACACACTCCCGGAATGATGTAAGTAAAAACTGAAAAGTAAGACCTCACAGTAGAGAGAGTTAATAGGCACATTTAAGGATGCTTCATAAATGCATCAAAAAGTAAAAAATTGTGATTTATTTAAAACCAAAATGATAATGCACTCCATAATCATTTTTCTCAGCTTATCTCATTAGCAGACTTGGTCAGAACATATATATATATATATGTAAAACCGTTTTACTCCTGTGGTTTATTTGGACATTTCTAAATTCTTTTTCATGCCTCGTGGTAGGGAACTGTCCTACCATCCAATGGTGATAAACAGATGGAATTATGGAAAGGCTGTAAGGTTGCAGCCTTTGAAAATTTCCTTGCTTGAGTCTTCTGAAGACTGAGAAAGAAAAATATGCCTCTCCCCAGTGGACTTGGCAGTAAAAGTCACCCTGTTGTGAACTCTGATGTAGATTTCATGTTGACTGAGAATAGCAAACAGTAAAAGAGAGAGAGATAAAAGGGCAAGCGACCTGGAGTAGCCCTACTGGTAGATGGTGATTATTATAATACTTACCTTTGTATACTGACTTACTAAAAGCTTCTAGCTATATTACCTTAATCTCTACGACAGAGGTAGGGCAGGGATGATTTCCCTTCTTTTACAGACTGGGAAACTAATGCTTAGTTAGGATATATGACTTGCCTAAGGTTATGTCATTTGACAGAGCCAAAATATGACTCCAAATCATCATACACCATAATTCAGGCTCTTTCTGCTATGTTGTTTCTCTGGTTTGTGGAGGGTTAGGGATTGGACTGGGCCCTCTGGTTGGGAGACATAAGTCTAGCATGTGGTGCTGACAAAGACCAAGGGCACAGGATATATCTCAGTGCAGACTGGTTACCTTCATACTAAAGAACGTATGCTCTTACCCCAGCTAAGGTTGACTGGGTAAAGCAAGAGTACTAGAGGTATTATTTTGTTAGGGGGTTCCTATTTATGTCTATGAAGTTATTCTGTAGGTGTACAATCAGCTCCATCCACTCTTGTACTCTTAACAATGGCCTCTTTGGCACACCCTTGTCTCACATATTATTCCCGTGGCTTAGAATCTCTTTGATTCCAGTATTTGTCAGGCAACTTGCTACCATTTTTTTTCTTTTTCTGAGCTGCACTCTAATCCTAGGTTTATCAACACAATTCTTTTCTCTACACAACAAAGTACAAACACAATATTATCTAAAATGCCGCAAAGTTACAAAACTCAAAACAGAAAATGTATAGTACTGACTGTACAATAAAAGCCAAAAAAGCAATGTACACATTGCCAAGGTAATTTGCAGGACCAGCATGAATACCAACACAACGTGGGGGTGGGGTGCTTCTGTGGTGACCCGACAGAGCTGGCTCTCCACTTACGAGTTTCAGAGAGAAAGGGAGATGTGTGTGTGCACGCACATGAGTACGTGTGAAAAGAACCATTTGGGGTATTAGGCCCTAGAGGTCAGAAGAGGACTCAAGCGGAGGAGCAGGGTCAGGCTAACTGGAACGGCAGCTGCGTAAAATCACACCCTTTCCTGTGGGACCCTGCAGGCCAACAGGATAGAGCACGAACAGGCCACCAGATCGGCCCCAGGTCACCTGTGGAACGGGAAAACATGCTCCCAGGCTGGGGCTGTACCACCTCCTGGAGCCCCCTGCTCATCCCTGCTGGCTTTGTCGCTAAACTGACTCTCAGGAACTGTGGAAGCTTTCTAGCCAGAAAACTGGAGGGCATCTTTATAAGCACGACCCCAAACCAACAACACTCCTGCAGCCGGAACTCTGCCGCCAGGGGAAATGTAGCAGATACTGCCTTCACCTTCGAAGCTTGCCTCTGAGTGAGGGATTTCTTTCCTACCGATCCTCCTTCGTCCAGAAAAGTGACAAAAGTGAGTTGGATGGGAGTCCAAGTCACAGGGCAGAGCTTCAGTGGCCCTGCGTATCGGGAGGAGTTGAAGCTGGAGCGGCTCCTGCGGCTGCGGCGGCGGGGGGACTGCGCCAAGGGGAACGCGACCTTCTCCTCATCCGTGGGGGTGACCTGCGCCACATGGGAGGCGGTGGCGGCATTCTCCTGGGAGGGCTGAATCGCCGGGGGGCGGGGGAGGTGGCCGAGGCCAGGGGTCCAGCAGAGCGGTGGCAGTGATCTCCTGGCCATCGATGTGTACTCCGTCCATGTGCTTCAGCGCCTTCTCGGGCTCATCTGGATTCTCAAACTACACATATACGTAGCCTTTAGACAGATGCGGGTGCATCCTTTCCACAGGCACGTCAATCATTTTAATTTTCCCATAGGTGGAGAATATCTCCATGATGTGATCCTTGGTCACATTCCTGGTGAGCCTTCCAATGTGCACTGTGGTGGGTTTAGGCGAAGGGCTCCGCCTTTTCCTTTCCTTTTCATCTCTTTTGGGTGGTTTGGATTTGGAGCGGGAACGCCGCCTGTTGTCCTGCCTGCCCCGACAAGGACTGGGAGAGCCAGGCGAGCTGCCGGAGCTGGAGCTGCGGGATGTGCTGGAACTTCCTGAGCGGCTCGATGCTGAAGATGAGCTGGAGCCGCGGCTGGAGCCCATGCTGGTGCTCGAGCCCGAGCTGCAGTTCGAGCTGGACCGAGACCTGGTGCTGCTGCTACCACTGGAAGCGCTGCGCCTCTTTCGAGTTTTATCCCTGTCACGATCCTTCTCGCTTGACTCCTTGGTGGCCCCCATATCTTTAGAGCGATTCTTGGACTTCTCATCAGAGCCGTCTTTGCGCTTGGTAGGAGAAGGAGCCCCAGTGCTGGACTTTTGTATTATTTTCTTTGACTCCTAGCAAGCTCTTCTTTTTCACTCCTGATAAATCCATTTTCCCCTTCCGAGGTGTTCAAAGCAGCAATGGCGGCCTCACTTATCTGAACTCTCCCTTCTAACTTGAGTCTGAGAAACGATCCTTAATGGATAGCAATTTACGCCAAAGTGCAGCATCTTCCAGCCGCCGTGACCTCCTCCCCGTCTCCTCAGCCTCTGAGGCCGGCGCCGCTCTGGCGTCAGGATTAGGGAGCGGGAAGGCCTAAGTTTTTTTAAAACCCAGCTCAGATGGCTACTTCCTGGGGAAACCTCCTTCAGTTTTCCTAAGGCAGTTAGTTAGCCACTCCCTCATCTATGCCCTCTCAACACTCTTTCCACATCAGCAACACAGAGTACATTGAATTTACCATTAGTACCTGTTTATTTGTCTAGCCCTTCTACTGGACTGTGAACTTTGGAAGGGTGGGGAATGGGTCTTGATCTTCCCGTCTCTAGCACTTGACATGCAGGGAAGGGAATGATGGTAGTAGGGTAGACTGGTACCTATTAGTGAAGAAATCTAAGAGGGAATATCTTCTCTTCCCTAGGTTTGTAGGTATTAGGAAATATTAGGCATCACTTTACCTTGGTATAGATCAGTACTGTCTAATAGAAATTTAAAAGCCACACAGGTAATTAAAACTTTTATAGTAGCCAAATTAAAAAATAAAAAGGAACAGATGAAGTTAAATTTAATATATTTTATTTAACCCCAAATAATACTTTAACACTTGGTCATAATCAGGATAACTTAATATAAAAATAATTACATGAAATTATTAAGGAGAGAGTTTACATTTTTTTGAACTAACTTTTGCAACCCAGTGTGTATTTTACCCTTATAGCCCATCGCAATTTGGCCAGCCACTTTTCAAATTTCAATTGTCATATGTGGCTAGGAGCTGTTGTATTAGACAGCAAAGGTATAGAGGAATAGGGAAAAATTCAGTCCCATGAATTAGATAGGAGTTTTGAGATTATTTTCTTCATAAACCCTGTTTTCTAGGCAATCAAATTTTTAAAAATTGTTTTTTTCCCTGTTGTTTTTCCCCCTTTTTTTCTAGTTAATGTGTTATTTGAAGACACTTAAGTTTACAACCCATAATGGAATGAGAATAGAAGTTGATGATAATGGAGATGTGGCTGGATACTATGATATTCTAAATTGGCAATTAGATGATAATGGAGAGATAGCCTTTGTGAAGGTTGGAGAATATATATTCACAGACTCTAAATTTGAACTCGTGATGATTAAGAATGTGACAATATTTTGGAACAACGAATCATCAGAGGTTAGTTACTCTGACATCTTATTTTGTTTATATATAGAGAGAATTGCATTTCTATACTCTTTTAGGTGCTATGGAATATCAGAAACCTAGAGCTGGCTATTCCAAGTTAATTTTCCCGAATAAAATACATATCTTTTCTATATATAGGTTCAGATCTTTTGTTTTTGGAACTTTTTTTGATTATAGTTTTAAATATTAGTTCTATGATTTTGTTTTCCTTCTTCAAGTACTCCAAAATGTTTGACTTCCTTTGTCTCTTCCTTTTATTCACTTTCTTTCTGATAATTTTTGCTTTATTCTTTATCTCATCCTTATTCTCTTTATTGTTTTCCTGCCTTTATTCAATGCCCCTTATTAACTTTTTACTCAAGTATATATATTTTGAACACCTTGTGACTTTTATCTTAATTTTTGAAATAGTTTCTTTCCTGAGATAAATGAACTTTTTTCATTTCTTCCAGTCTTATATCCATTGATGTTTTAAATTTTAAAATATCTGGTTCGAGATATTTTTGACATCTACAAGTGCTTTTCTGAGAATACTTAATTGAAGTGCTAGGATATCTATTTAAAGTGTTACAGTATTCTTCTGCTTAATGGTTGTGTGTGTACGTTTTAGAGGGGAATTTTAATTTACTGGAATATTTTTTTTAAAATTTTATTGAAGTATTGTTGATTTACAATGTTGTGTTAATTTCTGCTGTATAGCAAAGTGATTCAGTTATATACATATATACTTTTCTTTTCCATTATGGTTTATCACAGGATATTGAATATAGTTCTGTGTGCTACACAGTAGGACCTTGTTGTTTATCCATCCTATATACAATAGTTAGCATCTGCTAATCCCAAACTCCCAATCCTTCCCTCCCCCACCCCCCTCCCTCTTGGCAACCACAAGTCTGAACTCTGTATCTGTGAGTCTGTTTCTGTTTCATAGATATGTTCATTTGTATCGTATTTCAGATTCCACATACAAGTGATATCATATGGTATTTGTCTTTCTCTTTCTGCAATGAACACTGGGGTGAAAGTATCTTTTTGAATTATGGTTTTCTCTGGATATATGCCCAGGAGTGGGATTGCAGGATCATGTGGTAGCTCTATTTTAAGCTTTCTAAAAAAAAATTTATTGGAGTATAGTTGCTTTACAATGTTGTGTTAATTTCAGGTGTACAGCAGAGTAGATCAGTTATACATATACATATATCCACTCTTTTAGATTCCTTTCCCATATAGGCCATTACAGAGTATTGAGTAGAGTTACCTGTGCTATACAGTAGGTCCTTATTACTTATCTATTGTATATATAGTAGTATGTATATGTCAATCCCAACCTCCCAATTAAGCCCTCCCCCCCATTACCCCCTGGTAACCATAAGTTTGTTTTCTACATCTGTAATTCTATCTCTGTTTTGTAGATAAGTTAATTTGTAGCCTTTTTTAGATTTCCCATATAAGTGATATCATATGATATTTGCCTTTCTCTGTTTGACTTATTTTGCTCAGTATGACAATCTCTAGGTCCAACCATGTTGCTGCAAATGCATTATTATTATTATTTTTTAAGGCTGAGTAGTATTCCATTGTATATATGTACCATATCTTTTTTTTTAACATCTTTATTGGAGTATAATTGCTTTAAAATGTTGTGTTAGTTTCTCCTTAACAACAAAATGAATCAGTTATATATATACATATGTTCCCATATCTCTTCCCTCTTGCGTCTCCCTCCCTCCCACCCCCCCATCCCACCCCTCCAGGCGGTCACAAAGCACCAAGCTGATATCCCTGTGCTATGCGGCTGCTTCCCACTAGCTATCTACTTTACGTTTGGTAGTGTATATATGTCCATGCCTCTCTCTTGCTTTGTCACAGCTTACCCTTCCCCCTCCCCATATCCTCAAGTCCATTCTCTAGTAGGTCTGTGTCTTTATTCCTGTCTTACCCCTAGGTTCTTCATAACATTTTTTCTTCTTAAATTCCATATATATGTGTTAGCATATGGTATTTCTCTCTCTCTTTCTAACTTACTTCACTCTGTATGACAGACTCTAGGTCTATCCACCTCATTGCAAACAGCTCAATTTCGTTTCTTTTTATGGCTGAGTAATATTCCATTGTATATATGTGCCACATCTTCTTTATCCATTCATCTGCTGATGGACACTTAGGTTGTTTCCATCTCCGGGCTATTGTAAATAGAGCTGCAGTGAACATTTTGGTACATGACTCTTTTTGAATTATGGTTTTCTCAGGGTATATGCCCACTAGTGGGATTGCTGGGTCATATGGTAGTTCTATTTGTAGTTTTTTAAGGAACCTCCATACTGTTCTCTACAGTGGCTGTATCAATTTACATTCCCACCAACACTGCAAGAGGGTTCCATTTTCTCCACACCCTATCCAGTATTTATTGTTTCTAGATTTTTTGATGCTGGCCATTCTGACTGGTGTGAGATTATATCTCATTGTAGTTTTGATTTGCATTTCTCTAATGATTAGTGATGTTGAGCATTCGTTCATGTGTTTGTTGGCAGTCTGTATATCTTCTTTGGAGAAATGTCTATTTAGGTCTTCTGCCCATTTTTGGATTGGGTTGTTTGTTTTTTTGTTATTAAGCTGCATGAGCTGCTTCTGTATTTTGGAGATTAATCCTTTCTCAGTTGCTTCATTTGCAAATATTCTCTCCCATTCTGAGGGTTGCCTTTTGGTCTTGTTTATGGTTTCCTTTGCTGTGCAAAAGCTTTTAAGTTTCATTAGGTCCCATTTGTTTATTTTTGTTTTTATTTCCATTTCTCTAGGAGGTGGGTCAAAAAGGATCTTACTGTGATTTATGTCACAGAGTGTCCTGCCTATATTTTCCTCTAAGAGTTTGACAGTTTCTGGCCTTACATTTAGGTCTTTAATCCATTGTGAGCTTATTTTTGTATATGGTGTTAGTGAGTGATCTAATCTCATACTTTTACATGTACCTGTCCAGTTCTCACAGCACCACTTATTGAAGAGGCTGTCCTTTCTCCACTGTATATTCCTGCCTCCTTTATAAAAAATAGGAGACCATATGTGCGTGGGTTTATCTCTGGGCTTTCTATCCTGTTCCATTGATCCATCATTCTGTTTTTGTGCCAGGACCATACTGTCTTGATTACTGTAGCTTTGTAGTATAGTCTGAAGTCAGGGAGCCTGATTCCTCCAGCTCTGTTTTTCGCTCTCAAGATTGCTTTAGCTATTCGGGGTCTTCTGTGTTTCCATGCAAATTGTGAAATTTTTTGTTCTAGTTCTGTGAAAAATGCCAGTGGTAGTTTGATAGGGATTGCATTGAATCTGTAGATTGCTTTCAGTAGTAGAGTCATTTTCACAATGTTGATTCTTCCAATCCAAGAACATGGTATATCTCTCCATCTATTTGTATCATCCTTAATTTCTTTCATCAGTGTCTTACAATTTTCTGCATACAGGTCTTTTGTCTCCTTAGGTAGGTTTATTCCTAGATATTTTATTCTTTTTGTTGCAATGGTAAATGGGAGTGTTTTCTTGATTTCACTTTCAGATTTTTCATCATTAGTGTATAGGATTGCCAGAGATATCTGTGCATTAATTTTGTATCTTGCTACTTTACTGAATTCATTGATTAGCCCTAGTAGTTTTCTGGTAGCATCTTTAGGATTCTCTATGTATAGTATCATGTCATCTGCAAACAGTGACAGCTTTACTTCTTCTTTTCCGATTTGGATTCCTTTTATTTCCTTTTCTTCTCTGATTACTGTGGCTAAAACTTCCAAACCTACGTTGAATAAGAGTGGTGAGAGTGGGCAACCTTGTCTTGTTCCTGATCTTAGTGGAAATGGTTTCAGTTTTTCACCATTGAGGACGATGTTGGCTGTGGGTTTGTCATATATGACCTTTATTATGTTGAGGAAAGTTCCCTCTATGCCTACTTTCTGCAGGGTTTTTATCATAAATGGGTGTTGATTTTGTCGAAAGCTTTCTCTGCATCTATTGAGATGATCATACGGTTCTTCTCCTTCAATTTGTTAATATGGTGTATCACGTTGATTGATTTGCATATATTGAAGAATCCTTGCATTCCTGGAATAAACCCCACTTGATCATGGTGTATGATCCATTTAATGTGCTGTTGGATTCTGCTTGCTAGTATTTTGTTGAGGATTTTTGCATCTATGTTCATCAGTGATATTGGCCTGTAGTTTTCTTTCTTTGTGACATCCTTGTCTGGTTTTGGTATCAGGGTGATGGTGGCCTCGTAGAAAGACTTTGGGAGTGTTCCTCCCTCTGCTATATTTTGGAAGAGTTTGAGAAGGATAGGTGTTAGCTCTTCTCTAAATGATAGAATTCGCCTGTGAAGCCATCTGGTCCTGAGCTTTTGTTTGTTGGAAGATTTTTAATCGCAGTTTCAATTTCAGTGCTTGTGATTGGTCTGTTCATATTTTCTATTTCTTCCTGATTCAGTCTTGGCAGGTTGTGCATTTCTAAGAATTTGTCCATTTCTTCCAGGTTGTCCATTTTATTGGCATAGAGTTGCTTGTAGTAATCTCTCATGATATTTTGTATTTCTGCAGTGTCAGTTGCTACTTCTCCTTTTTCATTTCTAATTCTATTGATTTGAGTCTTCTCCCATTTTTTCTTGATGAGTCTGGCTAATGGTTTATCAATTTTGTTTATCTTCTCAAAGAACCAGCTTTTAATTTTATTGATCTTTGCTATCGTGTCCTTCATTTCTTTTTCATTTATTATTGATCTGATCTTTATGATTTCTTTCCTTCTGCTAACTTTGGGGTTTTTTTGTTCTTCTTTCTCTAATTGATTTAGGTGCAAGGTTAGGTTGTTTATTCGAGACGTTTCCTGTTTCTTAAGGTAGGATTGTATTGCTATAAACTTCCCTGTTAGAACTGCTTTTGCTGCATCCCATAGATTTTGGGTCGTCGTGTCTCCATTGTCATTTGTTTCTAGGTATTTTTTGATTTCCTCTTTGATTTCTTCAGTGATCACTTCGTTATTAAGTAGTGTATTGTTTAGCCTCCACGTGTTTGTATTTTTTACAGATTTTTCCTGTAATTGATATCTAGTCTCATAGTGCTGTGGTCGGAAAAGATACTTGATACAGTTTCAGTTTTCTTAAATTTACCAGGGCTTGATTTGTGACCCACGATATGATCTCTCCTGAAGAATGTTCCATGAGCACTTGAGAAAAATGTGTATTCTGTTGTTTTTGGATGGAATGTCCTATAAATATCAATTAAGTCCATCTTGTTTAATGTATCACTTAAAGCTTGTGTTTCCTTATTTATTTTCATTTTGGATGATCTGTCCATTGGTGAAAGTGGGGTGTTAAAGTCCCCTATTATGAATGTGTTACTGTCGTTTTCCCCTTTTATGGCTGTTAGTGTTTGCCTTATGTATTGAGGTGCTCCTATGCTGGGTGCATAAATATTTGCAATTGTTATATCTTTTCTTGGCTCGATCCCTTGATCATTATGTAGTGTTCTTCTTTGTCTCTTCTAATAGTCTTTATTTTAAAGTCTATTTTGTCTGATATGAGAATTGCTACTCCAGCTTTCTTTTGGTTTCCATTTGCATGAAATATCTTTTTCTATCCCCTTACTTTCAGCCTGTATTTGTCTCTAGGTCTGAAGTGGGTCTCATGTAGACAGCAAATATATGGGTCTTGTTTTTGTATCCATTCAGCCAATCTGTGTCTTTTGGTGGGAGCATTTAGTCCATTTACATTTAAGGTAATTATCGATATGTATGTTCCCATTCCCATTTTCTTAATTGTTTTGGGTTCGTTATTGTAGGTCTTTTCCTTCTCTTGTGTTTCTTGCCTAGAGAAGTTCCTTTAGCAGTTGTTGTAGAGCTGGTTTGGTGGTGCTGAACTCTCTCAGCTTTTGCTTGTCTGTAAAGGTTTTAATTTCTCCATCAAATCTGAATGAGATCCTTGCTAGGTAGAGTAATCTTGGTTGTAGGTTTTTCTCCTTCATCACTTTAAATATGTCCTGACACTCCCTTCTGGCTTGCAGAGTTTCTGCTGAAAGATCAGCTGTTAACTTTAAGGGGATTCCCTTTTGTGTTATTTGTTGTTTTTCCCTTGCTGCTTTTAATATGTTTTCTTTGTATTTAACCTTTGACAGTTTGATTAATATATGTCTTGGTGTGTTTCTCCTTGGATTTATCCTGTATGGGACTCTCTGTGCTTCCTGGACTTGATTAACTATTTCCTTTCCCGTATTAGGGAAGTTTTCAACTATAATCTCTTGAAATATTTTCTCAGTCCCTTTCTTTTTCTCTTCTTCTTCTGGAACCCCTATAATTCGAATGTTGGTGTGTTTAATGTTGTCCCAGAGGTCTCTGAGACTGTCCTCAGTTCTTTTCATTCTTTTTTCTTTATTCTGCTCTGCAGTAGTTATTTCCACTATTTTATCTTCCAGGTCACTTATCCGTTCTTCTGCCTCAGTTATTCTGGTCTTGATCCCATCTAGAGTATTTTTCATTTCATTTATTGTGTTGTTTTTCATTGTTTGTTTGCTCTTTAGTTCTAGGTCCTTGTTAAA
The DNA here is from genome assembly GCF_008692025.1 of Phocoena sinus. Lineage (NCBI taxonomy): Eukaryota > Metazoa > Chordata > Mammalia > Artiodactyla > Phocoenidae > Phocoena > Phocoena sinus. The sequence continues at coordinate 35,695,314 of NC_045766.1, forward strand.
TGTTTCTTGTATTTTCTGCATTCTCTTTCCAAGATTTTGTATCATGTTTACTATCATTATTCTGAATTCTTTTTCAGGTAGACTGCCTATTTCCTCTTCATTTTTTAGGTCTGGTGGGTTTTTATCTTGCTCCTTCATCTGCTGTGTGTTTTTCTGTCTTCTCATTTTGCTTCTCTCTTTTTTTTTTTTTTGCGGTACGCGGGCCTCTCACTGCTGTGGCCTCCCGTTGCGGAGCACAGGCTCCGGACGCGCAGGCTCAGCGGCCGTGGCTCACGGGCCTAGCCGCTCTGCGGCATGTGGGATCTTCCCGGACTGGGGCGCCAACCTGTGTCCCTTGCATCGGCAGGCGGACTCTCAACCACTGCGCCACCAGGGAAGCCCTCCTTTTGCTTAACTTACTGTGTTTTGGGTCTCCTTTTTGCAGGCTGCAGGTTCGTAGTTCCCGTTGTTTTTGGTGTCTGTCCCCAGTGGCTAAGGTTGGTTCAGTGAGCTGTGTAGGCTTCCTGGTGGAGGGACTAGTGCCTGTGTTCTGGTGGATGAGGCTGGATCTTGCTTTCTGGTGGGCAGGTCCACGTCTGGTGGTGTGTTTTGGGGTGTCTATGGACTTATTATGGTTTTAGGCAGCCTCTCTGCTAATGGGTGGGGTTGTGTTCCTGTCTTGCCAGTTGTTTGGCATAGGATGTCCAGCACTGTAGCTTGCTGGTCGTTGAGTGAAGCTGGGTGCTGGTGTTGAGATGGAGATGTCTGGGAGATTTTCGCCGTTTGATATTACGTGGAGCTGGGAGGTCTCTTGTGGACCAGTGTTCTGAAGTTGGCTCTCCCACCTCAGAGGCACAGCACTGACTCCTGGCTGCAGCACCAAGAGCGTTTCATCCACACAGCTCAGAATAAAAGGGAGAAAAAGTAGAAAGAAAGAATTAGTAGAAGTAGAAAGAAAGAAAGAAAGGTGTGAGGGAGGAAGGAAGGAGGGAAGGAAGGAAAAAAAGAAAGAAAGAAGATAAAGTAAAATAAAATAAAGATAAAATATAATAGTTATTAAAATAAAAAAATAATTAAGAGAAAAAACAAAACAAACAAAAAATGGACGGATAGAACCCTAGGACAAATGGTGATAGCAAAGCTATACCGACAAAATCTCACACAGAAGCATCCACATACAAACTCACAAAAAGAGGAAAAGGGGAAGAAATCATAAATCTTGTTCTCAAAGTCCACCTCCTCAATTTGGGATGATTCGTTGTCTATTCATGTATTCCACAGATGCAGGGTACATCAAGTTGATTGTAGAGCTTTTATCTGCTGCTTCTGAGGCTGCTGGGAGAGATTTCCCTTTCTCTTCTTTGTTCTCACAGCTCCCAGGGGCTCAGCTTTGGATTTGGCTCCTCCTCTGCGTGTAGGTGGCCGGAGTGCGTCTGTTCTTCGCTCAGACAGGATGGGGTTAATGGAGCAGGTGATTCGGGGCCTCCGGCTCACTCAGGCGGGGGGGAGGGAGGGGCACGAAGTGCAGGTTGAGCCTGCGGCGGCAGAGGCCGGCTTTACGTTGCACCAGCCTGAGGTGCACTGTGTGTTCTCCCGGGGGAGTTGTCCCTGGATCCTGGGACCCTGGCAGTGGCGGGCTGCACAGGCTCCCCGGAAGGGGGGTGTGGGCAGTGACCTGTGCTCGCACACAGGCTTCTTGGTGGCGGCGGCAGCAGCCTTAGCTTCTCATGCCCGTCTCTGGGGTCCGCGCTTTTTGCCGCAGCTCGCGCCCGTCTCTGGAGCTCCTTAAAGCAGCGTTCTTAATCCCCTCTCCTCTCGCACCAGGAAACAAAGAGGGAAGAAAAAGTCTCTTGCCTCTTCGGCAGGTCCAGACTTTTCCCCGGACTCCCTCCCGGCTAGCCGTGGCGCACTAACCCCGTGCAGGCTGTGTTCTCGCCGCCAACCCCAGTCCTCTCCCTGCGCTCCAACCGAAGCCCGAGCCTCAACTCCCAGCCCCGCCTGCCCCGGCGGGTGAGCAGACAAGCCTCTCGGACTGGTGAGTGCCGGTCGCCACCGATCTTCTGTGCGGGAATCTCTCCGCTTTGCTCTCCGCACCCCTGTTGCTGCGCTCTCCCCCACGGCTGCGAAGCTTTCCCCCTCCGCCACCCAGAGTCTCCGCCCACGAAGGGGCTTCCTAGTGTGTGGAAACCTCTCCTCCTTCACAGCTCCCTCCCACTGGTGCAGGTACCGTCCGTATCCTTTTGTCTCTGTTTATTCTTTTTTCTTTTGCCCTACCCAGGTACTTGGGGAGTTTCTTGCCTTTTGGGAGGTCTGAGGTCTTCTGCCAGCGTTCAGTAGGTGTTCTGTAGGAGTTGTTCCACGTGTAAATGTATTTCTGGTGTATCTGTGGGGAGGAAGGTGATCTCCGTGTCTTACTCTTCCGCCATCTTCCCCACATCTTCTTTATCTATTCATCTGTCAATGGACTTTTAGGTTGCTTCCATTTGCTGACTATTGCAAATAGAGCTGCAATGAACATTGGGGTGCATGTGTCTTTTTGAACTATGGTTTTCTCTGGGAATATGCCCAGGAGTGGGATTGCTGGGTCATATGGTAGTTCTATTTTTAGTTTTTTAAGGAACCTCCATACTGTTCTCCATAGTGGCTGTATCTATTTACATTCCCACCAACAGTGTAGGAGGGTTCCCTTTTCTCCACATCCTCTTCTGCTGGAATGTTTTGATTTTCATTTTTTGTTTTCTTCCTATAGTAAACTTATATGGAGGCACAATTCTATCTTTAGTTGTTTCTATGGACAGGGATGTGGGTTTTAGGTGGATCACAAGTCTCTATTTCAAGACTGCCTTCTTCTGTTAGTAGAGTGCAGAGCAATTTATTTAAGAGATGACTTTTGTGTGAAAGGGGAAGGCTTAACTTGTCTTTTGATTTTATGGTTCACTCTTGTTTCTATAGAGCTCTGAATTTTCTTTTCTTAGTTTTTACCCTTTCTATCACTTCTCCCTCTGTATACTTTCTGGTCTCACTGCAGGGGTGAAACCATCACTTTGAGTCCCACCTTCAAGACCTTGCCCTATAGCCTGACATTTTCTTTCTAAGGATGTTTTGTCTACTCTCCAATAACCTTAGCTTGTCTGCTCCCCCTTACTCTTTTCTGCACAGTTTCCCCAGAGTTCCATCATTTCCCATACACCTAGGGATGAGGAGGGAGCTATAGAGGTGGCCTTGGTGGAATTTAATGGCTATTTCTCTAGTTATAATTACTTTGAAATTTATAATATTTTCAGGCTCTTTATGATGCTGAAGTTGTGGTCATGTGTGGTTTTATTTACTCTTTTTTTCTTTTAAATCTGTATGGTGTTTTTCAGAGACTGTGGAAAGATTCACAGTTTAGTAGTTACCATTACCCTGGGACAACCCAGAAGTCCTTCCCTTCCCTCTCTGACCATAGTTCTGGAGGAACTTTATTTCTTCCTCCTTATTTTTTTCTTATTTATTCCCAGGGCCAAAGAATGCGAAGTAGGATTTACAAGTTCATAATATAATTTGATGTAAGGAACATTAGCTTCCAGTATAGCATATATATATATATATATATATATATACATGGGTGCATAGACAAGTCAATAAGTTTTAATATATCATTCAAAAAATCCTTTTTCGAGAAATTATAGGAGAAAAGGGTGAGTTTCATAAATTTCAAAATTCTTTAAAAAAATTGTTTTCAAAATCGTTCTGGAAAGCAGTGGATATGAGATTTGAAGATTTGGTTGTAAAATACTTACTCCAGATAAAAAGCTGTTATTTTTGTTATTACTGTTATTAATACTGAATTATTATTCATTATTATTACAATTTTAATTCCTCCACTTCCTATAGCAACAGGTGGGCTTTGCTCTGCAGAACTGCAGGTCTGAACATTTTAGAAGAGAAGCTAGAGACAGGGTGCCCTGGTTACACAATGTAAAGATAACACCTAGAGAAGCACTGGGGAAACCTCATCACTTACCAGACTGCTGAACTTTTTACCCTTAATGAAATAATAGTTCTAGGAGAGAAGAACTGTAGGGCTTTTGATATTCCAGTTTAGTGTTTATCTGTAGTGTTACAGTAAACCGATAGGGTGGTAGAAGAACATTGGCAATTTAATCTTCCATGTGAATCTTCTGGAGGAAGCAGCAGGAGTGAGAAAGAGCTATAAGTGGGTGTCAGGACAGCCAGCAGTTTTCCTTTGCTTCTTCAAGACATTTTTGTGGGGAGGATGTCTTTCTTCATCTGTTTCTTATTCATGTATCTTCCCTCTTCTTGTGTGGCCCTTTTGACCTGGGATCTGAGATCCCCAAATAGTCTTCTGAATCATACTGGGAAAGGACATAAGAATACAAGAAAATTAAGATTTCCAAGCTCCTATGCTGTGCCAGATAGCAGGGGGGTCTTTTTATCTCTTTTTTTAGTCCTTGGTTTTCCATGGGTATCAATAAACATATACAGACTCATGTATACTCATAGATACATACACACATACATACATGCATACACGCTAGTTCCTCCCTTTCTTAACCCAACCTTAAGCAGCTCTTGAATACATTTTGGCAGGATAAAAATCAAAACTTCGTGTTTGCCACTGTAGGGGCCATAGTTCTTCTGCATTTTATTTCTTTGGCTTAGAGCTGCTCTGTCCAATACAGTTGTCCCTAGCCACATGTAGCTTTTAAAATTAAAATTAACTAAAATTAACTAAAATTAAAAATTTGCTTCCTTAGTCACATTAGCTACATTCCAAGTACTCAACCGCCGCGTGTGGCTAGGGGCTACCATAGTGGACAGTACAGATATATAACACTTCCATCATTGCAGAAAGACAGAGCTGCCCTAGGCCTAGCATATAAACCACCTTCTGTGGCCCAGAGCCCTCTCCCTGAATGGGGCCTGAGACTCTTCCCTTTTGTATTCCTGGTGCTAGCCATAGAGCAGGTGCTCAGTATAATGTTCTGCACGGAACAAGAGAAGATGCTATTGCTTGTATAAGCAAGGTTCACAGAATGCTCACTCTACTAAAAATTGATAGAAAAGTAGTAAAATGTACTAGTAGATTTCTATTTTAATAATGTTTCATTAGAGCATAGTAATTTTATTTTTCTCATCTTTATTAAAATTAGGGTTATTTTTGTTTTTTTAAAAAAATTTTTATTTTATTTTTTCCCCCCGGCCATGCTGTGCAGCTTGTGGGATTTTAGTTCCCTGACCAGGGATTGAACCCGTGCCATCCTCAGTGAACGTTCGGAGTCCTAACTACTGGACCGCTAGGGTATTCCCAAGGTTATATTTGTATAATGAAATTGGTTCAAATGTAATTCAGTACAAATTCACTAAGCATGTGCTATGAGTCGACCTCTGTGTTAAGCACTGCAAAAAGACCACTGCCCTTGCAGCACTTAAAATCTAATCATTAATTAATTGAACAGATATTTATTGAACACAATATTATATGTGCTAGACACTCTTCTAGGAACTGGGGATGTGTTAATGTACAAAACAGAACAAATCCCTGCCTAATGGGACTAACATTTCAGTGGGAAGAGACAGGCAATATACAAGATAAATAAATAAGTTATATAGTATTTTAATGGATGATAATGTTAGGGAGAGAAAAATAGCAGGGATTGAGATAGAGGGTGCTGGCAGGAGTGTTGTACTCTCACATAGTGTGGTCAGGGAAGGCCTCACTGAGGTGACATTTGAACGAAAACTGAAAAGACAGTGAATCCATGCATTATCTAGGGGGAGAGCATTCCAAGCAGAGGAAACAGCAACTTTTAAACCCTGAGGTAGGGGTACTTTTGGCATTTTAGAAGAACAGGAAAGAGTTCAGTGTGGCTGGAAAGAGTGAGAGAGAGAGGGTAGTGGGAGAGGAGGTAAGAGGGGTGAGAGAGGGTCAGATCACATAGAGCCTTGTGGGCTGTTGAAGGACTTTGGCTTTTACTCTGAGTGAAATGGGGAGCCACGGAAGAGTTTTGACAGAGGAGAGTCATGATCCAACTTAGAGTTTACAGAATTATTCTATCTGCCATGTTGCAAATAGACTGAAGGGGACAAGAGTAAAATCCACTGGATTTGCTGATGGACTGGCCTTGGAAGTGTCCTGCACCAACGATTAGTAGATGGTATAAGGCATGATTTAACTCATGATAATAAACTGAATCTGGAGGTTGGTAAGCAGATGGGCCTGAGTGAAGGTATGTGTAGGCAAGTAATAGAAGATATGGTTGGAGATGATGGGTGAGACTGGTGGTGTCAGTGACAGAAATAGGGAATTCGAGAGGGGGAATAGGGTAAATGGGGGTAGTTTTGGACATGTTGAATTTGAGGTGATGGTGAAATCTCAGAGTAGGGACATGTTGGGAGTTTAGGATATGGAATTAGAGGTCAGGTGGGAAAAGTTGGTGCTACAGTCAAGTTTTGGATGTTCTTAGGTAGAGGTGCTGGTTGAAGACAAGAGAATGAATGAGCTGCTTTATATTGAGAGATAAAAGCAGAGGATCAAGGACTAGAGCCAAAAAAACAACAAACAAACAAACAACACCCACAGTGATGAGGTAGGTAGAGGAAGTAGAACCAACAGAAGAAATAAAAGGACCCAGTGGAAGCCAAGGGAGCCTGCATCTCAAGGAGGAGTTGATCAAGAGTGCCAGATGTCCAAGAGAGAGAAAGGAGAACGGTACTAGAGGAAGAGCTGTCAGACTTGGCAAGAAACATTTTAGTGAGGTGAGTGGGCTGGAAGCTAGATCATGAGGGTTGAGAAGGGAAGGGATACTGAGAAACAGAACAAAAAGACATCAGCTTACTGTGATGATTTTCAAAGAAAGTTATATGGAGAGCCCTTTTCAGAACACTGGGTCAGGAGAGAGGAAATATAGTCATTCTGTGGTGATACACACACACACACACGCGCGCGCGCACACAACCCTTTTAAGAAGCCTGTCTATTGTGTTTAGCAATACATACTTAAGTAATCTTACATACCATAACTGAGCTCATAGATTTCTGATATTTTCCATTATTATCTAATTCAGATTTATCTTGGGAAACTCAACATAGGAAAATTCTGATTTCCAAAATGAATCTTTTCACTTTCCAAAATGAATCTCTGCTTAATGGAGAAATACAGCTTCTCTCCTTTTTAAATAGGAAGCTCCTCATTTACATTTAGATATAAACCGATTTACAAACATTGCATTCATGGTGGGTTTCAATGTGCACAACCATGTAGAATGTAAAGGGAGACCTATGTTTACCGCTGGGTTTTCTAAGCTCTTTTTGTGAGAAAATATTCCAGTGCTGTGCCTTGTCCACTTTTCCTTTTTGCCATACAATTTTCCACATGGAATAGACCTTTCATTGTTATTTTCTACTGATTCTGTATGACACATCTTCAGACTGTGTTGGGATGACTTTGCTGAGAAGAAGTCTTTCTCAGGCACTCAAGATGATTCTTGGGATCCCCCCTCAACGAGAAACAGACTTGACAAATTATCCTCTCCTCAGAGCCCCATGGACATGGACCCTGGTCTGAGTCTTCCAGGTTAGAAAGAGTTAGGTTTGGGATTAGCTTTGATAATTTCTAGAATCAACCACAGGACTTTTCTAGAATCCCATTTCTAGAATCAACTATAGGACTTTTAGCAAAATTCCTCTAGGCTTTCCATTTTATTATTCTCTTTGTTATTCTTGCCCAGCTATCCTGGGTTTCCCAAGATATTGCAAAACTTCCACAGAAATCCAGGTGGAAACTTTCTTAGCCTGGCAAGGTAGAGACAAAGGGCTTTGTTACATGCATTGTATTTATCTTTGCTAGCTTCCCCATTCAGTGTGTACTGACCTGTGTCAGCCTGGGACCCGGAAGGGAATTCGTCATGGGGAACCAATATGTTGCTCTGACTGCATCCTGTGTGTTGATGGGCATGCATTACGGGAACCAGGTAGAGATGGTCATTTTTTCACTGGTATTAAAATGGAAGGATATTAAACATGTTTGGGCAGAGAGGGCCTTGGGAGCCTTCTTTATAAATAGATGTGAACAACTTATGACAAAAACTATAATCCATCAAACTATTGGATGTTCTGTGCAGTGCAAAAAATTATAACATTATGTTTTTTTAATATAAATTTATTTGTTTTTATTTATTTATTTATTTTTGGGTCTTCACTGCTATGCGTGGTCTTTCTCTAGTTGCAGCAAGCGGGGCTACTCTTCATTGTGGTGCGCGGGCTTCTCATTGTGGTGGCTTCTCTTGTTGCAGAGTATGGGCTCTAGGTGCACAGTCTTCAGTAGTTGTGGCATGTGGGCTCAGTAGTTGTGCCTCGCGGGCTCTAGAGCGCAGGCTCAGTAGTTGTGGCGCACAGGATTAGTTGCTCCATGGCATGTGGGATCTTCCTGGACCAGGGCAGTTTTAGTTCCAAAGCTGCTACATTCGGGAAAAAGACCAACATCCATGAATTTAAGAGGGGAACATTTTTTTTAAATGATATGTGAAATATGAATACATGGGTTCGCAAAAAAAAAAGTGTTTAGAATTATTTCAATTTCTGAAATAGATTAAATATTAGTTATGGAAAAATGTGAATGAGTAGTAAATAAGTGAATTACAGTTCTATGTTTTACAGAATTATCTCTAATTTAGAAATATAAGATTTAGAAGTACATCCCTAAAGGCAAAGACCGTAATTACTCAAAGTCTGTAGGACAAGTGAATTCTATATCTACTGCTCTATGAATTTTTCACTACAACCTGTTGAATTGCTGTTCTTGACCAGAATTTTAGTTGGGCTTGGTATGCTTAGCCCTATGGAGCATGTTGCAGCAGGTTTATTTTTATCTCTACCTTCTGTTCAAGATAACAACTTGTATGTCTCTTGCCAAAAGGCCCTCTAGAGCAATTTAGTTAAAAGAGGATTTTAAAAATGTAAAGTTTTCCACAAATGGAAAACAAGCACAAGGTAATCTGAACAACTCTTTGGACCCCATGTGGCCCAGTCTCTGCACAGAAACAACAAGAGGAGTCCAATCCAGCAGTCGGACGTGATTGAAAGGGAATTCCAGTCTTTACCTGCATCTCTCATAGAACAGTGAAGAGATCCATTTCATAATCTACCACAAATTCATCTCAGATTTTTTCTTATGTTGCAATATTCTCCTTTAGAGCCTCTGCCCAGCTAATGCCCCCAAAGTTTTTTCAACCTTAGTCAATGTGGTTGTTGTTTTTGTTTCCTTTCTTCTAATTCTCAACCTTTCTTTACCTTTTCTCTCAAATCTGCATCTGGAGGGTGAGGAGAGGAAAGCTGAGTGGGCAAAGACAAAATTCTCTTCAGTAGGTGGAGGAGAAGCTAAATGAAAGATTGAAAACCCTCGTATTTTAATCAACCGTATCCCTGTCACAGTACTCTTAATTGTTTCACCTTAGTAGCTTTAATGTTCTCATATATTTGTGGATTGTTCTTGGGCTTATGAGGGTACACACCTCCCTTCTCAATTAGATAATTGGAGGAAAAAGAAAAGGCATCTTACTGAAAAAGGCCCATGCAGGAAGAGCTGAAACCAAGACGGGAGACTGAATTTCCAAAATTGAAATCAATTCTCAATCTGTAATGTTAGCTGCACACTCTAAAGACCATTTTATCACTGCTTCTTTTTTTTTTAGATATTACATATTCTCTATAGAAAATTTCAGTGAGTCTTGCATTAGGCTTTTGGCTCCTCTGGGCTATTCGCAGCTGAAGGGGACAAGTGGATTTCTTTGCAGTCAGTCCTCTGTTCTTTGTTCATTAGGTCAAAGGGAGTGTGAACAATGTGGTGAAGACTATTGGTCCAAATGCACAAAAGAGCGAGTGTGTGCTGAAAGAGGTGGAATTCCTTGCTTATGATGAGGTCCTGGGATTCACTCTTGTCATTCCCTTCATCTTCGGGGCATTTGTGGTTTCGGCAGTCACAGTTGTGTATGTGATATACAGACACACTCCACTCGTGACTGCCAATGACCGGGAGCCGAGCTTTCTCATTCAGATTTCTCTTGTCATCACGTTGCTGTCTTCCATATTCTTCATTGGCAAGCCATACATCTGGTCCTGTATGGCCCGTCAGGTCACTCTGGCACTGGGCTTTTACTTTGCCTGTCTTGCATTCTTGGAAAGACTATTTCACTGTTTTTAGCCTACAGAATTTCCAAATCCAAAACCCAACTTATATCCATTCACTCTCTTTATTGGAAAATCATTGTGCTAATCTCTGTTCTAGTCGAAATTGGCATATGTACAGCCTACTTAGTATTAGAACCCCTAAGGGTGTACAGGAACATGGAATCTCAAAATATAAAGATTATTCTAGAATGTTATGAAGGTTCTGTAGAATTTTTGTGCTCTATATTTGGGATGGATGTCGTCTTGGCCTTGCTGTGCTTTCTTACAACCTTTGCGGCTCGCCAGTTGCTGGATAATTACTATGAAGGAAAATGCGTCACCTTTGGGATGCTGGTCTTTTTTATTGTCTGCATCTCTTTTGTCCCTGCTTACTTGAGCACCAAAGGCAAGTTTAAAGTGGCCATGGAAATATTTGCAATCTTGGCATCCAGCTATGGTTTATTGGGTTGTATATTTGCTGCCAAGTGCCTCATTATTTTCCTGAGGCCAAAGAGGAACACGGATGAAATTGTTGGTGGAAGAGTTCCCACTGTAGATAAGAACATCCAACTGACTTCAGCCTCTGTGAGCAGTGAGCTCAACAATACCAAGGTGTCAACTGTTCAGATGAGTAGAGTCATGGGTTGCATGTGTCCCTCAGAGCTGCAATGGTGGTATGGTTCAACATTCCCTTTCAGGTGGTTCCCACAGCAGCTGCCTGATGTTCTGGGGTAATTCTGAGGATTTGGGTTCTGGTAGTTTAGTCAAAGCATGGCATATGAAGTCTCATACCATTTATCAAGAATTCGAATAACTGTTACTATTTTTTTAACATCTTTATTGGAGTATAATTGCTTTACAATGGTGTGCTAGTTTCTGCTGTATAACAAAGTGAATCAGCTATACATATACATATATCCTCATATCTCCTACCTCTTGCGTCTCCCTCCCACCCTCCCTATCCCACGCCTCTAGGTGGTCACAAAGTACCGAGCTGATTTCCCTGTGCTATGCAGCTGCTTCCCACTAGCTATCTGTTTTACATTTGGTAGTGTTTATATGTCCATGCCACTCTCTCACTTTGTCCCAGCTTACCCTTCCCCTTACCCATGTCCTCAAGTCCATTCTCTACGTCTGTGTCTTTAGTATTGAAATTGTAAACCACTTCATTAAAACCTTTCATAATACTTTGGTATAAGGAGTGCATGGCAGTGAATATAATAGGTACAAGTAACCTAACATGGTGGATACAAATATTTGGGTCTTGAATATGCTTTTTCCCCCTATATCATGGGTGTCTGATCTAGAAATTTACATTAGACAAAGCCACCTTGTGGGGACCGAAACAGACATCTTGTTCTACATCCTGTTAATACCTCTACAGAATAGACAGCTTTGCACTGACTGAGGTAAGAATTACATACAGCTCATAAACTTTCCCTTGGAGCAGAGCATTTGGTAAGAGAATTTTTGTTTCAAAGGACTCTGCATCATACAGAGAATATTGAAGGAATTGAGATGTGAACAAAACTCAGTTCTTTCTTGAATTCATAATGAAAATCGACAAGTTTCTCCCAGAGGGAAGGCAAGGCCTACCTGCTCCAGATTTTCCTGGAGAGTAAGTAGTAAAGTATTTGAGTTTCAAAACAGTCTTCTTAAAAAATAAAAATGAAGGGAATTAAGTGTCAGCAAAGCAGTTATTAAGTTGATTATATAGTGAATATCCAGCTGGCAAAAAAAAGCAAATGTTTACCTACAGCGGGTATTAGAGTGAAAGATTTTTCAAGATAAATTAAGTGATAAATATTTGCCCTCTGGTTATCCAGAGTTAACTGGACTGTTATCAAAATGTTTTCAATCTTCTTTCAGCTATGAAAGTTTTAAAATGACCTATATATATTTATGTGCATATGAATTAAGTGTGTAGAAAAACAGAACTTGTAGAAATGCTGATCAGCAATGGGTTTGGGAAACTAGAGAAAATAAATGTTATTAAAAACAAAATATCAACTGAACTTGCCTGTTTAATGTTTACTGCTATAACCTTACAATGTTAAGATGCAAATTTTATCTAAAGTGGTCTGAAGATATCACTTGATGATTTGGTACACATGCATTGTTATAAAAACTGGCTTATGGCAGATAAATTGAACAATATGGGATTGTCAAAGGATGATGGTCTAATTTTTATTATTGATTTATTCTTTGTAATTAGTTACCTATCAAGTATTAAAATGTTTCTCATAACATTCCAAGATAATATCTCTTTGGATGAATGGTGTCATTTAAAAATTATTTCTTGTGAAAAAAATGACTGTATTCTGTATTAGCACCCGTTGCCTCAGAAGAGAATCTCATATAGAAGTCACTAGTGATACTCCCTGCTGTGGGTGAGCATTTTCTGGTAACCACATGCTGGGCCTTGGGGAGCAGCTCAAAATTAATTTCAGAGTGTTGCGTCAAAATAATGTGGTTATCGGCTTAGGGAGTAACATAAAGACTAATTGCTTGAAAGAAAAAAATTGCAAATCAACACTTTACTCAAGGCTGACCTAGACACATGCAGGTCTGAGCTCTTTTGTTTTTTTGTTTTGTTTTTTGTTTTTTTTGTGATATGCGGGCCTCTCACTGTTGTGGCCTCTCCCGTTGCGGAGCACAGGCTCCGGACGCGCAGGCTCAGCGGCCATGGCTCACGGGTCCAGCTGCTCCGCGGCATGTGAGATCTTCCCGGACCGGGGCACGAACCCGTGTCCCCTGCATCGGCAGGCGGACTCTCAACCATGGCACCACCAGGGAAGCCCCCTGAGCTCTTTTGAAAAATGTTTATCAGGGCTGCTCAAGTCCACAGTATAATATTAATTCCTTTGGGTTAAGCAAAGAAAATTCTTTATGAAAAGTAAACATATTATTGAAAAAGGAAAAATATTCCAACTGCCAGATTAATTGCCTTAAAACACGGCTCTGATCTTATTACTTCCTGGCTTGTCAGCTCCCAGTGGCTCTCCATTCTCTACTGCATGAATCCAGCTGCCTTAGCTTGGCGTTCAAGACACTACAAACTGTTTTCCATCTTCTATTTCAACATTTGTCACCTGCCACCTTCCTGCCCACATTCTTATAACACAATCCAACTGGACTCCTGCAATTGCTAGAACCTACCTTCTGTTTTCCTGTTATCATGTTGCTCACACAATCCCCCTTTTCCTCTAATGCTTTAATAGTACTTCAGTCATCTGTCCATCCGTCTGTCCATCCATCCATCCATCCATCACTGAAAGCTTGGTGTGCATCAGATTCAGAGTTAGACACTGAAAATGTACAAAGACAAGGCATTGTTCCAGGTACTTACCATCATTTGGGATGATAGATAATAAATTAACAATTATCCAGTCATTTGATAAAGCTTTGATTGTGGGAGCATAGAGGAAAGGCTGGGTGAGTCAGGTCAAGAAAGTCTTCCTGGGTGAGGTGACACGTGAATGAATTCCTGAAGGACAAGAAGGAATTAGCCATATGAGAGAAAGATAAACTAATGTATGCATTCTACCTAGCCTAGTGCTTGGAGCATGGTACATGCCAGCTTTCTTTTCCTTTTCTCTAAAGGACTTTAGAGAAACTAAACTAGGACTTTATCTGTGCCTCTTTTATGTCACTAGCCATTTTCTGCCTTATGCTATGGTTATCTGCTTCTCTGTCATATCTCTATTGCAATGTTATAATTTATTTTGTGAAGAGACCTTGCCATATATATATATATACATATGTATGTATATATATATATATATGTCATTCTATCTATCTATCTATCTATCTATCATCTATTTCTCTTTGTAGACTTAACATCTAGAATATACCTTGTACTTAATTGGTGTCCAATGATTTTATTTTTAAAAAATGAATGAATGGATGAATAAAGTTATCAAGATAGCTAACCACTCACCTCACAAGGCCCAGGGGCAATGTTTCAGTGTAAGTTAAGGAAGCCTGGAGCACAGAGAGGTGGAAGAGGTAGAAAGAGCCTATTGGGGGAAACACGGTGCATTTCCAAGACAGCAGGGACCAGTTTGAGAGCAAGAGGCACTTCAGTTTGGGAAGGGAGAGGGAACACAGGACTGAAAGGAAAGGTGAGTAGAATGGGAGTGGGCAGTCTTTGAAAAGAATTTTTCTATGGTATTCATTTGACTATTGTCACATGGTATTTTCTCCTTCTTATAGTCTCATTTTTGAAGAATAAATGCAGTGTTTTATCCTCCCTCACAATTTCTTCCCTTTTGAGCTGTCATTATAAAAAGCAGCAGTTTGGAACATCTGAAGGCAGAGTAATTATTTATAACCTCAAGGTAGAATTATTTACAAAATATGTAAAAAAATCTCTGTGAAATAGACTTGCTTACATTTTTAGAGGACTGTTATACATTTCCCCTGATAGTTTTGGAAAAACACTTTGGATATAAAAGGCATAGTGTGAAAATACAAATAGCCCATATATATTAGTTAGGGTAGGTTAACTTCTGGAACAAACAACCCCTAAATCTTAGAGGTTTAACAGATTAACACACACTAAGACTAATATATGGGTTCTTTGTCAGACTGCACTCCTGGATGGCTCCCTTCCAAGCAGTGATTCAGGGATGCTGCTGGATAATCTGTATTTGTCCCACCAGACCCATTCTCTGCCCCTATAGACTGCATCACATTAACTCCCTTGCCCTATGGCTTCCAGTGGGTTTTACTTATGAGAAGCACCAATGGGAGACTGCAGAGTGAGAGGAGAGATCTGGGTCTTTGTTGTTTCAGCCATGGCTCATTCTTCTACTTGTAGTCCTCTCCCATGACTATGGCTCTCACCAGATGCTATGTTTAATGATCTGTCCCATTCTCCTTTTCCACCTGAGTGTAAGAACAACTTCCCATTGTTCCTAGTCCAAGGTGCTTTGCCATCCTTTGTTAGATCCTTTAACTTTGCCCACTCATGTCGATAGTCCTTCTTTAAACTCTCTTCCCTTCTGAGTGTATCAGCTTTTTCCTGCTGGGACCCTGACTCATACAGTGACCAAGTTTCTTTCATTTTATGATGCTGCATTCTTCAGTGCAAGCTTTGCAGACTCCAATTCATTGATGAATGTAAATAGGCTGTGGGAAGGTCTGATGGTGACTAGTCTGGGTATAGGCCGTATAAACTCTTGAAATATTAAACAAGAGTACAACTCAAGGACAAAGCTTCCACTGAGGAGAAAATACTAGGAGTAGGATCCGAACTGGTCAGGACAAGGACAACAGGGGCAAAGAAATAAAAGGTTCAGTCCAAGTGATCAAAGTAAACCTTACTGATTTAAAACTTTGTCAAAGGGACTTCCCTGGTGGTCCATTGGTAAAGAGTCTGCCTTACAATTCAGGGGACGTAGGTTCAATCCCTGGTCAGGGAACTAAGATCCCACATGCCGCGTGGCAACTAAGCCTGCGCACCACAACTGCAGAGCCCATGCATCCTGGAGCCTGTGCACCACAACTAGAGAGAAGCCCGCGCACCGCAACGAAAGATCCTGCATGCCTCAACAAAGATCCCGCGTGCTGCCACTAAGACCTGTTGCAGTAAAAGATAAATAAATAATATATAAATCTTAAAAAAAAACTGTCATGTTGAAATATATGATAGAGTTGGACTTAGGTCTAAAGGTTTTAGATGCTTTAGGATAATGATTATAGTCAGTTATTTTTGCTAATGGGATGAAGCAATAGTAAAGGTAATCTCAAATTATTCATTAGCTATTACTGTCATATGACTAATTTTATCAATAAACGTTCCAGGACTATTTAGTGTGTTTGTTGCAAAGTGGTATGGGATGTTACTGACCATTTTCCCATCAATACAACATCACTCAGAACACTTTGGAGTGCCTCATGGAAATGCTTTGGAGTGTGGAACACATTGTTTTGAATATCCTCAATTGTGAAGAATTTATTTTTTCAGAATGATTAGATCTTTTACATATTTATTTATTGTTAAACATTGAAAGGAAAATAGAAGAGAAAAACAAAAGGTATGTATAAAGCTGAATGGAATAAGAAATGGGGTAAAGCCAAACAAAAATACAATGTTAATTACCACTTTGGGAAAGTATTTGTGCTATCTACTGAAGCTGAGCGTATACCTACGCTATGACCCAGCAAATTTACTCTCAGGAATATAACCAAATTATGTCTGCATGCTTACCAAAAAGATGAATTGGGTAATTTTGATTGCTTAAGCAAGAAACTACCCAAATGCCCATCAAAAGTATAACGGATAAATAAATTAAGATGTACTCACACATGAAATACTGTACAGCAATGAGAATAAAAGGACTGTTTTGTGGGGAAAAGACTGCAGGCAGGTAAGCTTGAGAGCTAGGAGACCAATTTAGAAATGATTACTGTCATCTAGGTGACAGATCATGATGGCTTGGACAAAGAGCAGAGCTCTCAGCAGTTTGTGGCTAAGCAGACACTGTCACATCAGATTTCCTGATATAATTTAGACATCTGACAGTTGCGCATTTGAAGTGCATGTTCAAAAGAAGAGGGGACACATTGGTAAGCTGCCATTTACGCCCCTAGTATTACTTCCAAAAGTAATCCCATTATTTTGTACTGGCTTTTACTGCCTTTTGAAATTCTGTTTAATAAGGGAATCATTTAAGCTGATAAAGCCACCTGGATAGAAAATGATTTTCTCAGAGTGGTTGCCAGAGCTCTTTAGTAATTAAAAAATTGAATGAAAGATTTCCTGCTTCCTTCCCATGTTAAAGTCTAAATATCTGCAGGTAAACAGACCTTTTTTCCATTCTATCTTTATTCTGTACAGTAATTCTTTTAGGAGTGCTGCGAAGAGAAGAGTGCATGTTCTGGGTGGTGTCCAGAGAATGAAAATGGATGTCGGATGCAGGTGCTGTTTCCGTTCTTTGAAAAATTGCAGGCTAACACAGAAACCGTGGCTTGGTAGAAATGATGTGTGAAACAGAAAGACACGGTCTCTCTGAGTCACTTATAAATCTGATGACATGCAAAGAATTTAGAGTTATAGCCTAACTAGCAAATGCCTTTTTTCCTACTCCCAAAGACATCAAAATTAAGTTCTACCCTTCTGTTTGAAGCTTCTCTCCATGTTGCCATGCTTTTTTGGACTGCGGTACATTGATTTATAGGTAAAGCATAAGGGTTTCTAAGGCTAAGCACAAATTACTTACTACATGCTTACTGGTGGAAGTGTTTTTGGCCTTGCTTTATCAATTTCACTTTAAAAGTAAGTCTCCCCACAGTGGTAAGCAGACTCACAGAGTAGCCAACATGCTTAGCTAAGGCCTTTGATTGGGGAAGACAAAGACACAAGGACTTGCGTGGTACCCTAGTCTCTCAGAACTGGTTGGAAACAGCAGAACAAACTGAGTAAATGCAAAGAATTTAGAATAACATGGCTTGCAATCAGTAGTATACTTTCCTGCTGTTTAAACCGAGGTGAGTTACCTTTTTTCTCTAAGCATAAGTCCTGGCACATAGTAAACATTCAATAACTTTTAGCTGGTGTCTTAGTCTGCTTGGGCTACTATAGCAAAATGCCACACACTGGGTGGCTTATAAACAAGAACCACTTCTTTCTCCTAGTTCTGGAGCCTGGGAAGCCCAAGATCTTGGCAGTGACAGATTTGGTGTCTGGTGAGGGCCTGCTTCCACATGGTGGGAGGGATCTCTCTGGGACTTGTTTATAAGGGCACTAATCCCATTTATGAGGGCTCTGCCCTAATGACCCATCACCTGCCAAAGACCCCACAACCTAATACCATCACCTCAGGAGTTAGGACTTCAACATATGAATTTGGGGGGGGACATAAACTTTCAGACCATACCCTCTAGTTACATTGGTAACTAACCCTAACCCTAACCTGACCTTAACCCTAATTTTAACAGAGAGAAGTGAACTGTTACCTATTAGTATAGTTATTATTAGCTAGATATCTCCTATGTCTATTTAGTCCCAGCCCCATGGACTGAGCATTTTAAATTCCAGTGGGGCAGTGAGCCCTCCTTTAGTTCCTGTGATAGTCAGTGGTGTTTCAGAGTCTCATAGTTCCTGAGATCAGAAATCTGGGAATCATTATAAACATTTCCTTTTCCTTTAGCTGTCGCCTCCATCCACCTTCCAAGCCCCACATACAGCACGATTATCCACTAATTCCTGTCATCTCCATCCTCAATATGGCTCACATATCAGTTCTTTCCTCTTTATTCACCTAATCCATCAGACACCCTTTGCCCCAATACTTTTTGTCCCTCTTATCCTGCTTCTCTCTGCAGCAAGTGTCCTCCTTCTAAGATGTGTATCTAATTTTGTCACCTCCTGGCTAAAATCATTTACCATTCAGTTCTTGTTCTTTGTTGATCTTTCTCTCTGGATACTCTTTCTTCTTGACCCTTTGTGGCCTCCTTTCCCTGTAGCTAAATTATTTACAATTCCTTGAATTCATCTCCTCTGAGAAAAGGTGACTTCTTCTTCCTGAATATTACGTCATTCTCTGTCCTCCTGTTGCCAGCTATCTTCCTCCAATCCTTGAAGACTCAGGTAACATGTCACTTCTCCGTGGAAGTTTTCTGAGCAACCTCTCTCCACTAAGTTGACTTTAGGCACCTTCTCAGTGCTTTGTAGCACTCCACGCCTACTTTGACTGTAGCATTTACCATCCTGTATTGTGATGGCCTTTGGAAGGGAGCACCATGGGCTCAGGGAGCTCTGTATGTTCATCTTCATATTTCTTGTGCCTGGGAGAGGGCCTGACACATGATAGGTGCTCAATAAATGCATTCTGCATACCACCATCCAGTACCAGGTGGCTGCTGTACTGGGAGGCTGGTGTTTTGGGTCACTGTAATCAAGATACAGAAGAAACTACACACAGTAAGTTGTGTTCGTTTTTAAAGTTTCTAAGCAGCACTGGCATCAGGTTGTATTTTAGTCCATGATTGTGGCTATATTGGACCTTCCTCAAACATAGCCCTGCTGTGGGACTTCCCTGGCAGTCCAGTGGTTAAGACTTTGCCTTCCAATGCAGGGGGTGTGGGTTTGATCCCGGGTCAGGGAGCTAAGATCCCACATACCTCAGGGCAAAAAACCCACAACCTAAAACAGAAGCAATATTGTAACAAATTCAATAAAGACTTTAAAAATGGTCCACATCAAAAAATGTTTAAAAAAAGCCAAAAACATAGACCTGCTCTGTTATAAATGCCATAGTAACAGGTACATAAAACACCATAACAGAATCTGAGATCACTTGCCTCTGGAGAAACAGTCTTTAGCCTATGGACAAACCACCATAAGCCATAGTCACCCATCAAGACCAATATAACATGTTGCTGGCTTGGGGTTTTCCAGGCCACACCAGCTAAAGCTGGTTTAATATAAACCTCTGCAAACCACTAAGATCAAAATGCCGTGCCTACTCACTGAAGTTCAAGGCTCACAACCACATTTCCTGGTCCTACCAAAAGCCTATCTGCATGAGTATTTTGCCCTCCCCAGCTCCATACCTTTGCTTAATTATGAAATGTTGCATTGAGAATGCACCAAGCCAATTCAACCCTCCTTTCTGGGTTTATAACAAATTAAGATATGTCAAACATTGGCACATTTGAGACCAAAATGCCATCTTTAATAGGATAAACACCTAGCTGAGGATGTAACTTATTGTGAGAGTCAAGGGGGTTTCCTGAATCTGATCCCAAGAATTAAGTCAAATTACCTCTCCAGTCACAGCAATCTGGGATTGAAACAGGCCTCCCCACAGTGAGGAACTGGCCAGGTAAGACTTGAGTTGTGGGAAAGCAAGGGAAAATTGCCACATCCTAGGAACATCTCATTCCCAAAGAAAATGACAGACAGGGTGTCTGAGCTGGGCATGTCATTCCACTTCCCCTCAGGGGTGAATAAGCAGCAGAGAGATGCCAAGGGTGTTAGACTAGTTGAGCTTCCTCAATATGGAAGGGGTCAGGAGTAGGGAAGAAGCATTCCTACCCAGCACTGGCTCATGATAGGGACTCAAATAACTTTTGTGATTTATCAATAAAAATGTATATATAGGAGGTGTTATTGTTCCATATCAGTATTTTGTTCCTTTTAGTTCCTGTAGTTGCCTGCTGTGCTGGACTAATTATGGGTAAATATATAGTAATTTTGCAGCGGTCAAGAGGAGGTGGGATGAATCATTTATGGATGGCTTACCATGACTAATGGTGGTTACATAAAATGTCTGCCTTATTTCTTACCTGTATTTTGATGCTACCCATCACAACACAAACTGGAAAAGTTTCTAAGCCTTGAAGCATGGAAAAAATAACAGTGAACTTTTTTCCATGATTTTTTGGCATTCTTTATTTTCTACTTCAAAGGAAGTGAAATATCCCTAAGAACAAGTTGACTCAATTTATTTTCAAACTGTAACCTCTTTTCAGACTTCTAATTTAAAAGCCAGTAATGGATACATAGCTTTGACCATAACACATTAATGTTGCATTTTCAAAGCAGGGTAATATGGGGCCATGGGAAGTTTCGCAGTTTTAGAAGCCTAATCACTTAATAATGTCACTGTTGCTATCATTATACCATATCAGGTAGCTGCTGAACTGGAGGCTGATGTTTTAGGTCAGTGTAACCAAGATACAGAGGGAAGTGGTAAGCATAGCTGACCCTTCAGAAAGCCTTATGATGTAAAAATGTCCCAACAAGCAGGCTTAGTGGGGCTCCCAAAGGAAGTACAAGGGTAGTAAAAAAGAAGTACTGTGCCTCTATTTGTCCATTCATGGCGATGGCATTTCCCTGGCAGACTGGGATATAAAGTCTGGGGTTGGACGAGGTGACTTATAAACTACTTTGGGGCAGTTATTGGCAAGAGTTAGGATTCCACTGGTCGGTTTGAAAAATCACCAAGTACTTGCTCATTTCTTGCTGTGGCTCCAACAGTGAGGTCTATTTGCCAGTGAGGGGAAGGAAAATGGAGGAGAGGAGGAGAGGCTGTGGGAGAATGATGACACAGCCCTTATCTGGGGGGCTACATTCTAGTCAGGGAAACAAAACAGATGCACACAATCACTTGAAGAATGCCAAAAGTTTGGTCAGTAAAAGAGACAGTTTAAGGACATGTAAAATACCTTGGTCCCATCACTTAGCATCCCTGAGACTTTTATCCTTTCTGTCTAAATTTCCTCATCTGTTATAAGGCTGTCCTAATAGCATCTACCTAGTAGTGTTAAGAGAAAATTGTATGAGATGATGCTTATAAGGTGCTTATGATTTTGGCCTTAAAAAACATTAAATGCTAGACTTGTGCCATTAAATCATTGTAATGCAAAGTGCAAAGTGCCTGGATCATGTTTTCTCTGATTTCTGTGGAAAAGTTTTATTAACATTTAATGTTACAGCATTTTGTACAGGGTTGATGTGAGAAACATTTACTTTCCTCAAAGCCAGAACTTTGCATTGTCCATTATATAACTCTTCTGTATACACCTGAATGATAAATCCTTCCAAATCCAAAAGTGAAATGAGAAGAGGATGTGAAAGGGAAATTCACAAAAGAAGACATACAGTCAGCTAGTGAATATCAGAAAACAAAGATGCTCAACATCATTAATAAAGAAATGAAAACTAAAATGTCAATGAGACATTATTTTCGTGGGTCCCACTGTAAAGATTAAAATGTTAATTCTTAGTATAAAATGCAGAAATGGGCTTTCTCATATTTGTATAGGTGAAAATTGGTTCAAACTTTCTGAAAGAAACTTGACAATATTAAAAAGAATTTTCCTGGTTTCAACCTAATAATTCTACTTATTGAAATTTATCCCTGGGAAACAGTCATGGATATATGAAAGGATTTATCTTCAGCATTGCTTTTATTTGATGTAAACTCCCTCTCAAATCCTTAAATTACAATAGGAAGTTAGCTAAATAAATTATATTATGGAAATACAGTGAAATACTATACAACTATTTAATTTTAGGGGCTATTTGACAGAGAATAGCTTTATTCATGTAGCCTTATATGAAGAAAGTACAGAGTATTCAAGATTTTATTAAATGTTGGTATTGAAAAATGACATTTGTAATTACCATTTTTCCAATTATGTGGGAAAATATTTGTATCATGTAGTTAAAAAATAGATTACAAAACAATATTATAGTATAATTGTAATTTTATATAAAAGTATATTTCTAGATGATATTGGAACTTTATACATCAAAATGAGAATAATGATTATTTCTGGAAGCTAGGATTATGTATGATTTTAATTTTACCATTTATGTTTTCCTATCTTTTCTGATTTTTCTTTTAAAATTTAGTTTTAATTATACAAGTAATAACACACACATATTCACTGTAATAAAATACTCAAACAATACAGAAGTGGAGAGTACAAGGTGAAAGTCCACTTTCCATTGCATTTCCCCCAAGCGCCCAATGCTGATGCTTGTTAGTTATGATTTTGGGGTGGCTTCCCAGAACCCTTTCTGGGGGTTCAGGAGCTCCCTACTACCTTCTCTGCATCTTTCTAGTTTGCCGGCCATAGACTGGCTGCTTTCAGCCATCTTTCCTGGGCTCTTCTGGCCGCTGTGCTCTGCTGAATGTGGGGCTCCTCTGAGGGGCTCTCAGTACCCCTGGCTCTGCCAAGGGAACAGGGTCTCCCTGGGAGTCCCTCTGACCCTCTCCTCCACGTTACTGACCTGAGAGCATCTAATATTGTGCCCTTTTCTTCTCTCTTCCTCCTCTTCTCTCAGTCAGATGTTTCCACCTTCTCCTTAGGTGGGTGTTAACTCCTGAATTTTCTGTACCTTTGGTTTTTGAAAATTTCTCAGCTGGCTGAGGCTTGGTTTATAAGGGAATCTTTAGAATAATGGGATTCATTCTCAATAAATCTTGGCATTCAAGAATTTCTTTCTCCTCTCCCTGCTCCTCTTATCCATCCCTTCCTCTATTTCTCCCTCTCCATTTCCCCCTTCCTCTCCTCCCTCCCTCCTTCCTTCCTCTCTTTCTGCTGTAGACTAAAACATCTTATTTATAAGTCCTCTACCTAACACTGACTCCTTTCATTTTTATTTCTGCTCAAACAATCCTCAGCCTCTAGCTGAATTGCGAGAAGTTCAAATACAAGGAAAAGGGGAAAAAAAGAGCACAATGACATATTTTTTAAAAATTCTTATCAAGGTACAGAGTTAAAAAAGGTTATACTGCATATACAATTTTTAACATCTTAATTGGAGTATAATTGCTTTACAATGTTGTGTTAGTTTCTGCTGTATAACAAGTGAATCAGCTATACATATACTCATATCCCCATATCTCCTCCCTCTTGCATCTCCCACCCCTCTAGGTGGTCACAAAGCACCGAGCTGATCTCCCTGTGCTATGTGGCTGCTTCCCACTAGCTATCTATTTTACATTTGACACATACAGATTTTTTAAGGTCAAGTTTATAGAGGTCTAACTTATACATAGTAAAACTCGTCCTTTTTAGGTCTATAGTGGATGAGCTTTGCTAAAGGCATGCAGCAACATAACCAAGACCACAATCAAGATGTAGAACATCTTCATCACCCCAAATGGTTCCTTCCTGCCCCTTTGTAGTCAGTCTCTTCCCCCGACCCTCAGCCTATTTCAGCCACTGATGTGATCTCTAGTTTTGCCTTTTCTAGAATGTGATATAAATTGCAGGATGTAATTTAAAAATCTGACTTCTTTCACTTAATATGATGCTTTTGAGATTCATCCATGTTGTGTATTAGTACTAGTTCAATCTTTTATTACTAGGTAGTATTACATCATATGAATATACAATAATTTGTTTATCTACTTACCAGCTAATAGACATTTAGGTTGCTTCTGGTTTTTTGGTAATGATGAACAAAGCTACTATAAGCTTTTACGTATAGTTCTTTCTGTGGACATACATTCTCGTTTCTCTTAAGTAAATATCTAGGAGTAGATTGCTGGGTAGTATAAGTGTATGGTTAACTTTGAAAGAAATATTAAAATGTTTTCCAAAGTGGCTATACCATTTAGCCTTACCACCAGCAATGTATGAGAGTTCCAATTACTCCACATCTGATATGACACTTGCTATTGTCAGGGTTTTCCTTTTTTCTTTCTTTTCCTTTTTTTTTTTTTGTTTAATCTTAGCTTTTCTAGTAGGTGTGTAGTGGGATTTTGTTGTGTTTTAAATTGGTATTTCTCTAATTTTAAATGATGTTTAGCATCTTTTTGTGTACTTATCTGCCATTGGTATCTCTTCTTTGGTGACGTGTCTGTTTAAAAAATTGAGTAGTTTCTTATTTTGAACTGGAATATTTTAAAATATATTTTGGAAACAAGTCTTTTATCATATATGTATTTTGTGAATATTTTCTTCCAGTCTGTGGTTTGTCTTTTCATTTTCTTAGTAGTGTCTTTCAAAGAGCGGTAGTTCTTAGTTTAAATGAAGTCCAGTTTATGGATTTTTAAAATTGCTTGTGCTTTTTGTGTAATATCTAAGAAATCTTTGCTTAACCCAAGGTTGCAAGCCATTTAAAAAATTTTATAGTTTTAGGTTTCACATTTAGGTGTATGATCCATTTTGAGTTAATGTTTGTATATGGTAAGTTTTGCAATTCATATTTTTGCACGTGGAGAACCAATTATTCCAGCACCATTTATTAAAAAGATTATCCTTTCTCTATTGTATTATTTTGGTACCTTTGTCAAAAATCACTTGACCATATATGTGTTTATTTCTGGACTTTTTATTCTGTTCTGTTAATCTATATGCCTTTCCTTATGCCAATACCACACTCTCTTGATTACTGTAGTTTTATAGGATGTCTTGAAAACAGGTAGCGTGAATCCTCCAACTTTGTTTCTCCAAAGTTAGTTTGTCTATTCTAAGTCCTTTGCTTTTCTATATAAATTTTATAGTCAGCTACTCAATTGCTACAAAGAAGCTGGAATTTTTATTGGAATTCCGTTGAATTGATAGCTCATATTGGGCAGAACTGATATTTTAACAACACTGAGTCTTCCCATCTATGAACACAGTACATCTATTCACTTACTTAGGTCTTTTGTGATTTGTTTCATCATTGTTTTGTGGTTTTTAGCATAAAAATTGTGCACGTTTTGTTAGGTTTATCCCTAAGTATTTATGATTTCTGATGGTATTATAAATGGTAACTTTATTTAAATTTCAGTTTCCAGATTTTCATTGCTGATTTATAGAAACACAATTGACTTTTGTGTACTGATTTTGTATTTTACATCTTTGCTAGACTCATTTATTATTCTATTAGGATTTTTCTAAGTTCTTTGGGACTTTCTTTGTAAACAGTCAGTTTTATTTCTTCATTTCCAATCTTCTATTATTATTATTATTATTTGCTGTTTCACACTGGTTAAGCCCTGCAGTACAATGTTCAATAAGTTTTTTTTTTTTTGGCTGTGCTGCGTGGCTTGTGGGATCTTAGTTCCCCTACCAGGGCTTGAACCCCGGCCCTTGGCAGTGAAAGCATGGAATCCTACCACTGGACCACGAGGGAATTTCCCAATGTTCAATGAGTTTTAAGAGCACACATCCTCGGTATGGATATTTTCAATCTTTTAAATTATTGTCACTTTAGTGAGTGGAAATGGTATATCATTAAAAAAGTTTGCATTTCCCTGCTTACTAGTGAGTTGAATATCTTTTAATATATTTATTGATCAGATGTGTTTCTTGTGATAATTGCCTCCATATATCCTTTGTAAATTTTCCCTTCAGTTGTTTAGCTTCTCTTACTTGATTTGTATGTACTTTTGAAGTATTCTGGTTATTAATCTTGTATGTGTTGCAACTATTTTCTCCCAAGATGTTGCTCATCTCAATTTAATAAAATGGGATTTGGAATATAGAAGTTTTAAATGTTATGGAGTCAAATGTATCAGGCTTTTTTTCTTTTATGATTTCTGAGTTTGTAGCTTGCATAAGAGGGCTGTTCCACTCCAAGATAATACAGATATTGTCTTATAGTTTATTTTTCTACTTTTATAGTTTTACTTTTGAACATTTAGCTCTTTAATCCATCTGGAATTTCTCTTTCTGTGTAGTGTGTGAAAGATGTACTTTTATAGTTGTATAAATGGTTAACCAGTTATTCCAACACTCATTTAATCGAATGTCTTATATTTCCTCCACTGCTTTGAAAGCCTTATTTATCTTTTACTAAATGTTCATATGTCAATGAGTGTCTTTCTGTATTCTGATTTTTTTCCCTTTGCCTTATTTTTCTGAAGTTTTGCTAGTACCATACAATTTTTTTAAATTGGGGTATAATTGCTTTACAATGTTGTGTTAGTTTCTGCTGTATAACAAAGTGAATCAGCTGTACATATACATATATTCCCATATCCCCTCCTTCTTGCACCTCCCTCCCACCCTCCCTATCCCACCCCTCTAGGTGGTCACAAAACACGCAGCTGATCTCCCTGTGCTATGCAGCTGCTTTCTACTAGCTATCTATTTTACATTTGGTAGTGTATATATGTCCATGCCACTCTCTCACTTTGTCCCAGCTTACCCTTCCCCCTCCCCGTGTCCTCAAGTCCATTGTCTACGTCTGCATCTTTTTTTTTTTTTTTTTTTTTTTTTTCGGTACGTGGGCTTCTCACTGTTGTGGCCTCTCCCGTTGCGGAGCACAGGCTCCGGACGCGCAGGCTCAGCGGCCATGGCTCACAGGCCCAGCTGCTCTGCGGCATGTGGGATCTTCCCGGACCGGGGCACAAACCTGTGTCCCCTGCATCGGCAGGCGGACTCTTAACCACTGCGCCACCAGGGAAGCCCAACGTCTGCATCTTTATTCCTATCCTGCCCCTAGTTTCATCAGAACCATTTTTTTTAGATTCCATATATATGTGTTAGCATACAGTATTTGTTTTTCTCTGACTTACTTCACTCTGTATGACAGACTCTAGGTCCATCCACCTAACTACAAATAACTCAGTTTCGTTTCTTTTTATGGCTGAGTAATATTCCATTGTATATATGTGCCACATCTTCTTTATCCATTCATCCGATGATGGACACTTAGGTTGTTTCCATCTCCGGGCTATTGTAAATAGAGCTGCAGTGAACATTGTGGTACATGACTCTTTTTGAATTATGGTTTTCTCAGGGTATATGCCCAGTAGTGGGATAGCTGGGTCGTATGGTAGTTCTATTTGTAGTTTGTTAAGGAACCTCCATACTGTTCTCCATAGTAGTTGTATCAATTTACATTCCCACCAACAGTGCAAGAGGGTTCTCTTTTCTCCACACCCTCCCCAGGATTTATTGTTTGTAGATTTTTTGATGATGGCCATTCTGACTGGTGTGAGGTGATACCTCATTGTAGTTTTGATTTGCATTTGTCTAATGATTAATGATGTTGAGCATTCTTTCATGTGTGTGTTGGCCATCTGTATATCTTCTTTGGAGAAATGTCTATTTAGGTCTTCTGCCCATTTTTGGATTGGGTTGTTTGTTTTTTGATATTGAGCTGCATGAGCTGCTTGTATATTTTGGAGATTAATCCTTTAAACAAGATGAAAAGACAACCCTCAGAATGGGAGAAAATATTTGCAAATGAACCATACAATTTTGACTTCTAGAGATTTTCATGTTTTGCTCTTGTAGAGGGATTCTACTTGGGACAACCTGTGGAGAGGCTTAATCAACATCCTTTCCAACCCCTTCAAAAGTGGGAAGGCTAAAGGCTGTGTTGCATAGATTCTCTTGTAGTTGAAGTTCTGTTTGAACTTTAATATTTAGAAGGCAAAGTGGGTTGCAGTGTTTTGGAGGCTGCTCTTCACCACTCTGCTGGTGAGCATGCAGGAGGATACGTTTGGTTTTTCTACAGCAGTTGTAGCAGAGATGCCATTGTCTGGCCCCTGCTTTGGGGCAAATTGTGACAAATATGGAGCATGAAGCAGTCAGTAACTACCTGACTCTGAGAAGCAGCTGCTCTATTGGAGGCCTAATTCTGCATTGAGGCTTTGGGAGATGGTCCTGGACACTCAGCCCAGGTTTGTTTTGTTCAACTTCCCAATTGATCTGGTACAGTAATTAATATTTAGAATGATTCTCCTTGTTGCTAATTAGATGAATTCTGTTTTCTGAAGATGAGTGCTGACACAATACATCTGCCATCATATTTATTCTTTGTTGGTTGGGAGATGGGGTATAAGGAAGACTTAATTCTTATAATATGCTCTTTTGTCCTTTTTGTCTTTTGTACCAATGTATATGTTACCTATTCTAATAATAATAATAATAAAATCCAAGTTCACAAAACATTTGACAGTGATGAAAATTTCATTGTAGATTTTGCAGGGAGATGGTTTGGGCTAGTCTTTGCATATCTCATGATAAAACTTAAGAAAAATCCTCCATAGAGACTTCAGTTCTCCTCCCAAAGTTCTTCTCAGCTGTCATTTTCTAAATTTCTTTCCCAGTTCATTTCCCACAGGCCTCTTTTTGCTGTCTGAATCCCTCACTTTCCTCCCCTCTCCACACATATCATGAGATTATTGCAATATTAAATCATTTCAGAATAAACAAACTCAGAGAGAAATGTTTCCTTGGAAAAATAAAAGAAACCATACAGGTGTGCACTGTTTTGAGCAGCTGGTGTTTCCCATTAAAAAGTTTAGAATTCTAAGCAGTAGTTAGAAAGTGTCATTCTTCCCAAATTTGCATAAAAAGACTGAGACTCATTCACCTTGCCCTGTGATTAAAGGAAGCCAAGTAATCAGCTTCCTCAGGATCTGTTCATCTCGGTTATTAAAATATTGTCTTTAAGGTTCAAATCCAACCTTGACGTTTTGCTTTGTGATGTCCTGGCGGGGACTGCAAACTGCATTTTCTGCTTCGCTAGCTGGCTCTGTTAGACTCTGTCAATAGGGGGCGCTAGAGGGAGCCTGGAGGTTGGCAGAGGGAGAAGAACTTGCTGCTTTCTGCTCGCCTTCTGATTCTGAGTGTCATTCCAGCAATGCTTCTTTACCCTGGCAGCAGCAGTTCATCCCCTTAGTAGCCGCTGAGTCCAGTTTGCAGCTTTTGTAGCACATGTAAAAGCAGTTTCATTGTGTGTCCCCTCAGAGACACCAGCAGGCTGATGCCCCACAGGGGATCGTTCATCTGGTTCATGGTTGTATCTCCAGCTTCTAAAACAGTGTTTTATAGAAGGAATCTAATAAATATTTTATAAATGAATACATTTTAAAACTTAGGCTGGAAATATGGTAGATTTCAAATGTCAGAAGAGAGTGTCTTTTCCACCCCTCCAAATCAAGATACTATCTTAGGGACTTTGCATTAATGTTACTAAAGTAGACATTAATTGTTCCATTTTTAGATGAGGAAATTGAGGCTCGAAGGCTTAAGTAAATCAAATACCCAACTTTATTAATCTTATAAACAACAGAATTGGACTTCAAACTCTGGTCCCATCTGAGCCTTAAACCTGGGCTCTTTTCCCTCTGCCCTACAACAATTGTAACATTTTATGGACCAGGGGGGAGAGTCACTGACAAAGTATACATGTTCCTATGTTACATATGTATACATTAAGGGTGTGTATCTATGAGGAGCAAAGATTTTAGAAATAGTACCATTATAATTTTCATAAATCTAATGAAAACTCATGGAAATTTGTGATAAAAATGCTTTATAAACTCTGAGAATGACCAGCAGCATACATTCTGGGGAGACAGGAGACTGTGGGTTCTATTTCTGGCTCTGAGGCTAATTAGCTTTATGACCTTGGGTGGCCCCAGGATCTCCTTGTGTTTCACTTCTCTCATCTGCAAGGTGAGGGCTGCAGTTGCTGGGACTTCTAATGCACATACCATCTTAACTTGGCAATTCTATATGTGATATAAAAGTGAACTAGCTTGCACCATGCAGACAGTGGAAATCATCTAAATGTAAGTCAGGTAATAAATAAACAGAAGCATAGACCCACTATTCTTCCACTGAAATGTTTATATTACCACCCATGAAAATTTATTCTTATAATTTATGGTTTGTGCTCTAGGAAGAATTTGCAAAAACATTAAGTAATGTAACATGTTTTTTCCTTTTAAAGTTTGAGTTAGCTACCTTGAAGCTAAAATGATTTCTGAAGGTCTGTGTTGTTTAGAAACTTTATTCTTCACATTGAAAAATTAAATGGAGGACTTGGTTTTCTCTTACTGGCATCATGGAAGGGCCTATTGAGAGGCTTATCCCATTAGGTGAATGAAATAAGGCTTCCTACTTATTTGTTCTTGAATTATTTCTAAAAGGAGGCACTAAAATATCTTGGTTAAATTCTCTTTGCTTTGTGGCTTTGAAATTCAGTTATTTTGGGGGGATGTATCAGAAAGAATTTTTTAAATGACTCAGTTAAAAAGAATAGTTGCATCACAAGTTAAAGTCACTGAAATGTCTGTCTATTAGTTGAGCACACGAGGAACCCCCAACATTCTCACGGATTTATGGATCTCCAAAATTTGTGACCACTGTAGCTTAAGGTAATAAAGATGCCACCTCCTTTCCTCCAAAGGTGCCACTCTTTCTCACCTCCAAGGGAGAGAGTGGAAGAGAGAAGGGCAGAATTTCGGTAGAAATCACCCTGGACTGGGGCTTGCTAGTCCTGAGTTACAGTTATCCACTGGCCAGGGCTTTCTTTTCATTTGGGGCAAGTGCACATCTCTCTCTGGGAC
The DNA here is from genome assembly GCF_008692025.1 of Phocoena sinus. Taxonomy (NCBI): domain Eukaryota; kingdom Metazoa; phylum Chordata; class Mammalia; order Artiodactyla; family Phocoenidae; genus Phocoena; species Phocoena sinus. The sequence continues at coordinate 35,726,234 of NC_045766.1, forward strand.
CCACCTGTAAAGGGAAGAGTGCAGGAAAATATCCTTGAGACTCTTTCTGGTTCTACTAATCTATGATTTTAAAGCTGAATTTTGGGGACATCCATAGTCTAGAGGAGACTGGGTGAAGGGGAAGGAGTTGCCTCAACAGAGGCTGATTTTGAGTAAGGAATACTTGGAACTGAAAAGGCGGAGAGCCCACCACGATGGCATCTTCCCAGTGGCTGCGTTTGGATCCCTACCCACAGACAAGCACGCAGCCCAGGATTACCTTTGGTTGGAGTCCTGTTCCAGATAAGTAAGGCTGTCTGAGGTGATGCTAACAGAGACCTAACTGGCTTTTCCAGAGGAGTCAGGAGAGGGGTTTAATCTGTGCAGGCTATTTGACTAATTGGCGTGTGCAGCTTGTCCTGGGAGCAGCAGAACAAGAACCAGTTCTCCCAGGAGAGAAAGTACTATTGGTTCAAGCAGTTATATTTAATAACCCATGACCTCCTGAGACAGATACTGATAAGAGAAAAATGTTATTTATTCTCCCTTCACCATCCAAAGTGTCACATTCTTCTAGGTCAAATTTTGGTCTTTCATTTCCACCTGATTTTAATGCAGATAATTTCTATTTTAGTAACCTCCAAGAATCCTATCTATCAAGGAGAGAAAGAAAAATGGACCAAAGAAAAAAATTCCTTAGGTTAAATATTTTCAAATTACAGTTTAGTTGGCTGTTGATGCAGTAAAACTAGTGTCCAGATAATGGTCTCATTCATTTAGACTTTCAATCTTGTTGTTTTATTATAGTTAGTCATGTTGAAGAGTCTCAGGACTGGAGGGGACTTTTTAGAGACAATCTAGTCCATGGTGTGCTGGTAAACTGGCTCTCTGAAAGCAAAGGTCCAGATTTGTAGCCTTTGCTGATTTCTGTGGTGTGAATACTCACAGTAGCCAGTTTCAAGGTATCAGTGTGATGCCAGTGAATCTGGAGTTGGGAGATGCACAAATTGGCCCCTGTGATCTGGTAAGAGCCAGTTTCAGCACATCCCTGAACATCCTCAATGAGGAGATATTCTAAGGGATGCAGAGATGATGCAGTGTATTCGTGGAGGATATCTATAGGACTGATACGATTTAAGGAGTGGGCAGCTTCTGAGAGGTACAGTGAGCCAATGTGAATTTTAGATGATTATTAAGAAATGAAATTGAAGCATATAAGTGAATATAAATGTCTGATCTTGGGATGAAAAAAAATAGCTTTTTCCTAAACTTAAAAGTGATTTTAAAAAGGGGGAAAAAAGTAATAGAAGAAATTACAAGAAAAATGCCAATAGTTTCAATTACATAAAATTTAAAACTTCTTAATGTCAAAAAAAGCATACAATACTAATGGAAAAAGCAATAGTCTGGAAAAGCTCTGTACCTAAATATGAGAGAGAAGTGGTTAATAACCTTTATATGTAAAAAATTCATACAAATCAATTAAAAACACTGACACCATAAAAGTAAATGAGCAGAGGATAGATGAGGAGATACTAATGACTAATAAAACCAGATAGCAAGTATATGCAAATTAAAACAGTAAACATGTTAAAAATGAGCATACCCAAATCTGGGTGTGCCAAGCAGTGCTTTCTCGTATTGCTAAAAGGTGTGAAAACTGGTATAATTTTTTTTTCTGGTAGCAAATTGAAATTTAGACCATTCGATTTCATAATTCCACTTCTAAGAGTTTAGAAGCTAAAAATAAAAAGGATGAATACAAAGGAAAAATTAAAATAGTTTGTGGAATAATAGTTCATAAGTTATGAAACATTCATTTGCAGTAATATTATATAACCATTAAAATATTTCTAGGTTTTTAATGACTTTGCTGTGTAATAGAGCAAAGAACCTCGAGTTGGGTATATAGGATAATCTCAACAATATGAAATATACTATATCACTAATATGTATAAAATTGATAATTAATACAAACCTGCTATATATAAAGAAAAAGAAATATAGTATATGACAGAGAAAAGAATGGGTGAAGTGTGCCAACAGTGGTTATTATAGGAGGGTGGCATTATGATGTCTGTGTCTCTATTTCTGCTTTGTAAATAACATCATCTATATACCATTTTTCTAGATTCCACATATATGTGTTAATATACAATATTTGTTTTTCTCTTTCTGACTTACTTCACTCTGTATGATACTCTCTAGGTCCATCCACATCTCTACAAATGCCTTTTGGGTAAACTTTGAAAAGACTTTTGATAAAGTGCCATTTTCTTTAACATCCCAGCCATTAGACTTTTTGTTTAGTCCTGTCACTAAGAGATTTATAACCTATAAGCATAAAATAATATAAAATATGGACAACAGTAATTAAAATTACATGGATGAGAGGATTTCCAAAAATGTTAAAAAAAATGGATAACTTTTTGTCAAATGTCTTTGACATTTTGGAAAAAAGTCTCAAATCTATAGTAAGCTATCACGTGACATCAGCTATTTGCCAAATTGAGCAGCATTTGTATTGTGCTTTACCCTTTAAAATGTATGTACATTCATTGTCTCACTTCTTTGCTAATCTTCACAAAACTCAGGGTCAGGAATACTTACTGTCATCTCCAATTTACCACTAGAAAGCCAACTCAGGGCTCATGATTCAAATCTAGATCTTCTCATGAGAAATCCCAAGCACAGTACTGTACTCCACAGTTTTTCTACAGTTTTCAAGTAATCCAATAGGGTCCTGACAACAAAACCCAGAAATGTAAAATACGTTTTTGTTACAAGAGTTTTTAGATTTGAAGCTCTATTTTAATTTTGGAGACCATGATACCATCTGGAATTGCTATCCCATTTGAAGCTGAGACAGTGAGTCATGATTCTCTGACCCACATATATTGTTTACTAGTTTTCTTTTCTCTTCTCCCTAAGGTTCTCTGTACTAGACAGGAGACAGATGGCTGAAACCTTGTGACAGCCAGAGCTGTTGCACTGTACAGCTCCAGGGAGCACAATTCACATCATAATCTATGCAAATGGAATCTTCTGGAATGGTGTAATGCCCAGTCTGTGTAGCTGTACATGGCTTTGGTGACACTGGCATGAATCTGGCCTTTCACTGTGGTACTCAGTTCAGATAGTGTTAGCCCTGAGGATGGTGACCAGCATAGGGGTCTAAATCCTTGCATCCCAAATTTTGCCCCAGTCCTAGGTGATATATGTAGCACAGAGGATACTCCAAGAATATAAATGTTTTGTTATTAACTAAGCTACAGTTCTCTTACCCTAACTCAGTGGTCTTCAACCCCGGGCACAGTGGCAATGTCTGGAGATAATTTTGGTTATGACAACTGGGTACCTAGTGCTATTGGTGTCTGGTGGGTAGAGAGTCCAGGGATACTGCTAAGCATCTCAAAGAACATGGGACAGGCCCCCTCACAACAAAGAACTGGCTCAGGGGGCTTCCCTGGTGGCGCAGTGGTTGAGAATCTGCCTGCCGATGCAGGGGACATGGGTTCGAGCCCTGGTCTGGGAAGATCCCACATGCCACGGAGCAACTGAGCCCGTGAGCCACAACTACTGAGCCTGCGTGTCTGGAGCCTGTGCTATGCAACAAGAGTGTCCACAATAGTGAGAGGCCCGCGCACCGCGATGAAGAGTGGCCCCCACTTGCCGCAACTGGAGAAAGCCCTCACACAGAAACGAAGACACAACACAGCCAAATATAAATAAATAAATAAATAAATAAATAAATAAAAATTTAAAAAAAAAAAAAAAAAAAAAAAGAACTGGCTCAAAATGTCAAGAAAATGTCAACTTCCTTTTGGTGATTTGGGCTAGTTCATTTTTGAATCTTAAGGATTTTCTTTGCTCTTTCAGTCAGGGCTTGAATAGAAGAAAGCTAGAAGGTTCCTATCTCCTAAATCCACACCCTCTTGGGAATTTTCTGTTTCCTCTTAGAAAGAGAGAAACCAAAGTCCTTTCTGAGGTGAAATCTTCTGAGCCATTTACCCAATGTCCTTTCTTTCCTATAAGTTTTGGTGCAGCCAGTGGTGTGAAATATTTCTTAGAGCAGGAAATGCATGGTTGGAATCCCCCAGAGGGCATGGGCCTTGAGCACCCCTGAGAGTTCTCACTACTGCATCCCTGAACCCCTACAAGTGGAGAAGAAAGAACGTGTACCTCTAAGGGAATGAGGGTCCTAGCCTGAAGCAGACCACTGACATATCTTTGAATTCTCTCATTTCATCTTAAAAATGCATATGAATTTTTTCTACTCTGAATGTCTATATTAATTTTATATAACTTAAAAAAATTATACTTCATTTTGTTTCTCCAAGTCTTCAAATAAAATTGAAGCTCCATGAACATGTACGTGTTTACCCTGTTGCTTTGCTTACAGGGCCATGTAGAGTTTCTCTCCATTGGCCCTCTTCAGGGGACTAGGAAGGAACCTACCCCCTTTCTACATTAAGGAGAGAATGCCTGATTACTTTGGGTTGGGCCAGGGTTAGAAATGCTGAACTGTGCTGTGGTGTTCAGCTGCACCTGAATCAAAAGGAATGGTCCATCATGGTATCCAAACTCTTAGGAGGGGAGTGTTGAACACACCAGTGGATGCATCATGAGTGACAAAGGGGCTCTTTTTTTTTTTTGCCACACTGCATGGCTTGTGGGATTTTAGTTCCCCTACCAGGGATCAAAACAGGGCCCTCGGCAGTGAAAGTGTGGAGTCCTAACCACTGGACCACCAGGGAATTTTCTGAATGCTCCTCAAAAGAAGAGGGATGAAGGGAAGACAGCTGTAGTCTTGGGACTCGAGGTATAGCAAGAGTTTAACAGTGTTTCAGCCAGAAAGCCAGGACTGTGCTTTGCTGGATAAGATACCAGACCAGGTTCTGTGGAGAATTCCAGGGAGAGATGCCAGAAGACTGGCCTTTGGAGGGAGGCCCGTGCCCTCAGTTGTCTGTCAGCTTCCTGAGGGATATGGCAAAGTTGGTCAAATGGCTTAAGCAGCAATGACTCTGGTGGCTCCACTGGGACCCTGGCCAGATGGCCTTGAACTGACAGCACAACGAGTAATGTGGCCTGTGCTGGCTGTTACCAGGTAATGAAACCCATAGATTTGTATGGGTGGGGCTGCTCAGAGAAGGTGTTCATGAAAAAACATACTAAGGAAGTATCACGAGGATGAAATATCTCAGAGACAGACTATGGGTGGGTTATGGGTTATGGAGAACTTTTAAGACTCCACCTGCAGGAGGTGTGCATGTTTAAGGCCCAAATCCACTGGGTTGGTTTCGAGCAAATTACTGGGCAGAAGTGCAACAATATTCATGTCACTTTGAAGAATAAAACTTTTTCAGCCTAAAAGTTTTCTGATTAGTGGTGAGATTCGGGGAATTTTTTCATTAGGCAGTAGAGAAGGGACAGTGGGACATGTTATAATAGCCTGGACCTGCCGGTGCAGGTGAGAGGCACTGGGGTGGGATTCTCTTGATTGCCTTCCAGCTGCAGGATTGGCCTGAGGATCCGGACAAGCCTCCCTCTTGTCACAGTTAATGGTGTGTGTGTGGTGGGCGGGGAGTAAGGGGAAGCCAGGGCAACGAAGAATTACAAGAAGAGTGTAGGCGATCCGAATAGGCCACCCCAAAATATCTCCATTTGGCATAAGGATTACTTTGAGCTGAAGACAACTGAGAAACAGCAGATGCCAAAAGAAGTTCTCTGCCCTCCCCCACTTTTTGCCTAACATCAGACATACTCTTTTTTTGTATTGAAGTATAGTTAGTTTCAGGTGTACAGCAAAGTGATTCAGCTATATATATATTCTTTACAGATTATTTCCATTATAGTTTATTACGAGATATTGAATATAGTTCCCTGTGCTCTACAGTAGGTCTTTGTTGGTTATCTATTTTATTTTTTTATGGGTTTTTGCATTTCTATTGCCTATTATATATTTCTATTTAAATGTGAGAAAGTTAGCTGTTTGATTCCATTTATACATATTCCAAAACAGGTAACAATAAGGTTGTCTATTTTATACACAGTAGTATGTATCTGTTAATCCCAAATTCCTAATTTATCCCTCCCCCTCCTTTCCCCTTTAGTAACCATAAGTTTGTTTTCTATGTCTGTGCATCTATTTCTGTATGTAAATAAGTTCATTTTTTAAATTCCACATATAAGTGATATCACATGATATTTGTCTTTCTCTGTCTGACTTTACTTAGTATGATAATCTCTAGGTCCATCCATGTTGCTGCCTATGGCATTATTTCATTCTTTCTTATGGCTGGGTAATGTTCCAGTGTATATATATATATACCACATCTTTTTTTTTTTTTTTTTTTTTTTTGCTGTACGCGGGCCTCTCACTGTTGTGGCCTCTCCCATTGCGGAGCACAGGCTCCAGACGCGCAGGCTCAGTGGCCATGGCTCAGGGGCCCAGCCGCTCCGCGGCATGTGGGATCTTCCCGGACCAGGGCACGAACCCGTGTCCCCTGCATCGGCAGGTGGACTCTCAACCACTGTGCCACCAGGGAAGCCCCTATACCACATCTTTATTCATTCATCTGTCAGTGGACAATTAGGACTTTTTAATGATGGCCATTCTGACCGGTGTGAGGTGATGCCTCATTGTAGTTGTTGTTTTTTTTTTAATAAATCTATCTATTTATTTATTCATTTATGGCTGCATTGTGTCTTGGCATGCAGGCTTTCTCTAGTTGTGGTGAGCAGGGGCTACTTCGTTGTGGTGCGCTGGCTTCTCATTGAGGTGCCTTGTCTTGTTGCGGAGCACGGGCTCTAGGTGCGCGGGCTTCAGTAGCTGTGGCGCAGGGGCTTAGTTGCTCTGTGGCATGTGGGATCTTCCCAAACCAGGGATCGAACCTGTGCCCCCTGCATTGACAGACGAATTCTTAACCACTGTTACACCAGGGAAGTCCCCTCATTGCAGTTTTGATTTGGAATTCTCTGATAATTAGTGATGTTGAGCATCTTTTCATGTGCCTTTTGGCCATCTGTATGTCTTCTTTGGAGAAATGTCTGTTTAGGTCTTCTGCCTGTTTTTTGATTGGGTTGTTTGCTTTTTTATTGTTGAGTTGTATGAGCTGTTTGTATATTTTGGAAATTAATCCCTTGTCAGTTGCATCATTTGCAAATATTTTCTGCCATTCTGTAGGTGGTCTTTTCGTTTTGTTTATGGTTTCCTTAGATGTGCAAAAGCTTATAAGTGTGATTAGGTCCCATTTGTTTATTTTTGGTTTTATTTCTATTGTTAAGGCATTGACTCTTAATCACTGGAGACAACTCTGGACTCTTAACAGCCACTGAGAAGAATCTACCTAACAAGTCTTACTAAATTAACCCTTATCTTTCATTAGTTTTCCTCCACGTATTATTTTCCCACAATTTTCCATCCCTAAAAGCCTAAACCACTTTTCCTTTGTCTTGTTGCTTCTTCTACAGATTTGTTGTTTTCTGTTGAGATGCTATTTAAGTCTAAGTTCTAACTGTCTCTTTGAGTTACTCACATCCCTGCATGTATGTGTACTGCATGTGTTAATAAACTTGTTTTTATCTTGTTAATCTGTCTTTTGACAGTTTAATTATCAGGGTCCCCGGCCACTGAACCTAGGAGCATAGAGGGAAAAAATTTCTTCCCCTACAAGAGGAAACCGCAGGATGCATCTAGACTTGAGCTCAGATCATGCAGGATGAGACTGACAGCCCTAAAGAGGCAGGCAGGCCAAATGTTGGCTGCTCACCTGGCACAGTGGAGAATCTAGAACCTCTCAGCCTCTTAGCTGAGATCCTTAATGTAGAAAAGATGTACAAATGCCAGGGGGTGGTCAGGAAATGAGCTTGGAGCCCCAGGCTGGCTCCCTATGGCACCAGTCTCCCCTCCTGTGGACACTCCAGACTCTCCCCACACAGGGCTACTCAGCATTTCTGCCCTTCTTTTCCATACCTTCCTCCTCTCACCTCATCTCCAGATCAGCAGGGTAGTAGTAGGTTGTGTCAGTCAGCATCTAACCAGGAAAACAGAATCCTCATCTGGTACAGAGGGAATTTAGTATGATGAAGTGGTTTTTGGAAGAGCTGTATGGCCAAACTGGAGACAGTGAGGCAGCCTAGAAATTAGCAATAGCAAGAAGCTCAGGTGATGAATGGAGAAAGTCATATAGCCCAGGAGGCACAGCTACCTGATGGGAGCTAGAAATGAGGTTGGGGCTTGCTCGGTAGCACCGAGGAAGACAGAGGGTGGAGTTTTCTTGGAGCTGGAATCCTGGAGATGAGACAAATGCTGCTGGAGACATTGCCCAAAGCAGAGAGTGGGGGGTGAGCTTTCTGGCTTCCCCTTCCTTCTGTCCCAGTATCTTCCCCTCACCCCACCTGCAGCCCCAGGCTCAAATAGGCTGAACCCAGATGGAAGTCAGTAGGAAGTGAGCCTAAGAAATGTAGTTTGCAGGTGTCAGCCTCCTGCAACACAGAGCAAAGCAGGGGAAGTGTGGCGGGAATGGAAGCAAAAGCAAATGGAGAGCTAATCAGCACACGGATGAAGATGTCAGGACAGAGGGAGGGTTCTAGGACCCTATAGTTTATTTTAGTCTATGCATAGACTCTTACCAGACCTTATAGGACTAGCTTCTGTACTCTAAGCATCCCTGGACCTTGAATGCCTAAAGGAAGTTGTGGGGATCTCTGGGCTCTTAGACCCAGCCAAGGTGGTGAGCACAGAAGTATGTGGTCTGGTCTGAGTATGTGTCCTAAAGAGGACCAGTCTCAGCATCTCCATTCTGCATACAGAACCCATGAGCTGGCATGTGCATCACAGAGAGGCACTCTGACAAGCTCTAGCTAACAGAGGCTCAGTGGGATGGGCCTGAGGAATGAGTTAACTTCAGTGATTTCCCTGGGCCTGTGGAATGGAAGGCAAACTAAAATTGGAAGCTTCCAGCAGGAGTGAGGGGTGCAGCTTGTGGAAAAGAGATACAGTTTGTGGAAAGCAGAGCAGCACTGGGTAGAGTTATAGCACTCTGTGCCTTCTGAGGTGTTTTAAAGGAAATCAACGATATAAGGAGTCTATTACAAACCTCATAATGGCATTTCAGGGTCTGGAGTGAAACAGGAGGGGAGAATTTTGAATTTTGACTCTGCTGTTTACCAGCTCTGTGACCTCAACAAAGTTATCTAGTCTCCCACAGACTCAGTCTCTCCTCTATAAAATGAGGATAATTGTAATATCTCGTAAGATTGTTGAGATGATAAATATAAAACGATTTTCTCTATGCTTGGTATGTAGTAAGCACGCAATAAACAGTGTTAAGTTTTACTGAGTGCTCACTGCATGCCCAACAATAATTTTTGTATTGTTTATAACAATACTTAGAATAATAATTATTATTGTGAGATTTGTTATACATATTAGCCCATGACTAGAGTGGGACTTCTAGAATGGATCTACCATAATCTGCTATCTTAAGATTCCCTCAGGAGATAAAAATGGGGGTCAAGCCCTCCCCAATGTCCAGGATATAGCAAAGGAGGACACCTGTCTTTGAATGTCAGTCTACAGGTGAGCTACAAAGATGTGAATTGTATAAATGCTCACACTGCAGCAGCTGTGTTTGGGGAGAGATGTTTTAAATGCATGGTGTTGTCCCAGGTGCCATATAAGCTCTCTAAGGCCCTTTTGCCATCAGCCTATGCCTTGAACCTCTATCTAGAAACTGGTGTTGGACATAGCTGAGAGGTCCAATATTATGATAGGATCTTGCCCAGCAAGGTGGGCAGTCTGGTATATTGCAAAGAGCAGGGAATTTGGGTCAAAGGATCTGGATTCCAAACCTGGCTGAATGGGATCTTAGGCTTAATAGACTCTGAGCCTTAGTTTGTCCATTTGTAAAATAGTGATAATATAATCTGTTCTCTTCTTAACCACAGAGTTTTTGTGAAAGTTTTTGGAAATGATAAACATTTACATGTGCTGATATTATCATTTTGATATTATCATTACTGCCCTCAGGCACAATAGAAAGTCTTCTTTATCTATATAAATATAGAAAAATAATAAATACTAAAGGGATGAGAGGAGATGTTTTGTTCAGAAACCTAGAGAGATCTGATTTAGCGAAGAAGCTTTTGCCTACAGAAAGACAAGTACTGCATGATATCACTTACATGTGGAATCTAAAACAGTCAAACTGATAGAGGCAGAAACTAGAATGGTGGTTGCCAGGGGATGGGGGTGCATAGGGACAATGTTGGTCAAAGGGTTTAAAGGTTCAGTTATGCAGGGTGAATACATTCTGGGGATCTCATGTACAACATGGTGACTATAGTTAACAGTATCCTACTGTATACTTGAAATGTGCTATGAGAGTAGATCTTAAATTGTCATCACATACACACATACATGGTAACTATGTGAGGTGATAGATTTGTTAATTAACTTGATTGTGGCAATCATTTCACAATGTATATGTATATCAAAACATCACATTGTATACCATAAATGTATACAATTTTTCTTTGTCAATTATACCTCAATAGAGCTGGAAATAAAATTTAAAAAAGGAAGCACAGAAGAACATTGGAGTCTATGTAATTGTGCCCTTCACCCCACAGTGAGGTACCACCCCTTTGTCCTCCTATGGTTGTGTCAGTTAAGAAGTAGCTTCCAAAAAACAGGTAGTTTCTGAATCACATGCAATCTGCCCAGCACTGCAGACTTTCTAGGATGTATTTCATAATGACTCTCAAGACAATTTTCTGAATCATTTGGGGGTAATGCTTCTCAGATCTTCATTCTGACATCTCAGTTTGAGACGGACATTTTGATGACATATGTTGGATGAGCCCACTGCTCTCATTTAAGAAAATTGCCTCTATTTGAATCCAGATGACTAGATCCCTTTTCCCCAAACATCTGCTTGGCTTATGTAAAGGGAGCTGGATGGTGTTCACAATCAGAGCTTAAAAATCTATATGGGTCTGTCTGTATGTTTCTCTCTTTCCGGAAAAGTTAAAGACAAAATGAATTCAGATTTATGTTAAGTTTTGAATTAGTCTGTCCTCATTATAGTATTGGGTAAGTCATTTGCTCAGAGGGTATCAAAGTAAAATGGCTTTCCAACGGAATACCAAGCAATTACTTCTCTGTAAACTTTCCCACAGTCCTTACATACGGACAGGCTCTTCTGTTCGAACATCCATCTCTCTTCTAAATACTCAGGATACAGGCTAGTCTTACATCCTTTGATTAATAATGTACCCTTTGAGGTTTGTGATTATACAGAATGATGTTTCATTGTACCAAGTTTTCAGCCTGAAGTGGAGATCATGGAGACAATGAGAAGTCACATCAACATTCAATTCAGTTCTTTTTCACTAAAATCCAGTTTGGAATGAACCAAAAGAGCTCATCTGAAATTATAAATGACTATGAATACATTAAAGGGATAAAACAAGACAGCTCTTTGGAAAAGAGCAAAGGATAAATTAGTCAAGAATTATACTAAACTATCAACGAAGAGATTTTTAAAATATTATACTTCACATTTTCTTTGCTCTTTTTTTCAGGTTTTGTGATCCTTTCATGTCTTTTCAGCTTTAGATACTCAGGATTAAAATAATTACTTTCTGTATAGTTTCTTCTGTTTCCTTGGTAGATCTTTCTTCAGAGACTCAGTTTAGTCATTCTCCAAACTTAGCTTTCTGTTAAGCGTGGCCTCTGAAATCTAATACTGGTCTAGGAAATTGGAAGCTCATAGGAATTGTGTCAACTTCACATACACATACACTCTTATTTTTTCTTTCTTTCTTTTTTTTTTTTAAAGTCTTTCCTCTGAAAAGAATCTGCATCAAGTTTCCAAGAGTGGACAGTAGCTGTTGCCCCACTGATAGAGCACAACTCACGTCCAGTTCACTCATGACCTCCCTTGTGCGTTTCCAAGTTCCTCCTCTTTTTCTAGACCTGTCCAAGCCATCACTGTCTGCCCCATGTCTTAGACTTCAAACCTGATAGTTGGAAACATTGGATCCTGCTTTCCCCTCTTTCCATCTAATCCAGTTAGCCACCAAGCCCAATTCTGCCGATGAAATATTTTTCTAAACAATTGTGTTCAAGTCACTCTTCTGAACCAGAAAGATTTAGTGCTCCATATTGTTTATAGAATAAAGATCAAATTCCTCAACCTGGCGCTGTAGAATCTCCATGTCTTCATCCCAGCCTACCTTTGGCCTTATGTCTAATTTTACCCATGTGTTTATTTTATGCTTCTGGGAAACCAAGTTTATAAAGGTTTCCTGATTATATCTGGTTCTAAATCATACACATTTCTACCTTATTTTACATTAATTTAAAAAGTTATATAGTAACATATGGTGATTTTAGAAACCATAGAAAATACAAATGAGCAAAATTTTAAAAAATCTATAACTCAAACTCAGAGATGATTACTGCCAACATTTTGCTACATTTTCTTTCAGACTTTTTTCCATACATATTTTATACATATGTAAATTTATAAAACTGAATTTTACTATACATATACTGTAATCTAACTGTTTCAATAATTATATTTCTGAACATAATTACATGTTTACATTTCCATATCTTGGCTATCAAATGTATGGATGTTTAATTATTTATCTAATCTCTTATTTTGATCACGTAGGTTGTTTTCAATTTTTTTCACAATTAAAATTTCTTTTCCTACAAACTTTATTGTAGCAAACATTTTGTACAAATTCTTAGTTAATTTCTTGGGGTTAATTCCTACAATGAAATTGGTTCTTGAACATCTTTAATGTTTTCTTTTCTTTTTTTTTTTTTTGCTGTACGCGGGCCTCTCACTGTTGTGGCCTCTCCCATTGCAGAGCACAGGCTCCAGACGTGCAGGCTCAGCAGCCGTGGCTCACGGGCCTAGCCACTCCGCGGCATGTGGGATCTTACCAGACCGGGGCACGAACCCGTTTCCCGTGCATCGGCAGGCGGACTCTCACCCACTGTGCCACCAGGGAAACCCTTTAATGTTTTCTTATCACTCACTTTCTAACTTGTAATAATTTTGATATTTCTTTTTTGGATCGAATTCAACTTCTTAATACCAGTGATTACAGAAAATCAGAGCTGGGGAGGACCTCTCGAGATCGTCTAGATCAGCGCCTTCATCAACCAAAGGGAACCCGAGGCTCCAAGGGAATGTGCTTTGTCCCAGACCCCAAAGCCAGGGAGTGGAGCGGTCCTCCTGGAACCCAGGTGTCCTGACAGTCCAGGATTCATTCCAACACCTGAGGGTTTACGACCCACCTTCCTGCTTCCTGCTTCTTCCCTCTTCTCTGTACATGCTCACGCTGGTATCCCTTTTACCAGCTTTTGTGGTGCTAGGAAGATTTGCTACTATCTGCCATCTGTCTCCCAAGAAACCTACTTTAAACTGCTTTGTTTTAGATTTTAGAGAATAGAGCATTGTCTTTTGTTTTTGTTTTTTTTAATGAGAGAGGCTTAAAGAATTTGATCTCTGCTACAGTACAGTACAAATTAATATTTGAAATTTAAGAATATGCCTAATATACCTAATTGGAACATACCTAATTTCGACCAAAAAAGAAAAAGAAAAAGAAAAGATCAGGTCAGATCAGAGCTAAGGATAAGGTAGAGATGACATTTTGGCTCTTACAGTTCATAACGCTTATTAACTCCAACCAGAATTACATGTGCTGTTAATATAAAACTTGCTCGCAACATGGTTTATGTTTGGTTGGCCCCCATCCTCTCATCTCTGAGTGAATCAGCTCAGTCACTTCCCACAGTGCTGTTGATCCAGTTTAAGCTTTGTTACTGTGATATAAACTTTGTAAGTTTAGGTTTGCCTGGCTAGCTGACAGAGACTGTTTTTTTTCTTAAGGGCAGTTGGTCTGTTATTCAGCCAATCCACCACTGAATGGATGTTCGTTTTATTCTCTTAATTGAAAAAAGCATTTATTGAGCCCTATTGTGAATATGACTCTGCTAGGCTCTGGGGCACAGTGACAAATAGGACAGGCTCTCCCAAGATGCTTAAGGTCTAGTAGGGAGGCTGACATGCAAATACCTAGATTCTTTCTCTGTCACGTGCAGCAATAGAAGCACGTGCAAGGTAACAGAGATAGTAACTCTTTAGGGAGGGGTCAGGGAAGGCAGCCTAGAACAGGGGACAGCTGAGATGCCTTTTTGAGGATAAACAGGAGTTTGTTTTTTGGTTGTGTAGTGAGATGGGTAGCGAAGAGAGGGAAGAGGGAGAGCAGTATTTTTAAACACAAAGAAGACTAAAACAATATGGTGTACTTAGGAAACAATATGCAGTCTGTATTATCGGGAAAAATGCTGTGGAGAGAGGAAAGAGTGTGTGACAAGGTTTAGAGGAGGCCAGTGGCCAGGTCGTGAATGGCTTTGTGCTATCGTGAGCTTGGACTTGACTCTGGAGGCATTGGTGACTTGATGAGATTGTTGTTTTAGAAAGATGTATCAGATAGCAACACAGTGCCTGGATTTCAGATGAGAGGTACTGGAAAACAAGAAGACTAATTAGGAGATAATAATAATTACCCACGAAAGAAACGAACGGAGTTGGGGACAGGAGAGTGATGATGGTAGAAAAGTACAGATGCCCAGGGTACTGGACCAGGGCAGGGACCTAGAGGGCTTGAATGGGCACAACACTGAGACAGGACTTGAAAAAAAAAAAAGAAACAGGGCAGGGCAGTTGAATGATTTACGAGCATCCAGGGGGACAAAATTAAGAGCCAGTGATTCTAAAAGAGAGAGGACAAGGTGGAGTAGAGAGAAGCCACGTGAGATACAACAGACTGGGCTCTGGGAATGCCAGGGAATACCCAGAGTATAAAATCCATGAATTTTCTAAGTAGGACAAACAAAAAAGCATCAACAGGGATATCCATAAATAGACTACAAAATAAAATTTTCCTCCAACCTGGAAATCTGTAAAATACCAGCAAAAGAGAAGTCCTTGGAGAAAAATGTTGAATTGATTCCATGGTAATCTTGATCTGGATGTGGAAATCTCATTTAGAATAAAATTCCCTGGGCAACTCTAATAGGTACTGAATACTTCCCCTATTTTACTGGCTTCTTTATATCTCTGGTAGGGAGAAATTTTGTACACTTGCTTATAACCTTTACTGGATAAAGAGGCAAAAATATGTCATTTATAGATGCTGAAAACCATCCCTCTATGTGCTAACATTTGCCAGTTACCCTCTACTTTTCCATGGGTATCATTCACTTCCTTTGGTTTGCACTGTGTTTTAGTTATGTAACACTGTGTAAACAAACCAGTTCAAAAGTTAGTGGCTTAAAACAACAATATTTTGCTTATGAACCTGTAACTTAGCAAGGTCTTGGCTGGGGCAGCTTGACTCTGATCCATTTGATGTAAGCTTTGGCAGAGGCATGGAAATCTCCCCACTGGCATATCTAGTGGAAGACTCAAACGGATGGGGTATGGAACAACTGGAGCTCCGTGGCCATCTCTCACTGTTTCTATGTAATCTCTCTAGTACGGTGGCTTCAAGGTAGCCAGACATTCTTTGTATGTTGGTAGAGGGCTCCCAGGGCATGGAGAGAGGTAGAGAGAGAGAGTGTGTGAGAGCAAGAGCCAGGAGGGAGCCATAATGCCTTTTCTAACCTACCTTAGAAGACAGCAAGTATCTCTTTTGCTATATTAAAGTTATTAGAAATGAGTCACTAATGCCAGCCCACATACAGGGGAAGGGAATTAGATTCCACTTTTGGTAGGAGTGACAAATAATTTGTTTTAAACCAAAGCAGTCTAAATGAGGGATAGTTTGCAGGAAAGGAGAGCACACCTACCATTGTAGCCATAGTTTGGTTGTAGACCCTTTATTTTAGAGACCCTTAGCAGAGACTTTTTTTTTTTTTAATGCCTGGAAGATTTTTGTTGTTGTTGTTGTTGGGGGTAGAAGTTTATTAATTAATTTATTTTTGCTGTGTTGGGTCTTCGTTTCTGTGCGAGGGCTTTCTCTAGTTGTGGCAAGCGGGGGCCACTGTTCATCGCGGTGTGCGGGCCTCTCACTATCGCGGCCTCTCTTGTTGCAGAGCACAGGCTCCAGATACGCAGGCTCAGTAGTTGTGGCTCACGGGCCTAGTTTCTCTGTGGCATGTGGGATCTTCCCAGACCAGGGCTCGAACCCGTGTCCCCTGCATTAACAGGCAGATTCTTAACCACTGTGCCACCAGGGAAGCCCCCAGAGACATTTTTGACTCCTCCCAAACCCTGCTTGGGTTCCACCTGACATAACCTTCCCAACTTCAGGCTTCCATAACTTCTGATGGCCCCAAAACAACATGGTATAGTGGAAAGAGCAGGTATTCAGAGTCAGAAAGGCCTGATTAGTACTCTCCTGGTCTCAGGTGTGCTACTGACTTGCTATGATTGCCCTGTGACTCAGACAAGCTTCTCACGGGGGTTGGGTGGGGGGTTTGGTCAGACCACAGTTGATATGCTTTTTCCTTTAGTTAGAAACAACCATAGGATTTATGTATGGAGCAATTAGCAAGTTTTCCTGAGCTCTTCTTACATGAGAAATGTTTGCTGGGCTCTGTGGAAGCACCAAAGACTGGCCCAGGAGCAGTGGAGTCTGGTTCTAATCAACAAGTGGGAGCAGGCTGTGCAGACAGAAACCAACAGCATTATTGTACTTAGACCTGGGGCAAGTGAAGCTCCCTGTGCCCTCCACTGCTCCTCTCCCCTGGCCCCCATAGACTGCAGGGCTCCTATGCTTTGAAATACCTTCCTCAAATTTTTTTAAGTGCCTCTCCAGTGTTAGTTCCAGCTAGGGCCCTTAGTGCCATCTGAGCAAAGGTGCTCTGACTCTGTACCAGGTCCAGCATAGGCCCTGGTCTCCCTTTCTCTCCTTCAGGGTGCTCTCTGACTCTACACCTCTGTGTGTAGGGTTGACCAGATGTCCAGGAGCTTCAGGACTCATGACTATAGGGTTGTTCCAGGATTCTGTGGCAGGGTCCAGGTTCTAGAAAAGCATCCTGGCAAGCAGATAGCTTCTCTTGGCTAGCAGAACATTTCTCTTGTAGGTGACTTATCAGAATATGCTGACATGCTGATTCTGAGGCCTGAGAATGTGAATTTCTAACAAGTTTCCAGATGATGTTGTTGATGCTTCTGGTCATAAACCACTGCACTAGCAAGAAACTGTGCCTTATGAGTGAACTGTGTTCTATTCTTTTTAGTCCTTTGAGAACTTTTGTTCTTACATCCTGTGGTATTGGTAAAATGCCTAGCTCAAGAGCAATACAGGTCTAAATGTCCTCATTCCAATACTAGATACACACAATGAAACTGACTCAGGCATCGCCCTGTGAAACGACCTCTGTAAATGCCTTTTCCGGCTGACCTGCACTATTGGTCAATGCTCAGTCAGAGCAATGGGTTTCTCATCTGTGTGGCTCACACAAACATGATACGTGATAGGCCAAGTACTTGGCTTGAGGACCAGAAGTGTGACTCTGCAGCTCTAGGACTATCTGACTCTTACTGTGGTTAAATGCCATGGGGATGGGTATGAGTGTGCCTTCTTTTACATATTTTCTCAAATTTTTGGTGAAAATAGGGTTTTAAAAAATCGAATCAATGTTTGCTGGAGGAAGTAGCTCTTCAAAGGAAAATGATAATGGATATTTGAAAGGCAGCATTGCTTTGGGAGTTTGGATTTTAAAGAAGGGGCTGAGTTTGTGGCCAGGGTTTCTGAAGTAAAAGAGACTAAAGTCACCCAAGGGGGACCAGCAGGCCAAATGATCCCTGAAGGGTTTTGGGACTTTGCAAAGACATCTCTAGTCCCTGTGACTGAAAACAGCAGGGGATCTTCAACAGTCAACATTTACTAAATAACAGGTGAGGACCAGGTCCACCCCAAGATGTGGGTTCAGATAATGTGGAGGCCTCCTTGGGCTCAAGTACAGTTGCCGCACATATAAGGCACTAAGGAGCATTGCTGATCAGGGAGGGAACTGAGAGGTGTCAACCAGGTGGTGATGCAGAAACCAGGGGAGGGAGGTGTGTGTGTGGGAAAGCGGAATGCAGTAAGGATTCCCATACGTTATCTTAGTTGTCATTCTATTTACTTAAGGAGGGATTATTATTCCTCTTTTCTAGGACTCAGGGGTTTGCTCGAGATCCTACAGCTAAAGTATCGCAGCCAGGATTTCAATCACCTACACATACATGGTGTATGTAGAAATGGATCTCTAGAATAGGTGATCTGTGTCAAATCATCACTCAACCATCTGCTGGCTAGTTAGCTCTTATAGAAAATAGGGTTGTTTACATAAACCAGGCTTATCAAGAGGAAGAGAGAGACAAGAGATATAAAGTGCCTACCTAGCCTGGTGTTGGACACAAAGTAGATGCTAGAAAGCTTGGCTTCCTTTCCTTCCCTTCTCTTCTCTGCCGAGGAGCCTAAGGACAGGGATTCACTCTGATTCACCAAGAGACACAAAACACAGGTTTTCTCTCAAGCAAGTTACTTAACCTTTTCAGGCCTCAATTTCCTCATTTACAAAATGGAGATAATAGTGCTTCCTACTTTATAGAATTGTTGGGGCATTTAAATGGGAAAATGCTTGTCAAGGTCTTAGCGTAATGCACAGCATGTGATTAGTACTCAGTAAATGTTAACTGTACATAATAATAAAAAAAAAGTGAAGATTTAAGAACCTAGGGTCATCAGAGCCAGAGGAACAGTAAGCCCTATACCTGTAGATTTGTATGCTGTGCCTGGCATGCCCTTCAATGCCGAGTTAGGGCAGGCCTAGGCCCAGGAGAAGGCCTAGAGGCCCCAGGAGGAATTCGGGACTCTTCTGAGTCATCCTATTTTATTTACTGTGCATGCTATGCAGCTCTTGCCAAGGAGATGGCAGGATTTTCTTTCAAATAAAACTGAATTTTGCACAGTTCTAAGAAGAAGGATTTTTTTCCCCCTCTGTTGCTAAACTAAGCTTCCTAAGGGCTTCTCGCTGGAATGAAGAGAATGAAATGCTTGACTTTTCGATAACAGCCTCTGGTTTAATAATTAGACATTCCAGGAATAACTGCTTTGGCAGAAGTCAGCTACGTTTTTTGACAGTGAAAGCGTCTTCTATTTTCTCCCTTCTTTCTATCCCATCATAATAATGGAAGAAACTATTTGGAAGCCTGGTGTTTTTGTAACACATTTCACTGTTTAAGGACATCATGTGTGCTAAGATTTTCCCCAAAGGTCACAACTAGAAATATTTTATGGTGGAGAGATCATGGAAAAGGCCAACTTCGTGTGTATCCCAGCCAGTAGTATCAATTTGAGAAGTTTTCAACTTAAAGCTATATTATAACTCCTCAAAATTTCATTCTATCTTTGCAATAGGGGGCTGGCACTGTGGAGTTTAAAGACTGGGAAGCTTTGGGGCAGAGAGACCAAAGCATAGATTCCAGCCCAGCCATTAACTTGTCCCTGGCAAGTTATTGAAAATCTGTAACCCTCAGTGTCCTCATCTGGAAAATGCTGGTGATAAACCAATGTTGCAGGATGGTTTGAAGGACGAAGGAATGTATATAAAGCCCACAGTGTGGCATGTGGTTAGCACTCACTCAGTACATTTCAATAAATACTGGATCTTTTCACTTACTTCCTCCACTGCTTTATAATTAGGTAATCATAGGCAAGTCTCTTAGGCCCCCCTGGTATCAGTTTACTCATCTGTAAAACTAAGGGGCTTGGCCAGGGACCAGAAGAATCTATGATTCTGTGATTCTTGATGATGTTATCATTCACTCACAAGCTGCTCCAACAGTGAATTGAATCAGCTCCAAGGTGAAAGGTGGAATGACCACAGGGGGCTGGATGGCCTGTGTGGCCAAGGTGGCCCCTGGAAGACTTAGGTTTACAATTCAACAGGAAGAGATCCTCTCTCCCCCGTGTCCACATACCAAATCCTGTGGAAGGGCTCTGATTGGATTTTGTTCATTATAGCTTGTAAATGACATACCACAGTGCTCAAAATACAAAGGCCTGGATGATGTGGCCACCAATATGATGTAGGCCTTGTGATTTATAGTCCAATGATATCTACATGGAATAGAGGAGTTGCCGTTTACCAACAAAAAAAGACATGCCAGGCAAAAACTAACAATCACAACCCAAGAGATACCCATGGCAGGAGGCCCAGCAAGCAGAACTAAATCCTTGTATTGATCTCAGCCTCCTGTCCACTCAGCCCTGACCCTTCAGAGACCACAGAGAAACAGCAGTGAACCAATGGGCCTGGCCTGCAAGAACTTGACCTTTTTTTTTTTTTTTCTATCAGCAGCTTCTTCTTTTCAGTGTCTTGTTCACAGATCTTACATATCATTATCCATCACATGTCTTTCCGGTGCCAATCTCCTCAACCCCCCATTGGGCTTCCATCCCACCTGCCTGAAAAAACCCAGCTTTGGGTCAACCAAACTATCCCATTTCTCCATGCTTACACCTCAACTGCTGAGCACTCCAGGGACAACCACAGGCCAGCACTCACAAGTGCCACTGAAATTCATGGCCTCCCACCTTAGGCAGGCCCCATCCCTAGGCAACTCCTCATCCATCTTCCACAGTGGCCATTTCAAACATTCTCCACTTGCTGGTTATTTGCTGTTTCTCCTGTGGATCAACTCTCCCCCATGTCTTTTCTGTGCCCTGACTGTCTGAACTCTACAGATGACATCATCTGGTTTCTTGCCCTCTAGCTTCCTGTTGGGTTTGGTCAAGGGAGGCGCCCACAGACGAATCAGAGGCCAAGAGGACAGAGAGGTTGGGTTTTCTGTTTCTGTGCTTCCTCCCTATCTCCGCATGGGCCTGGCAAGGGCCAAGTCCCTCTGACTAATGTCTGTGTTGAGCAATTCCCCTTTCGTGGCTCCAGCACTCAAGGGCTCCCTTCCCTCTTCCTGCCCACTGTTGCTAGTTCCTGGGTACCTCATCCTCCCTTATTTGTTCCCTTAACCCAGTCCACATCTATTTGACTCATTCCCTTTTTAATTATCTTTAGTTAAACTCTTTGGAGTGTGCCATCTGTTTCCTCCTGCAAAGCACCTGAGCACATCCTCTCTTCAAACACATGGCCTCGCCAATGACTCCTTAATACCCATAAGGGAAGTGACCCCTTCATTATTACATCACAGAGAGGACAGAGACCACCAGAAGGCAGCCTTCTCAATTTCCTTCCATTAACTCTAAACCCTCCTGCATCTGTATCCACCCTCTTCCCACCATTTCTCCTGTGGTACTAACAGATTGTCCAGCCCCTGCCTGAAACCAATATATCTACTTGTGCTCTGGACTCCCTGACCCCATCTACTGGGGACCTTGTTCTGTCTGTCATCTTTTCTTTCTAGGATCTTCAGCCTGTCCCTCATACTGGATTCTCCCTTCCTTACAGCAATCAAATTTGCTCGAGCCTGTCCCATCTTTAAAACTCCTCCTCAACACCTACTTCTCTTTAGCTACCATCATATTCTCTCCCCCACGTCACTGCAATCTTCTGAAAAAGATTGTCTGCAATCTCCATATCCTCATCTCCTGTTTTCTGGGATGACACATGGCCTCTCTAGCCCCAGATGGGCAGCATATCTGTTTAGAGGATCACACCATCCTTTACTGACACATTTATAAAACACTCTAGGTGTTAAAATGTAAATAAAGTAATAATAAATGATAAGATGTTATCATAATAATGTCTACAGTTTTATTGAGCACTATACTTTCTACTCATTATCTATAATTCTCATAGAAATTGTAATCTGTACTTCCTTCTTGTGCCAATGGGGACACTGGGACTCAGAGAAGTTAATCAAATTTCCCAGGTCACACAGCTCATTCACAGCAGAGCCTGGGTTGCCAACCTCTGTCTGATGTGAAATCTCATTAAACTACTTCTGCTTCTCCAGATTTAAGTGATCTCTCAGACTCTCTTTTCATTAGACAACCACTTCCTTAAATACATATCTTGTTTTACTGTTGCCAGTCACGTTCTCATTCATCATGTTTGTGGATTTTATTAATGAGGCTCCTCTTAACTTGAGGAAATGTGATCATCACATGGAAGATATCAGTGAGAGCCTTCTTCAGAATATTTTAGTGAGTTTAATCTTACACAAAATGGTATTCCTGAGGATGAAGAATGGGTGGGAAATGGAGTCACTTTTTCTACCAGGTAGTGAGGCAGTATCAGCCTACAAAAGGTGGGAACAATACATCAGAAATGTGGGCCATTACTTGCTTTTCCAACGTGGGGCTGAAGAAATATTTGACTTCATACTGAACTGCATGCTAAGAGCCCAGGTTTGTTATTTTTATTGTAAGTGATTGAATTGGGGTCAGCCCGTAGGACTGGGACCTAAATAGGAACTTGGTCAAAATCATCACCGCATCAATACTCCAACAAGGGAGGAGTGGATTTAGATATTGGACCCCAAAATAGTTTTTATGAACTGGAAGTACTTTCTAAGTCTATTAACAAGTGGTCTTTCAAGTTTTAAAGGAAGAAGTTTGAGTGAATTATAGCAATAAATGGCAAAGTTCGGGACAGGATTGTTGTTGGTCTGACATCCCAGACGTTTCCTGTAATCTCACAAAATGTCATTGATCCTGGTTGTTGCCTAGGAATAGGGTCTGCCTCAGGTTCGAGGCCATGAATTTAAGTGGCACTTATCATCAGAACTTGTCTACCTTAAAAAATAAGAAAATAATTACCTCCCATTTTGTACACTCTCTACTTTTCCTTTTTGGGACCCCTCTTCTCCTTCAAAGGGGAGAAGATGGAGAAAATGTAGATGATTTCTAAGTCTCTAGATTCTGTAAGAGGCTATAAAGCCTCATAGAGGAGAGTTGTTTTTTCCTGTTAAGCATTTTTTAATTTAAGTATAGTTGATTTATAATGTTGTGTTAGTTTCTGGTGTATCTCAATGTGATTCTGTTTTGTGTGTGTGTGTAAACACATATATTCTTTTTCATATTTTATTCCATTATGGTTTATTACAAGATATTGAATGTAGTTCCCTGTGCTATACAGTAGGACCTTACTGTTTGTCTGTTTTACGTACAGCAGTGTGTATCTGCTAATCCCAAACTCCTAATTTATCCCTCCCCATCTCTTTCCCCTTTGGTAACCATAAGTTTTTTTCTATGTCTGTGAGTCTGTTTCTGTTTTGTAAATTAGTTCATTTGTGTCATACTTTAGATTCTACATACAAGTGATATCATATGGTATTTGTCTTTCTCCTTCTGACTTACTTCACTTAGTATGATCATCTCTAGGTCCATCCATGTTGCTGCAGATGGCATTATTTCATTCTTTTTTATGGTTGAGTAATATTCCATTATATATATGTACCACATCTTCTTCATCCATTTATCCGTTGATGGACATTTAGGTTGCTTCCATGTCTTGGCTATTGTAAATCGTGCTGCTGTGAACGCTGGGGAGCATGTATCTTTTCGAATTAGAGTTTTCTTCAGATATATGCCCAGGAGTGGGATTGCAGGATCATACTGTAATACTGCAGGATCTATTTTTAGTTTTTTAGGAACCTCCATACTGTTTTCCAAAGTGGTTGTACCAATTTACATTCCTACCAACAGTGTAGGAGGGTTCCCTTCTCTTCATACCAAGAGTGGTTTTTTCTGATGTTTCCCTAAAGCAGTGATTGCAGAGATAGCATAGCTTTCAGCACACATAGCACTGATGGCTTCAGGGTGTTTTCTTTGTTTACCAAACACTTAAATATTTTCAGAGAGGGTTGCTCCATGCTTTTTAAATAGCAATATTCTAAAATCTATCAAGAGGAACTGCATTTTCTTTCAACAATGGTATTCTAAAAGAAATGTGTAGCCTATTAAAGCAGCAAAAATGCTGTAGGAATACAAAGTGACCCACTACAAAGGGTTAAGCATTTAAAAGATAATAAAGATGACCAATAGCAATCCATGGTTAGCAAATTAACAGGAAAGAAGAAACCAACCTTATAACAGGCAGGTAAAGAAAAAAATCCAAGGCTTTAGTGGAGCAAAGAACCCATATGCTGTTTATTAATATCATAAACTGAGAGTGACAGGCAGTGACCTCTTAAGAAATATTCAGTGCATAGAGAGTTTGCTCCTGGATAGAATCCAGATTATTGGTGGTGTAAAGGACTCTTCTCCATGTCTCTGGGTGCTAGTCCTTAAACTGGCAATTTAAGGAAATTTATGGAACACAGTATCTGGATTTGAGTCCCTGAAAGCTGGTTAAAGTCAAGCAAGTCACACAACCTCTCTGGACCTGCATTTCCTCATCTAAAAATGGAGAATGAAATGTGAATACATGTGAAAGTACTTCGAATCTCTAGCCGCATGGGTATTAGCCATTGTGATAAATATTGTTGTTATTCTGACTGAAAGTAGTGACCCTCATTTGGAAAAGGCTCTGGTTCAAACTTCTTCCTGCTGAAACTTGAATGTTAGTATCCTCATGCTCTTCCCTCTAAACTCTACCCATCATAGCCTATATATGCAATCTTGCCTGTGGCAGATATACGTGTGATTCACTTACCTGGGAATGGCCTGATGGGTTCCACTAAGTTCCACCAAGTTCAGATGATGCAGGGGGACACTGAAACTATAAAAATATCAACAGTCTTAGGACGAGAGTTGAAAGAGTTTTAAATTTTACACAGACATTGCAGTCAGGAATACAAAAACATCAATATTCCTCAGTGTCTAGCTTATAAAACCTTCATTTCCGTTGAGAACTGAACAAAAATTCTGCCAATTCAAGATCAACAGTCACTTCTGAATGTTAAATTCAGTCAGTTTCAGATTGTCTCCTTGCCTCCTTCCTTTTTTGGGTGATCTAAGTTTCTAGGGGGACTTATATATTGTCTTGACCATAGGAAGACTGTCTGGTCTCAGTGCAATCCTCGACCCTGACAGGCCTGTACTTCAGGGCTGCTCGGCACCCTGGGGTAAGACTTCCTTCCCTCACATCAGGCCACTTTGGAAATTCCTTTATCTTGACCCAGCTTTCATCACTGCTGGCTTCCCTCAGCATTTCTGGATGCCTTTTGATGGGAAGGACCACTGCTACAGAAACAGTGGATGCTGTTCCATATGATGCTGAGGGTTAGGGTGGACACTGCCAGGTTTCGCCTGTTGTTTCTATGTAATTGTTATTAATAGCACTCTCTTCACTCTCAAACCTGTCCTAGTTTCACAGTACATTCTACAGTCACCTTGGTATGTGGGACCCAGGGAGCCCTGCCCCCTCAGGCCCACATGGCTAAATGCCTCCCTCAGCCATTGCTTTCCTCCCACTCAGATGCCTTCTTTGATACAGAGTAGTAGACAGCTCCCAGTGGCATCTCAGTTCTAATAACTCCACTCCTATTCTCTCATCCTGCCTCAAGTTTCTTTTTGTTCTGAGAGAAAGCAGAGAAGGAAAATAATTCTTATGTAGTCAAATATCCTTCCCCACATCATGAACTTATGCTCTATGCTTTCACTCTTACTATTCAAATACAAGTTTCTAGAAATAAAGCAAAACAAAACCTTTCTTTTTCAGGTTCCTGGCCTTGTCATTGGCCTTCAAGAACTATGTTGGTGATGAAAGAGAAAGATACAGTGGATAGGACGCTGAAGGTGTGTGTGAAAGGAGGTACAGAGGAGAGAGACTAAGAGTAGGTGAAAGGGGGCAGGACATACATCAGAGAGAGCAAAATAGTCCAAGACAGCAGTAAAGAAGTTGTCACAAAAGCATGTGTGAACAAGGTACCCTAATTAGTTCAGACAATAGGGATGAAATGAGCAGTGAAGGAAATGCTCCTTTCAGGCTATAGGAGTCAGAGGAGGCCTATGACAGCCTGGGATTTCAATGAGGAAATAAGAAAGTGGGTAGGTAGAAAGCATTACTAATGGGAAGAAAGGGGAAGGGGTGATTAAAATGAGGTAGCAGGAAACAGTAGGTACTTCAGGGGACCAGTGAGCTAGCCAGGAGTAAAGCAGTCGAATTAGAACACATTCTTTGTGGAGAGAGGCAGCTGGATATGAAACTGAAAATCTAGACTGGAGACAGATAATGATTTGCCTTTAAAATCAGTTTGATAGGGAGTTCCCTGATGGTCCAGTAGTTAGGACTCTGGGCTGTCACTGCTGAGGGCCTGGGTTCAATCCCTGGTTGGGGAACTAAGATCCCACGTCCACAAGCTTCAAGCCATGGCCAAAAAATAAATAAGTAAATAAAATCAGTTTGATGAATTTCAACATTATCCTCTGGTATAATGGAAACGTTGAATGATTTGGGGCAAGATAGAGATATAATTTAAACATGTTTCTCTTCCCCCACTTCCATTTGTTTGTTTGTTTTTTTTTTTTTTTTTGTTTGTTTGTTTGTTTTTAAGAGAAATTTATCTGTCAGTTATGTAGACTGGATAAAACTTTGAAATGATTAGTGAGAGAAAGACCAGATAACGATTTAAAATCAGCTATTATAACTCTGCTCAGTGAGGTAAAGGAAAATATGCTTGCAGTGAATGAAAAGATAAGAAATCTCATCAGAGTAATAAAACTATAGAAAACAACCAAATGAAAATTCTAGAACTGAATAATACACAATCTGAAATTAAAAAGCTACTGGATACACTTAACATCAGAATATAGACAAAATGAGCTTGAAGAGAGATCAATAAAATTATCCAATCTAAAGAAGAGAAAAATAAGAATGAAAAACAATGAACAGAGCCTCACAAACATGAGGAACTGTATGAAAAGAGCTAATATAAGTGTTATTGGAGTCCCAGAGGAGAAGAGACTATAAAAATAATGGCCAAAGTTTCTCCATATTTGGTGAAAGACAAAAATTTACAGATTCAAGAAGCTCAGCAAATCCCAAGCAGTATAAATACAAAGAAAACCTGAGCACATCAGGGCCAAACTGTTCAGAACCAAAGATAAATAGAAAATATTGAAAACATCCAGCAAGAACTCAACCCACTGCAAACAAGGAAAAATAACTTGACATCACTGATTTCTCATCAGAAAATGTGGAGGTCAGAAGACAAGATGAAAAAACATCTTGAAAGTTATGGACGAAGAAGAACCCAGAGAAAATACCCATAAAGAATGAAGGTAAAATAGAGTTAGTTTTAGATAAAAGAGAATTTGTTGCTAATAGATCTATAAGAAATATTGAATGAAGTTCTTCAGACTGTAGGAAATGATAATGGATGGAAACATGGATCCTCAGAGCATCAAAAATGGAATATGTGAGTAAACACAAAGCAACCCTCTAATTACACACACTCCCACCCAGCAAACTTGAGGCTCCTGCATCTTCCCAGTCTCAGCAAATGGCTCAGGTCAAAATCCTTTGGGCCATTCTTAACTCCTCTCATTCTTTTATTTTGCTTTCCTGGTAGCAGTCCACCAGGAAATTCTGTCCTTTTCACCTCCAAAATATGCATGCAGTCTGAACAGTTTTTTTTTAACCTCCATTGTTTACCCCCTGGTTGTCTCTCCTAGATTATTGCAGCAGTCTCCAAACTGCCCTCTCTTCTGCTTCCCTTGACCCGCTACAGTCTGTTCTAGCAGAGTAGCCAGAAAGGTGCTTTTAATACATAAACCTGATCATATCACTCCTTTCCCACTGCCTTCTAAAACTCCCCATTTCAGGGTTTTCAGGGGATAGATATTAATACATAATTTAAAAATGATACAACATTGTGATTTTTATATATTTATCTGAGAAGACAAAGAATGAATAATTTTACTACAGTAAAAAGTCTTCAATTTCCATTTATTTATCTATATGAACAAGGTCTCCCAGAACATATATCTTTAAAAGTAGAAAAAAAAAAAGGGAATAGACTTGATACTGAATCTTGTCTCATTCTACCAATAAATACTATTACTCTATGGTTACATGACCTAATTCAGAAAAAAAAAAAATCCCAACCCTATCCATGTCATTAAAATATACATTTTCAACAAAATTTTATTTTTTATGTAAAGCAGTAACTTATCAAAATTTAGAAAATCTAGTTCTGACCAATTATGTCCAATAATAATTGTCACAATAATTCAACCCCTAAGATATTTTATAATACTTAGTCTTATGGACACAGAATATAAAAATTTAACATTTTAATTTATGTCCATATATTTGTTGCAGGGAATTATTTGATAGGGACATCTGTAAAATATTTTCCCACATACAAGTATTTTATATCAGAATAAAATTCTAGGTGAGGGATAAACAAACCTAAGGAGAAACATAGTAATCAAATTGACAAAAGACAAAGGAAAATTATTAAAAGCAACAAGGGAAAAATGACAAATAACATACAAGGGAATTCCCATAAGGTTAACAGCTGCTTTCTTAGCAGAAACTCTACAAGCCAGAAGGGAGTGGAACGATATATTTAAAGTGATGAAAGGGAAGAACCTACAACCAAGATTACTCTACCTGGCAAGGATCTCATTCAGATTTGACAGAGAAATCAAAAGCTTTACAGACATGCAAAAGCTAAGAGAATTCAGCACTACCAAACCAGCTCTACAACAAATGCTAAAGGAACTTCTCTAAGTGGGAAACATAAGAGAAGAAAAGGACCTACAAAAACAAACCCAAAACAATTAAGAAAATGGTAATGGGAACATACATATTGATAATTACCTTAATTTGAATGGATTAAATGCTCCAACCAAAAGACACAGGCTTGCTGAATGGATACAAAAACATATTTATGCTGTCTACCAGAGACCCACTTCAGACCTACGGACACATACAGACTGAAAGTGAGGGGATGGAAAAAGATATTCCATGGAAATGGAAATCAAAAGAAAGCTGGAGTAGCAATACTAGTATCAGATAAAATAGACTTTAAAATAAAGAATGTTACAAGAGACAAGGAAGGTCACTACATAATGATCAAGGGATCAATCCAAGAAGAAGATATAACAATTATATATGCACCCAACATAGGAGCACCTCAATACATAAGGGAACTGCTAACAGCTATAAAAGAGGAAATCGACAGTAACACAGTAATAGTGGGGGACTTTAACACCTCACTTACACTAATGGACAGATAATCCAGACAGAAAATTAATAAGGAAACAGAAGCTTTAAATGACACAATAGGCCAGATAGATTTAATTGATATTTATAGGACATTCCATCCAAAAACAGCAGATTACACTTTCTTCTCAAGTGCACATGGAACATTCCCCAGGATAGATTACATCTCGGGTCACAAATCAAGTCTCAGTAAATTTAAGAAAATAGAACTCATATCAAGCATCTTTTCTGACTGCAATGCTATGAGATTAGAAATAAATTACAGGGAAAAAAACGTAAAAAACACAAACACATGGAGGCTAAACAATATGCTGCTAAATAACCAAGAGATCACTGAAGAAATCAAAGAGGAAATCAGAAAATACCTAGAGACAAATGACAATGAAAACAGGATGATCCAAAACCTATAGGATGCAGCAAAAGCAGTTCTAAGAGGGAAGTTTATAGCAATACAATCCTACCTCAAGAAATAAGAAAAATCTCAAATAGACAATCTAACCTTACACCTAAAGGAATTAGAGAAAGAAGAACAAAGAAAACCCAAGTTTAGTAGAAGGAAAGAAATAATAAAGATCAGAGCAGAAATAAATGAAATAGACACAAAGAAAACAATAGCAAAGATCAATAAAACTAAAAACTTGTTCTTTGAGAAGTAAACAAAATTGATAAACTTTTAGCCAGACTCATCAAGAAAAAGAGGGAGAGGACTCAAATCAATAAAATTAGAAATGAAAAAGAAGTTACAGTGGACACCACAGAAATACAAAGCATCATAAGAGACTACTACAAGCAACTTTATGCCAACAAAATGGACAACCAGGAAGAAATGGACAACTTCTTAGAAAGGTATAAACTTCCAAGACTGAAACAGGCAGAAACAGAAAATATGAACAGACCAATGACAAGTAACAAAATTGAAACTGTGATTAAAAATCTTCCAACAAACAAAAGTCCATATCCAGATGGCTTCACAGGTGAATTCTATCAAACATTTAGAGAAGAGGTAACATCCATCCTTCTCAAACTCTTCCAAAAAATTGCAGAGGAAGGAACACTCCCAAACTCATTCTATGAGGCCACCAACACCCTGATACCAAAACCAGACAAAGATACTACAAAAAAGAAAATTACAGACCAATATCACTGATGAATATAAATGCAGAAACCCTCAACAAAATACTAGCAAACAGAATCCAACAACACATTAAAAGGATCATACACCATGATCAAGTGGGATTTATCCCAGGGATGCAAGGATTCTTCAATATATACAAATCAATCAATGTGATACACCGTATTAACAAATTGAAGAAGAAAAACCATATGATCATCTCAATAGATGCAGAAAAAGCTTTTGACAAAATTCAACACCCATTTATAATAAAAACTCTCCAGAAAGTAGGCATAGAGGGAACTTACCTGAACATAATAAAGGCTATATACAACAAACTCACAGCAAACATCATTCTCAATGGTGAAAAAATGAAAGCATTTCCTCTAAGATCAGGAACAAGACAAGGATGTCCACTCTCGCCACTATTATTCAACATAGTTTTGAAGTCCTAGTCATGGTGATCAGAGAAGAAAAAGAAATAAAAGGAATACAAATTGGAAAAGAAGAAGTAAAACTGTCACTGTTTGCAGATTTTAAAAATCCTAAAGATGCCACCAGAAAACTACTAGAGGTAATCAATGAATCTGGTAAAGTTGCAGGATACAAAATTAATGCACAGAAATCTCTTACATTCCTATACACTAACAATGAAAGATCAGAAAGAGAAATTAAGGAAACAATCCCATTATCCATTGCAACAAAAAAGAATAAAATACCTAGGAATAAGCCTACCTAAGGAGACAAAAGACCTGTACTCAGAAAACTATAAGACACTGATGAAAGAAATCAAAGATGACACAAACAGATTAAGAGATATACCATGTTCTTGGATTGGAAGAATCAACACTGTGAAAATGACTCTACTACCCAAAGCAATCTACAGATTCAATGCAATCCCTATTAAATTACCAGTGGCATTTTTTATAGAACTAGAACAAAAAATCTTAAAATTTGTATGAAGACACAAAAGATCCCAAATAGTCAAAGCAATCTTGAAGGAAGAAAACAGAGCTGGAGGAATCAGACTCCTTGACTTCAGACTATACTATAAAGCTACAGTAATCAAAACAATATGGTACTGGCACAAAAACAGAAATATAGATCAATGGAACAGGATAGAAAGCCCAGAGATAAACCCACACACCTATGGTCAACTAATCTATGACAAAAGAGGCAAGAATATACAATGGAGAAAAGCCAGTCTCCTCAATAAGTGGTGCTGGGAAAACTGGAGAGCTACATGTAAAAGAATGAAATTAGAACGTGTCCTGACACCACACACAAAAATAAACTCAAAATGGATTAAAGACATAAATGTAAGACCAGACACTATAAAACTCTTAGAGGAAAACACAGGAAGACACTCTTTGACATAAATCACAGCATGATCTTTTTTGACCCACCTCCTAGAGTAATGGAAATAAAAACAAAAATAAACAAATGGGGCCTAATGAGACTTAAAAGCTTTTGCACAGCAAAGGAAACTATAAACAAGCCGAAAAGACAACCCTCAGAATGGGAGAAAATATTTGCAAATGAATCAATGGACAAAGGATTAATCTCCAAAATATATAAACAGCTCATGCAGCTCAATATTAAGAGAACAAACAATGCAATCCAAAAATGGGCAGAAGACCTAAATAGACATTTCTCCAAAGAAGATATACAGATTGCCAAGAAGCACATGAAAGAATGCTCAACATCACTAATTATTAGAGAAATGCAAATCAAAACTACAATGAGGTATCACCTCACACTGGTTAGAATGGGCATCATCAGAAAATCTACAAACAACAAATGCTGGAGAGGGTGTGGAGAAAAGGGAACCCTCTTGCGCTGTTGGTGGGAATGTAGATTGATACAGCCACTCTGAAGAACAGTATGGAGGTTCCTTAAGAAACTAAAAATAGAGTTACCATATGACCCAGCAATCCCACTACTGGGCATATACCCAGAGAAAACCATAATTCAGAAAGACACATGCACCCCAATGTTCATTGCAGCACTCTTTACAATAGCCAGGTCATGGAAGCATCCTTAATGCCCATTGACAGACGAATGGATAAAGAAGATGTGGTACATATATACAATGGAATATTACTCAAGCATAAAAAGGAACAAAATTGAGTCATTTGTAGAGACATGGATGGACCTAGAGACTGTCATACAGAGTGAAGTAAGTCAGAAAGAGAAAAACAAATATCGTATATTAACACATATATGTGGAATATAGAAAAATGGTACAGAAGAACCGGTTTGCAGGGCAGAAATTGAGACATAGATGTAGAGAACAAACGTATGGACACCAACGGGGGAAATCTGGGGGTGGTGGTGGTGGTGGTGGGATGAACTGGGAGATTGGGATTGACATATATACACTAATGTGTATAAAATAGATAATAAGAACCTGCTGTATAAAAAATTAAAAAAAAAAGAGACTGAGGCAGAAAAAAAAATTCTGGGTGGGGAAGATACTGGAAAAACAAGTTCAGAAAGAAAAAGGAGGAATGTAAAATTTCCAACTGCTAAAGAAGAGCATGTTCATGAATTTTTAATATGGATGACGATAGATATCAAATAGTTCTAGGATTTAAATTCCACTGGATACATTTAAGATAGTGATGTAACAATATCATTTTAAAAATAGCAATACTTATAATATGCTGGATGTGGCATCCTTTGTGACTATTTAAGTTTATGATGACAAATGTTGCATATTTAAAAATGTTTTAAGTTGATGCTTAGTTTTTCAAAAATTCAAAAGGGAAACATAAGCAGAAAGTTTGAATTCTAGTGCTGCAGTAGAATCTAACCTGGAGAATAAATATTAATACTTATTAAATGTTAATATATGCCAGTCATTGTTCTAAGTATTTTATAACATTTTGTTAAAGATTTATAATAAGGGTGTATATAATAATGATGATCCAGACTTTATTAGCAGTAAGAAAGCAACTTTTATTTAGCTCACAGTGCTGTGGGTTAGGAACTTGGGCGGGGCTTGTGCCGTTCTCACTCGGGATATCTCATACAGTTGCAATCAGATGTTGGCTGGGAGTAGTCATCTGAAGGATTGACTGAGCCCGAATACCCAAGCTGGCTTGTTCCCAGAGTTGGTGGTTGACGTTGGACATTGTCTGACAACTTGTCTGGGGCTACTCATGAGAGCACCTACATGAGACTCTCCACCATGACGCTCTCAAGGTAGTCAGGTTCCTTAAATGGTAGCTCGCTTCCTCCAGAATGAACGTTCCAAGAGTGATGGATGAAAGCCATATGGCCTTTCCGAGGTAGCCGTGGAAGTCATATAGCATCTCTTTTACCGTATTTTACTGATGAAAGCGTAAGCGGGCGAGGCAGACGTGTGGCCGTTAGCGCACGACCATCATCTCGCGAGACCCTTAGTTCGGTGGTTAGAGGTTGCGCTCTGCTAATGGCTGGCGGCGGGACAGTAGTCCTCGCGGCGGACAGTGAGGTAAGAGGTGGGTGGAACTTCTCCCCCGGGTTATCTGGCCTCGGGCTGGCCGGTGAGCAGGGTGGGGGGTGGGGGCAGCCAGGGACAGGCTGAGGGCTGTGTCCTGCAGAGCTCCAGAGGCCTCGCCAATGCTGCCCACTGGCCGGGCCCAGGCCTGGAGGCAGCCGCTAACTTCTCCCCGATCCCCGTCTCCGCGACCTAATGGCAGTGGCTGTCACCCTGGGTTGCAGTCCACGGGACCTGGTACCCCGTCCCCCATTTGGGTGGCCTGAGGAGCCTTAGGACCGGCTGGGCCCTGGGCACCTGGCTCCCTCAGTGATGACAGCTGGGCAGGGTCTGGGGACCTGGTCCTGAGGGCGTTGCCAGCTGAGGTCTGCCTCCTCAGCTGGACCTGGGCACTGGTGGCACTGGACCTGGGCACCAGACTGGGTGCTGGGCTCCGGGGCAGGGTAACCGGCCCCCCCAGGGACCCCCTCCTCATAACCAGGGCCTGGACCTCAGAGGGCGAAAGTTGAGCCTTGCCCTTTCTTGTCAGAACAGAGAGTAACATTTTGGTGGAGGTTTCTGGGAACGTCGTGACCTGACCTCAAGAACAAAGAGTCTGACAGCAAGAATTTTGCAACAACTAATTGCACCCCTCCCTTGCCTTTCCTATGAAAGGGCTTTGCTGAAAGCTTTTGGGATTTGGGGTTTTTAAGGCATGAGCCACGCATTTCCTTGCAGGGCCCTGCAATAAACCTTTCTCTGCTCCAAACTCGACCTTTTGGTATTGCTTGGCCTCACTGTGCCTCGGGCACAGGGACTTGTGTTTGGTAACAAAAGCAGTCAGAAGCCCACTCAGACTCAGGGGAAGGGAAACAGACCCCACCTCTCAATGAAAGGAATGTCAAAGAATTTTGAGGGCTGTATTTTAAAAATGCCACACATTTAAAATTACCTCTGGTTTTTGTTGTTGTTTTTATTAGATGAGGAAACTAAAGCACGGTGGGGTTAAGTGATTTGCCTAAGATCACAGAGCAGGTGGGTGATGGAGTTAGGATTCAAATCCAGGCAGTCTGACTCCAGAGCAGAGCTCTTAAACAAAACAACCCTGCCTCCTGAGAAAGGCAAGCCAAGGGGAGAGTGAAGCCTGCTCGGCTGAATGAGCATAGACTCCCCTCCCCAGTTCCACCGCAGAGCCCCCTGTTGACACATCCCCAACAATATCAATCTGCGGAGACTGTCCCCAGAGTCTACACTTTCAGGAGTCTGTTGCTATGGATACCATGTTGCCAGAGCTCTTCAATGACTCAAGGGATGGAGGGCAGGGAGAGCAGCTGGAGAGGCTGCAGACACTGGTGTTACAGGTTCCCGATCCCCCAGACTCAGGTGGGACAGATCTGGTGCTTGGTAGCAGCTGTCCTGTGGCCCTTTGATAGTTGTTTCAGGTGGCTCACAGCTTGGTGGTCATGGTTCTAAGACTACCCTGGATACTAATATTAAACAGCTTTTACCTAAATGTGGGAGAGTCCACGTGGTATGATTTGTTGTTCCCTCATCCTTGGCTTGGATTGGCTAACAGCCAAGATGCTCAGAGCTAACTCTTTAAGAAGGGCCTCTTTCCTTCTTTCTCTCCTGCCATTCTCAGAGGCTATAAGACCTCACTATACCTCTATGATTTATAATTTATGGTCTTGCATGGACAGAGAAATTCACTAACTTTCCTGAGTTCTTTACATGTAGCTGACACTGAGGCAGTTCATACAGGAGGTACTGAGGTTGGTTAGGGAGATGCCTGGGGCTTAGGGCATCACCAAATAACTTTGTGGTAGACATCTAAGTGGGCACTGATATCACTGTCCTCTGAGCTAGGACAGAGGTCAGACTGGTTGGTAGGCATGTGGGTAAGTCCCATGCATCTTAACCACAAGGGTCATTAACTGAATTGTCTTTCCATCTTCCAGAGCTAGTTTTCACGTGCAGTGGGCACATACCCCCCGCCCACACACACATCTGGACCCATGCACACATAGGCTCTCACCACTTCCTATCTACTGTTTTTTTTCATTCCAACTTAAGCCTCAGTCTCCTCGATTGTAAGGTGATTCTTATGCTTCCACCCATCATAAGTATTGAGAGGGTCAGTTACTGAATCAGTTATGGTAGGCTGCAGAAATGAAAGCATGTTTAACATATGTGGTTCACTGACATTCGAAAAACCTCCTTCTCCCAAAGGATTATAAAATAGATTGAAAATATTATTTTAAGGTTTACACAAAAGGAATAATCCTGCCCGTGCTTTGGTATTGTTAAACTTACTTGAGGAAATTCACATTAAAACTTTAAAAACTCAAAAAAAAACCTTTAAAAACTCTAAAGGGACTCTAATTAAGAATGCCTAATGAGCCTCCAGTTGTTTTTTTATAACTCTGAAATGATGATCAAATATAATTTACCAAACTCTGCGGTTCAGAGTTATCATTGTTAAATGAAGCAGAAGTCCAAAGTTTGCAGAAGGAATAGCACCATAAAACTTCAGTGTTACCGAGTCGTTGGGGGTTGTTTTTAAAATTTCCATGTTCCAGGATATCACAAATAGTGGCCGCCTTAGCTCTTCCTTAGGAAACTTAGAGATACCCTTTCATCCCCAGCCGGCTCAATTACAGCTTTGCGGCAGGATAAGGTTAAGGGGATGGGGGAGGACAGGAAAGAGGAGGGAGGCGGAAACAGAAAAATCAATTCAAATTACTTTGATGACAGTGACTTCGAGTCTTCTCTGAAAGACAGACACGAACCTCCAGGATGCTGGCAGCCCGGACCCGGACGGTAGGGAGTCAGATCTCGGAAGAGGACCCCAAGTTAAGGAAACTATCTGGGCTTCCCATAGAGAGCAAAGACAAATCTCCCAAGAAAGCTTCAGAAAGTGGGAAAGACAGCAGCCTCAGCCCCTCGGGGCAAACCCAACTCAGGGCTCGGCAACTGGCTCTGGTGCGGGAAGTGGAGGTGAACTGGTACCTAAAACTCTGGGAGCTGTCCAGTGAGCACACCACTGCCTACACCACCGGCATGCCTCACAGGTAAGCCTTGCCCCTCCCCGTACTGGCTTTATGAGACCCTGTTTGGACGTGCTCTCCAGAGTGGATGCTTAGATTTCTTTTCCCGTGCTGCTGGAGATTTAACAACTCTAACTGCCTTACAGATGATTGACATTTCAGAATGTGTAACTACAAAGAGCAGGAACTTGGTGAAAATGGCAAATAATACTCCCTGTATTGTTATTCAGAAAACACCCTTGTAAGGAGGCAGTAGACACTCAAGAGCTGAGAGGAAGAAGGAGTATGGCATTAAGATTTGTCTTAAGTAACAATCAGAGGAGTTCAAAGATTGTGTGAAAATGCCCCCTTCCAAAGCAACAACAAATTCTTTGCAATCTTTCTCTACTTCCTTTACCTTAAGACCTTGGCGATGAGGAAGGGAAATGTGTTTTGCCTCTTTGAAAAGTGTACAGTTGAATAGTGTGAACTTGTTGAATGAGAGCTCAGCGTGCAATGGGGGTACGGAGGAGAACACATTGAACACCAACCTGGGGATCTGGGCCCCCTGTCTAAGACAGAGAGCATCAGGAGAAAAAGGTACTTTTTTAAAAAAAGAGGTCAACGTAAGACAAATCCCTGTAGATTTTCTCTCTGTCCTTTTCTCAGCCTCAGCTTCAAATAATGCAGAGGAGGAATAATTTCACAAATCCCAATCTTATAAGGCAAAATGTATGGAGTAAAAGTGTCTGGAGTCCTGAAATTTAAGAATACTTATTCGCTGTAACTGTTACTTTCAATGAAATGGTCAAAGAGTGGAAAACTTCTTTTGTAGAGACTGGTAGCATAGAAATTCTGGAATGTATTCTGTTTATCAAAGCATCCCAGTTTGCTCTGAGCTGCCCCATTTTTATATTTCTAATTCTAAAAAGATATTATAGGAAAACATTTAGCAATTGAATTAACTGATGCATATAAATTAAAAATTTGTTGGACCACAAACTTCAAAACACCTGAACTTTCATTTTTCAAACCTTTCCAAGGCAGGAATAAAATAGATATTTCTAAATCTAAGCCACTATTTAAAAATCAGCATTTAAAAAGTAGAAGAGGATAAAGTGTCTGGAAGTGTTTGGTGAAACACATTTAGTATTTATGGCTGAAGTGATTTGTCTGAAGCTCCTGTAAGCTGCTGTGCCTACATTTGGGATATAATAGAGGAAGGAGCAAGAACATTCTCAGTCAAAGAAAGCATGAATGAGTTTGTCCGTGTTGGGAATGTACCTCATATCTATAAAGCTTAAACCTTAAAGCCATTATTAAAGAACTTCTGGAAAAAGAGTTAGATGGCAAAGGAAAGTCTCGATAATGTTTTCCTTCCTTAACATAGTCTTTTACTTACTCCAGACCAGAAACTTTCCGTAAAGGAGTCTAACACAGAACTATAAAATTCCTACACTATTACATTGGAATAACATTTATCAGCTCAGAGGTGAATATAAATTAAGGTAATCGGTTTGAGCCAGCAACTTTTGGGAAAAGGAAAACAAACTCCCTTCTTTTCTGCTTTACTCAGACAATAACAATTTGTCATTATTCAGGAGAGATGATCCGGATGTGATTGTTTCCATGGTAACAATGGACATATTATTAATTATTGATTCACAATAGCCTTGTGAGTCCCTTGTCTAGTGACTGTGTTAAAGAACAGTGAAACTCATGTCTATCTTACATCATCAAACATGAAAAATGTCTCCTCCCCCTTTATTTTTATAGCATGACGTTTCCAGGAGGAAACTAGTGTGTGCAGATGGCACTAATCCCATTTATAAATTAGATTTATTGCAGAGCTCAATGTGTGTATAATTCAGAAAAAGGCAGTTTTACTTACCGCCAGCTCCTTTCCATTTTACACCCCAATGTTAGAACTACTGCCTCAGCTGAGTTCTTGAGGTTAGTGGGGCAATGACAATGAGCCGTGGTGCAGTCCCTTCAAATTGTAATGTAAGCATTAGAACGTGCAGTTCCCCAGGCCACCTGTTTTTCTTTCATTTATAGAGGTTGCCTGTGAAGAAGTTACAGAAAGTTTTTCTGGACTGCCAATTGTCCTTTCTTCCAACAGCACAGCCCAAGAGTGATATCTCCATTAGAGACCTGTAGGTAGAAGATAAATATGATTAATATAAAATATAAACAAACATATCCATCTGTGAAATTTTACTTAACAGGACAGAATATGAAATGCTTTGAAGAGTCCTTGAAGACATTGCACATTTGCTATGGGCAATAATTCTTTGGGTCTTTGGTTAATGGCCATCAGTAGGGAATTGCTAGAGAGCTGTCACTCCAATTTCTTTTCTGAGAAGATGGAATGAAAATATTTTACAGCAGGTTAATTCTAGTTCATGAGGGATTTGAGGACTGTCTTATGCCCAGATTCAATGGTAACTTATATTTGAAACAAAAGGTATTATTAATTGATTGGAAGAAATTGTTAGAGAAGGGTCCAGTAGTTTTGGTATATTTAAGAAATAAAATTACAGGAATCAGGGCAGACAATGCACATTAGTCTGGTGGTAAGTAGTTCTGACTCCCTTTCTGGGACTGTGTTTGCATATAGGACTATGTATGAAACAATCTAATATAATTGCTTCATACTGACTGGCCATTTTGCATAGTTGTCTGATGACCCAGTGATGCTGATGTATTTATATGATGGCTCATTCCTCTGCATAGCGAGGGAGGGTAGTGCAGGGGCCAGAGTCCTGGAGTTGGAGGCAAAGGGCTAGCATTTACTTCCTGTGTAACTGTGGATGTGATTTTTAAAAAATTTATTTGTTGTTTTTATTTATAAATTTATTTATTATTTTTGGCTGCATTGGGTCTTCACTGCTGCACACGGGCTTTCTCTAGTTGCAGCGAGCGGGGTCTACTCTTCGTTGCGGTGCGCGGTCTTCTTATTGCAGTGGCTTCTCTTGTTGCTGAGCCCGGGCTCTAGGCGCGTGGGCTCAGTAGTTGTGGCACGTGGGCTCTAGAGCACAGGCTCAGTAGTTGTGGCGCACGGGCTTAGTTGCTCTGCAGCATGTGGGATCTTCCCAGACCAGGGCTCGAACCCGTGTCCCCTGCATTGGCAGGTGGATTCTTAACCACTGCACTACAGGGAAGCCCTGTTGTTCTTAAATAACATTTTTTTTTATTTTACAAAAGTAACGTCTGAACTTGGTAGGAAGTTTTAAAAACAGAAACATAAAAAGAAAGGGTAACCACTGGTAACATTTTGGTGTGCTTTCACCTAGCCTTTTGAATTGGAATCATACTATATTTTTTCACTTAATAGTATGACAGCCTATTTTGTTATCTTAAAAACCATTTAAAATTTTCTAAGGACTATATATTATGGCTGTATTATTGCTTAGCCATTCTTATTTTACTATTTATCATTATCATAAATAATATTATAATAAACATCTTTATATCAGACTTTAAAAAATCATATCTCTGATTATTTTCTTAGGCTCTATTTCTAGAATTGGAATTAATGGGAAATATTACATATATAATATTACCTATACATATATAAACTTGTATATATTTATTCTTAATGCAATTGCTTTCTGAAAATATTTTTGCAGTGTACATTCCCTCTGGTAATGTACTTATCTCATTGTTTTTTCTATACTAGATAGTGTTTATTTGGAACCTATAGGTTGAGTTTTATAGTTTAACAAATTGTTAGGTAGGTTAATTAACTTTCCTGAGTTTCAGTTTCTTCGACTGCAAAAGAGGGCTAATAGCATTATAAAGGACTGTTGTAAAAATTAAATGAGATAATGTAGAAATGATTTGAAAAGTAATGTATTTTGCTTTCAAACTCTTTGAAGTAAGGGTCAAGATGAGTCCCCATGTTGTGTATGGTGTATTTAAGGCTTTCGAAGATAATTAAGGGTGACTCAACATATCTAGCAAAAATGTGCACTTCACCTAGAACCTGACTGCCGAGGATCCTATTGTGCTCAATTAAAATTTATGAGCGACCACTGTGTGTTCTTACAGAGGCTTTTTAGGAATTCATACGATCACCAGCCTCCTGGAGAAAAGTGACTTACAGATCGAATAGAAAGAGCTTTTAAATACTATCAGAATTAACATTCCAAACCAGAACTGACTGAACTTATTTATTTGAACTGACTGGACATTTAGTCGGACAAGGCAACATATGAATGAATGTTGAGATATAGCATTTCAATAGTGATTTCTACCATCTTAATAAATGTTTATTAGTTGGAGAGTAGTTACAGTGAGTAGTTATATTTCTAATATTTCCTCTCTGCTGTCAAAGCTCCCTGACTTCTTAGAAGTTATTAACTTTTGTGCGCTTCCAGAGGATCAGACATGGTCCTACGGAAAGACAGGCAGTTCTCCCAGGTGAGTTTTGGTGGACTCAGTTCCTGCCAGCAGGGCAGCAGGTGATCCATGAGCATAGCAACCTCTGGCTTGGGTTTATGCAGGAAGATCTGGCTGTTGAGAATCAAGCCTGCGGTCAGGGAATGAACACTGAAGAGCTGTTGATTGAACATCCTTTCTGTACAAAGACCTGTAGGTGACACAAAGGTGAATTAATTAAGAATTCTGCCCTCAAGTTAGGTGCAGCTTAGGGGAGATGAGACATGTATGTAAATAAGAAGTGCTACATAAAAGAATCATAACAGAGCTCGGAGGAAGGAGTGAGTGCTCCCAGCTGCAATGATTAGATCTGGAACCGCAAGATGCACAGGACTTGAGCAAGAGGAGATGGGGGCCGGGGAAGGCAACCCATGTGGGGAAGAGTGTGAGCAAAGGCACAGACGTTTGAAAGTATGGAATGGGAATGGAGAGCTGCTTCTATTCACAAGGCTCCTGCAAGCATCCTGGAAGTGTTCTCAGAGGCTGGAGCTGGGAGCATGGCCAGGAGAATGAGAAGAGAGGAGACCATTTCAGAGACTTGGGAGTTGGGCAGAGACCAAGTGTAAAGGAGAGGTGGAGCATGGAGGCTACTCTCAAGAAGATACAGTGGAGGTGGGGAGGGAGGATGATAGTTGAAGTCTGAAGCAGGGTCGGGGAGAAGTATGCAGGAGAAAGCAGATGTGTAGAAGTTTGTGAGCAGATTGGAGGAATCCAGGGGATAGAGAAAGTATGTAATGCAAGTAGTGAAGCAAAGTCCCTAAAGAGGAAGAAAATGGATTTAAGGGCACCAAATGCAGGTGCTGGCTTTGGCAAAGGGAAGTGTTGGTGGAATCCGGTGATGAAGAACACACTTCTGTAGTCCTGTAGTCT
The DNA here is from genome assembly GCF_008692025.1 of Phocoena sinus. Taxonomy (NCBI): domain Eukaryota; kingdom Metazoa; phylum Chordata; class Mammalia; order Artiodactyla; family Phocoenidae; genus Phocoena; species Phocoena sinus. The sequence continues at coordinate 35,768,290 of NC_045766.1, forward strand.
GCAGGCTGCACCCCAGTGGCACCACCTGCCAGATGGAGACTCTGGGCCTGACAGAGGCAGCTGACTTGGGGATTAAGGTCATAGATCCTGGAGCCAGGTTGTTGGGTTCAAGCCCTGCCTCTGGCACATAGTAAGTGTATTATTATACAAAAGTTCTAAGCATAATCCCTGCCCTTGTTATTATCATAAAACTATTATTGGATCTATCAAAATTAGGGATGCCTCCACTTTCTGCAGTCTACTGACTCTACTCTGGTTCTGTAAATGGGTATAAGAATATCAAGCTCAGAAGACTAGTTTTAAATGATGTTTAAAACTAGACATGTTTTAAATGATGTAAAACATATGCTGTAGATTGGACACGTGATCAATTTTGGTCCCCTTGTCACTTCCTCTTCCCCCTCCTCTATCGACCTACAACATGGTGAACAGCACCAGTAAAATGATGTCAGGAACCAGACAAAGATGTCACAAAGAAAGAAAACTACAGGCCAATATCACTGATGAACATAGATGCAAAAATCCTCAACAAAGTACTAGCGAACAGAATCCAACAGCACATTAAAAGGATCATACACTATGATCAAGTGGCGTTTATCCCAGGAATGCAAGGATTCTTCAATATATGCAAATCAATCAACATGATACACCATATTAACAAATTGAAGGAGAAAAACCATATGATCATCTCAATAGATGCAGAGAAAGCTTTTGACAAAATTCAACACCGATGTATGATAAAAACCCTGCAGAAAGTAGGCATAGAGGGAACTTTCCTCAACACAATAAAGGCCATATATGACAAACCCACAGCCAACATTGTCCTCAATGGTGAAAAACTGAAACCATTTCCACTAAGATCAGGAACAAGACAAGGTTTCCCACTCTCACCATTATTATTCAACATAGTCTTGGAAGTTTTAGCCACAGCAATTAGAGAAGAAAAAGAAATAAAAGGAATCCAAATCGGAAAACAAGAAGTAAAGCTGTCACTGTTTGCAGATGACATGATACTATATATGGAGAATCCTAAAGATGCTACCAGAAAACTACTAGAGCTAATCAATGAATTTGGTAAAGTAGCAGGATACAAAATTAATGCACAGAAATCTCTTTCATTCCTATACACTAATGATGAAAAATCTGAAAGTGAAATTAAGAAAACACTCCCATTTACCATTGCAACAAAAAGAATAAAATATCTAGGAATAAACCTACCTAAGGAGACAAAAGACCTGTATGCAGAAAATTATAAGACACTGATGAAAGAAATTAAAGATGATACAAATAGATGGAGAGACATACCATGTTCTTGGATTGGACGAATCAACATTGTGAAAATGACTCTACTACCCAAAGCAATCTACAGATTCAATGCAATCCCTATCAGACTACCACTGGCATTTTTCACAGAACTAGAGCAAAAAATTTTACAAAAGACCCCGAATAGCCAAAGCAATCTTGAGAAAGAAAAACGGAGCTGGAGGAATCAGGCTCCCTGACTTCAGACTATACTACAAAGCTACAGTAATCAAGACAGTATGGTACTGGCACAAAAACAGAAATATAGATCAATGGAACAGGATAGAAAGCCCAGAGATAAACCCATGCATGTATGGTCACCTTATCTTTGATAAAGGAGGCAAGTATATACATTGGAGAACAGACAGCCTCTTCAATAAGTGGTGCTGGGAAAACTGGACAGCTACATGTAAAAGAATGAAATTAGAACCTTCCTAACACCATACACAAAAATAAACTCAAAATGGATTAAAGACCTAACTGTAAGGCCAGACACCATCAAACTCTTAGAGGAAAACATAGGCAGAACACTCTTTGACATAAATCACAGCAAGATCCTTTTTGACCCACCTCCTAGAGAAATGGAAATAAAAACAAAAATAAACAAATGGGACCTAATGAAACTTCAAAGCTTTTGCACAGCAAAGGAAACCATAAACAAGATAAAAAGACAACCCTCAGAATGGGAGAAAATATTTGCAAATGAAGCAACTGACAAAGGATTAATCTCCAAAATATACAAGCAGCTCAATATCAAAAAAACAAACAACCCAATCTAAAAATGGGCAGAAGACCTAAATAGACATTTCTCCAAAGAAGATATACAGATTGCCAACAAACACATGAAAGAATGCTCAACATCATTAATCATTAGACAAATGCAAATCAAAACTACAAGAGATATCATCTCACACTGGTCAGAATGGCCATCAGCAAAAAATCTAGAAACAATAAATGCTGGTGAGGGTGTGGAGAAAAGGGAACCCTCTTGCACTGTTGGTGGGAATGTAAATTGATACAGCCACTATGGGAACAGTATGTATGGAGGTTCCTTAAAAAACCAAAAATAGAACTACCATATGACCCAGCAATCCCACTACTGGGCATATACCCTGAGAAAACCATAATTTAAAAAGAGTCATGTACCAAAATGTTCATTGCAGCTCTATTTACAACAGCCAGGACATGGAAGCAACCTAAGTGTCCATTGACAGATGGATGGATAAAGAAGATGTGGCACATATATACAATGGAATATTACTTAGCCATAAAAAGGTACAAAACTGAGTTATTTGTTGTGAGGTGGATGGACCTAGAGACTGTCAGAGTGAAGTAAGTCAGAAAAGGATAAACAAATACCATATGCTAACACATATATATGGAATCTACAAAAAAAAAAGAAAATGGTCAGAAGAACCTAGGGGCAAGACGAGAATAAAGATGCAGACCTACTAGAGAATGAAGATACGGGATGGGGGGGAAAGGTAAGCTGGGACAAAGTGAGAAAGTGGCATGGACATATATACACTACCAAACATAAAATCGATAGCTAGTGGGAAGCAGCCGCATAGCACAGGGAGATCAGCTCGGTGCTTTGTGACCACCTAGAAGGGTGGGATAGGGAGTGTGGGAGAGAGGGAGATGCAAGAGGGAAGAGATATGGGGACATATGTATATGTATAATTGATTCACTTTGTTATAAAGCAGAAACTGATACACCATTATAAAGCAATTATACTCTAATAAAGATGTTAAAAAATGATATCAGGGATGACAGAGTGATGGAAATAGGCTACAATGGAATAACTCTAAATTTTTAAACCAATATTTTTTTCTTAGAAAACACTCTTGATTAGATTTTTTTCTTATTAAAGAGAAAGCTCTTCTTTTTTTAAAAAGATGATATATATTTCTTAGAGCAGGCACACTTTCTTTAAGTCTATAACTCTTGGAATATCTATATGAGAAATTACATAGAAGTATCTTTCCAGAGATATTAGAATATGAGGACATTGTTGGGTAGTTTACTGTGATTTTAGACATATGCTAGAAAGAATGCTTCCTAGCTCGTTGTCCTGTTGTTTTGAATATTAGCGTAAATCAGTCTGCTGAACGATTGGATGAGGAATGAGAGGGTGAACCTGAATAGGACAGGGATTAGGTAGCCAGAGCAAGTTCCTAGCATCCCAGCAGCAGCCTCTAGGGAGACGTGGGTCCTTAATGGTGACGATGATGTCCTGTGACTTAAGGACCATAAGGCTGTACTTGCCGTGTGCAGCTGTACCTCCAGGGTGGTGAGTCAGAAGCAGACATACCTGGGCAGGCACACCCACCCTCACCGTAGGGACTTGCTTCAGTCTGCATCTCTGTGATTGCTATTTGGGTTGTCTGGAGAAAATTGACCCAGTTTCTCACTGTTACATTCCTATGTTGGGCCATGTTGCTGCGTGTCCATTTCCTTCAGAAGAATTGCAGACACGTTGAAGGCACTGTCTATGTCTTGGTCCTCTGACTTGCTGTCAGGGTTCTCTCCTAACTGGATGTTAGTGGATTATATAGAGCACAGCAGCTGCAGTTCCTCTTCCCCTGGTATCCTCTGCCTTTCCAGAGGACAGGCTCGTGCAATGGCAGTAGCATTGGTTGAGGGGTTTGGAGACATGATTTGAATCCCATTTTGCTCCGTGACCATAGTTAGGTTTTAAAAGTTCTCCAGAACCACTGCCCCCTCTGTAAAATAGAAGACTAGGCAAGATGATCTCTTTGGGCTCTTTCCAGCTCTGAGAATACATGGTATAATGATATCATAATCCAGAGCGAAGGAGCAGAGTTTGATTTTCTGCTCACTGACCTTTATAGGGACTGTGCAGTTGTGTTAACTCTGAAAGAAAAAGGAAATGAGTTGATGCTTCGTTCTGAAGTTCTAAGAGCAGTAGAAAATTCTCTTTGATATTTAGAGTATATCATTTTAGTAATTGGTTGACCACTGCCAGATATGTTTGATTTTTTAGAAAATAAATTATTTAATAAATTCTTTAATAGAAGGAGAGTCACACAAACACCTTCAATTTGTAATGTCCCTGCTTATGAAATGTTTTCACCTTATCTCGTGTGCCTTCTCGCAACATAAATCACATGTTCTTATTTCCTACTTTCTGATGGGAGAACGTGCCTCATGAAGGTGGCCTGTCTGATCGTCCAGGCCTAGACCTTGGGTCTCCTGGTACCTCAGCCAGGGCTCTTTACTTGCTTTCAGTGTTTCCAAAACTATGGCACACTAGTTGTACCTGAGATGATGTTGGGGGACATGTGGACATTAAATCTCTCAGTGGTTTTATATTTGTTTTCATGAGCATTAGGAAAAAATGTATAACTTACACCTTAAACTTATGAATTCATGGTTATCGTGTCAGGGGACAAAGCTAAGATTTAAAGTGAGTCAGTTTAAAGGAAAATATTCAGTAAATATGAGTAGAGGTGGAACTCAGATCTGACAAAATCCTGAAGATGGTTCACAGAAGACTATTTAGTTCATCTCCTTCATATTTATCAAGCACCTATAGAGCATCATGCCATCTGCCCAGGGCTTCTTATATTCATTCTATTTAATCCATACAACAGCCCCATGGACTTGTTACAACCCACATCCTCTCTGATGAAGAACATGGCTCTGCTTATTCACTTTCTGTCTATTGCTGCTTAATTTTTTCTTCTCTTCCCATCAAGAGACTAAAAGATTCCCTGGGCTGCCTCTCTGAGAATAGGCTCAAGTATATTCCAGGTTACCTCTTTGAGCCATTGCTATTTTACTCCATGTCCAAGGTCAGCCTTTCTAGTTCTGTCTCTGTATATTGAATATTCTTCTCCTGGGGTGGGGTGACATCATGCTGTGATTTTAAAATTTAGCGTTAGTTATTTAGCTTTATTTTATACAGCTTAGGTATATTTTATATAGCTTGGTTTATTAATTTTTTACATTCACCCTTCAGCTTGTTGTGTACTTCTGGTGTTAGTCAACGAGAGACATTGTACATCTTGCTTTCTGTATAAGCCTCTGGGGCTATATAACCTGGGGGCAGATCAGCACGAGCTCTGATGTCAGGCCAGCCCAGTTCTGAACTCTGACTCCACTGTGCACTACCCACCACTATCTATGTGACTTTGGACCTCAGTCTCCTTACTTGTAAAATGGGAATAACAATATTAGACATTCATAGAGTTGGGAATATTAAATGAGATATCTATCAAAGGTTTAGCACAGTGCTGAGTGCATAGAAAGGACCCTTCAGCAAATGCTATTATCACTGTTCCCCTTTGGAGTGCCATCAGCCTTCATCTGTTACTTTACTTCCACGGTCTTTCTTTCTCTGGATTCCTTCCGTGTGCTTCCTAAGCCTGGGAAGATTCCTGGACTCTAAGAGAAAGGTCTTGACATGCTGCTTCCCTCCTTGCTTCACTTATAACCCTGTTCTTCTAAGTTTTACATTTATGCCCTCATTTAAAATCCTTTTTGATTAGCAAGGACCAAATGTCTGTCTGACATGTCCTCTCTCCATGTGGAGAGGATCAGTCCATTGTCTTTGGAATAGAGAGGCCTGGGTTTAAAGTATGGCTCTGTTGCTGGTTAGCTGTGTGGATTTCAGCAAATCGTGTAGCATCACTGAGCCTCAGTTTGTTCATCTCTATGGTGGAAATAGAAACATCTGCATTCTCTATCTTCTAGGATTTTAAAGGTTAGATCCAATAGTATGTGTGAAAATCCTTGGTATGCTATAAACCACTATCTATATATAAATAATCTATATATCTATATCTATATAAACCATAACCACTATATGTTTGCTACTTTATTATTTTTATTTTCTTCTGCCCTGAGACGTTGGCTCTGATTCAGTCTAGAACATGGCTTGAGAGCATGGTTACCCCTAATCTGCTTCTCTAGTAAACACAAGGGTAGATACAGCCACACTTCTCTCCCAGACCGTGGGCAGGGTTTCTTGGGTACACTGCAAAGACCATAACACCTGCCTTCCTTTCCTAATATCAGCAACTGCTTACTGAATACCTATTATAGACCCAGCCCTTTCCTTATATTATTCAATTTAATCCTTTCTAATAATCCGTGGTGTGGCTATTTTTTATCATCTCCACTTCATGGGAGGAAACTGAAACTTAGAAAAGATCCTCCCCATGGTCAGATTCGAGTAAGCAATAGAAATAGCACTTGAACCTGGATAGTGGGCTGCAGATGTTACCTCTTAACCCCACAGAATATTTCCTCCCCAAGTTTGGGTTAATTGTGGATGGCTACTGAGATGTTACTTTAGTAATTTTTCCTTCTACTTTCCATCACAGTACAAGGTTCTTTACTGGAACACAGTAAGGAATAACAGCTTCCCTCTTCCTGCTTAAGGTCCTTGCCTTTGCCCTGAAGGGCTGGGAGATGTCAGGCAGCAGCTCAGATGGGGAGGAAGTCACTCAGGTGGAGAGCAAAGCTCTGTGCAATAGAGTGGATTATGGATTTCAATATTTCTTCAGGCTTCTCTCCATCAAAAGAGCTATGTAAGAACAGAGGCCCAGGAGCCCCCCAAGCGGCATCCTCTATTAGATGAATTTTATTAGATGAATTTAACTCAATTTCAGATCTTAGGTTTGAGTCAGACTTTGGCCATCTCCCCTCACACAAGCTCTAAGAGGATGCAAAGGTTACACAGCAGCAGCTGCCCCGGCCTTTCCAATATTAGATTATGGTTGTCGCTAAATGGCATGTGCTAACGTTCTGCCAGAGATTTTCACTGTTGTATTTTGTGCTTTTGCTTTGCGGGAGGAGGAAGCCTCATAGTTCTGAGGAGCACTTGCTCCCACTTCTCTGGAAAGGACAGTTGAAACAATGTTTCCTTTCCCCAACAGCCTTTCTAGCGACCAGAGATACCATCAGGTGTCAGTCTTACAGTTTTGGAGGAAAATCTCCATTCCAAGGCAAGACAAATTGGGAGTTTTTTGTGCATTGGCACACACATTGCAACCTAATCACAAACAAAGACTTGCCAAATATTTCTTCAGTCATCAGGAAATTAAACTGGGCTCCAGACCAGATATTTGGTTCTGGTTTCCAATCCAGAAAGAGCTTATTAAGGTTAGGCTGTGGGTAAATGCCCTTTACAAAATAAAAGTCCATTGATTTTTTAATTAAAGGTAACCCTAGCTGCTAAATCCTGAAACCTCATTGACCTGATATAAGAAAGTTTATTTCCTACTCATGTAAGTCTAGTCAAGGGTAGGAAGTTCCAGTTAGGTGGGATCCAGGCTGATGCAAATTCTGTCATCTTCAGCTTTTGTTTTCTAAGCTGGCTGGTGGCTGAGTATTGACATTGATCCAGCAGACAGGAGAAGAATATGGGGGATCATACGGAAGATCACTGTAAGTGGCAGCTGTGGATAGAAGTCACATTGGCTGGAATCTAGTCACATGACCACACTGAACTGCAAGGGAGGCTGGGAATTGTAGTGCAAATGTGTTCCTAGGAAGAGAGGAAAACAGGCAAGGTGAGCAGCTGGCTGGTCTCTGCCACAGAACCATGGTCAGAGCAGAGTGAAGGAGGTGCTGAGGTAGAGTCTGGCTGCTTCCTGTAACAGGGAGGGGCCAAGGCACTACTTTCCCTTCAACGTTATTCCTCAGGACTGACCCGCCTGACCTGGCCTTTGCCACATGGTGGGTAAATCTCTTTTGGCTTCTCTACTTGGAACTCAATTTCCCGTTTCACTGAGAAGATTGAAAAGATTGATGGCCTTTCAGAAACCTGCAGATGGTGATTTGATATCAGCTTGGCAGGCATTTGGAACACAGCCTTGCTAATGTCAATCCATGGGTGCTCAGCTCCCATTTTGAACCTCTCAGAGTTTTTTTTAAATTACCCTAAGAGTCACATATGGCTGAATGAGCCAGGAGCCTTCCTGCAGTTTCTGTTTTATTCCTACTGCAGGCGGTTGTGAGGTGGAGTTGCCACAGTGCAGCAGGTCACCCCTTCCCATGGTAACAGCCACAGGCTCTGGCTGACAGCTCATGAGGCAGGATAAGGCACATGGAAACAAAGACCAGAGAGCCTTGTTGAGAGCCAAGAGAGCTCACTGATTCAGTCTGTTGTTTCAGAACTGGGCAGGTATGTGTCTTTAAGAGGAGTATCTACGATAGTATGTTCATTCAAACAATGTAATCATTACATATGTTTTTCTATAATGCACTTGCAGGATTCTTGAAGACAGATAAGCCAGTTGCTCTGTTCCCAGCAGCAGGGTGCACCATGGTTTTGAATATAATATTATTAGTAAAACTGCATATCATTTATGATGTTCTGGCATTCCTTCTCCATTTCGCTATTCTCACACAAGATACATGCACATTTTTGTGTGGAAGGGTGAGGAATTTGAGGAACAATTCAAGAGCCGTTTTTTAATCAAGTTTGAAATAGTTCACTTAAAAAAAATCAAAGCCCAAAGTGCATTTTGTAGCTTAATCTTCATATTTAATTTGATTATAGCAGTGAACATTAGGCATGAAACAAGCTGCCCAAAAGGACTGTTGAATTATTCAATTACCTATGGGACTGAGGAGGTGATAGTCAGCATAAACAATTCCACAAGTGGGGTGCATTAGAAAGATCAGCTCTTTCTGTCTCCAAGCTTAGTAAATTGCATTATGTGACTATCCAAACAGCAATTGCTTGTTGAACAAACTATTAAATGCTTAAGTCTGTTTGCAATATTTTAGGTTCCAGATGGTCATTTATATAAAAGAAATGGCAAAAAAATATTAAGTGTAAATGTGTTTTAGAAGTATTTTCAGTTGAATGAATTTCCAATGAAGTCAATATTCAGAATTCAAGGGCACTCTTTCCCTATATACAATATTGAAAGAATTTCTAACAATCAAACTAGAAAATTAAGCAGAAATGCATTCAAGAGGTTTGATCATCTGTTATGTTCATTTCTGGCAATATGGTGATACATGAGGCAGGCTTCTTGCCCTGAATAATCTCAGAGTCTTCTCAGGGAAGACAAGTCTACAATAACATTTGTATCGGTGTGATGTTTGAAGTGTGAATGAAGCGCTATGGAAATAAAGATAAGGAAATAATTAGTTCTACCAGGAGGCGGGGAGACGGAATAGAAATGTCAGGGAAAAATACACTCAAAATGCACCATTTCAACTCAACTTTTATAAGAATATGCAGGAATTTGTGTGTATGTGAACCAGCAAAGAGGCAGGTAGGAAAGGGGCAGCAGAAAGAAGTGTGTAGTCTGTAGCTCAAAAAGAAAGTTGACTCTTTCCTGGGCTAGGAATCAGCTAAGCCACTAAGTTACTAGTAACAGGGAAAAAGTTGGTGAGAATTGTCAAGATAATATTCCTAAATGCAGGAAATAATTCACTGTTAGGCCTCGTTCATTTGACATTGTCAGAGAGTGAAAATCTTCAGTCAAGAGATTTTCTCCAGTACCTGAAGCTTTCTAATTTAACTGTCAAGAATTTATTTTAACTTTTTAAACCTGAATAAGCAACTTGACACCTCTAGTTTATCTCAATAAATGTCAACTATTGTGCTATGTTAAAATGTCTTCAGGGACTTTTAAGGTCTATAGAACTATGTGCCTTGAAAATTAGAGGCCTTGTTTTGCTATTTGATTTTTAAATGTTGGCTTCTATATTTTTCCCCCTCCATGACTTTTTCTGTATCCTTACCTTGCTGTAAATTTTCCTTGTGCCTGTCAGGATGTCTGCCTCTAATAGCCCTTTTCATCAAATTTGCTATCTTTGCTGAGGAATGGGAAATAAGAAAATCTGTCTTGAATTATGATCAAGAAGGAGTGGGTTTATGAATTGAGGTACTCTCCCAGGAGGTTTGAAATGTGGGCTTTGTGATATCTTATTTGTTCATTTGTAGATTCCTGGCGATGTTATATCTAACCAGGTTGCTAAAAAGGTGACCTTTAAAAAAATTCAGTTGTGTTTTTAACATCTTTATTGGAGTATAATTGCTTTACAATGGTGTGTTAGTTTCTGCTTTAAAACAGAGTGAATCAGCTATACATATACATATATCCCCATGTCCCCTCCCTCTGCATCTCCCTCCCACCCTCCCTATCCCACTTCGCTAGGTGGTCACAAAGCACCAAGCTGATCTCCTTGTGCTATGCGGCTGGTTCCCACTAGCTATCTATTTTACATTTGGTAGTGTATATATGGCCATGCCACTCTCTCACTTCATCCCAACTTACCTTTCCCCCTCCTGCATCCTCAAGTCCATTCTCTATGTCTGCGTCTTTATTCCTGTCCTGCTCCTAGGTTCTTCAGAACGTTTTTGGTTTTTTTTTAGATTCCATATATATGTGTGAGGATATGGTATTTGTTTTTCTCCTTCTGCCTTACTTCACTCTGTATGACAGACTCTAGGTCCATCCACCTCACTACAAATAACTCAATTTCGTTTCTTTTTATGGCTGAGTAATATTCCATTGTATATATGTGCCACATCTTCTTTATCCATTCATCTGTCGATGGACACTTAGGTTGCTTCCATGTCCTGGCTATTGTAAATAGAGCTGCAATGAACATTTTGGTACATGACTCTTTTTAAATTATGGTTTTCTCAGGGTATATGCCCAGTAGTGGGATTGCTGGGTCATATGGTAGTTCTATTTTTGGTTTTTTAAGGAACCTCCATACATACTGTTCCCATAGTGGCTGTATCAATTTACATTCCCACCGACAGTGCAAGAGGGTTCACTTTTCTCCACACCCTCACCAGCATTTATTGTTTGTAGATTTATTGATGATGTCCCTTCTGACTGGAGTGAGGTGATACCTCATTGTAGTTTTGATTTGCATTTCTCTAATGATTAGTGATGTTAAGCATCCTTTCATGTGTTTGTTGTCAATCTGTATATCTTCTGTATACCTGTCCATTGGTGAAAGTGGGATGTTAAAATCCCCTACTATGATTGTGTTACTGTCAATTTCCCCTTTTATGGCTGTTGGCATTTGCCTTATGTAATGAAGTGCTCCTATGTTGGGTGCATAAATATTAACAATTGTTATATCTACCTCTTGGATTGATCCCTTGATCATTATGTAGTGTCCTTCTTTGTCTCTTGTAATAGTCTTTATTTTAAAGTCTATTTTGTCTGATATGAGAATTGCTACTCCAGCTTTCTTTTGATTTCCATTTGCATGCATATCTTTTTCCATACCCTCACTTTCAGTGTGTTTGTGTCCCTAGGTCTGAAGTGGGTCTCTTGGAGATAGCATATATATGGGTCTTGTTTTTTTATCCATTCAGCCAGTCTGTGTCTTTTGGTTGGAGCATTTAATCCATTTACGTTTAAAGTAGTGATTGACATGTTTGTTCCTATTACCATTTTCTTAATTGTTTTGGGTTTGTTAATTGTAGGTCTTTTCCTTCTCTTGTGTTTCCTGCCTAGAGAAGTTCCTTTAGCATTTGTTGTAAAGCTGGTTTGGTGGTGCTGAATTCTCTTAGCTTTTGCTTGTTTGTAAAGGTTTTAATTTCTCTGGCGAATCTGAATGAGATCCTTGCTGGGTAGAGTAATCTTGGTTCTAGGTTTTTCCCTTTCATCATTTTAAATATGTCCTGCCACTCCCTTCTGGATTTCAGAGTTTCTGCTGAAAGATCAGCTGTTAACCTTATGGGGATTCCCTTGTGTGTTTTTTGTTGCTTTTCCCTTGCTGCTTTTAATATATATTTTTTGTATTTAATTTTTGATAGTTTGTTTAGTATGTGTCTTGGTGTGTTTCTCCTTGGATTTATCCTGTATGGGACTCTCTTTGCTTCCTGGACTTGATTGACTATTTCCTTTCCCATATTAGGGAAGCTTTCAACTATAATCTCTTCAAATATTTTCTCAGTCCCTTTCTTTTTCTCTTCTTCTGGGACCTCTATAATTCAAATGTTGGTGCATTTAATGTTGTCCCAGAGGTCTCTGAGACTGTCCTCAATTCTTTTCATTCTTTTTTCTTTATTCTGCTCTGCAGTAGTTTATCCACTATTTTATTTTCCAGGTCACTTATCTGTTCTTCTGCCTCAGTTTTTCTGCTATTGATTCCTTCTAGAGAATTTTTAATTTCATTTATTGTGTTGTTCATCATTGTTTGTTTGCTCTTTAATTCTTCTAGATCCTTGTTAAATGTTTCTTGCATTTTGTCTATTCTATTTCCAAGATTTTGGATTATCTTTACTCTCTTACTCTGAATTCTTTTTCAGGTAGACTGCCTATCTCCTCTTCATTTGTTAGGTCTGGTGGGTTTTTACCTTGTTCCTTCATCTGCTGTGTGTTTCTCTGTCTTCTCATTTTGCTTAACTTACTGTGTTTGGGGTTTCCTTTTCATAGGCTGCAGGTTCGTAGTTCCCGTTGTTTTTGGTGTCTGCCCCCAGTGGCTAAGGTTGGTTCAGTGGGTTGTGTAGGCTTCCTTGTGGAGGGGACTGGCGCCTGTGTTCTGGTGGATGAGGCTGGATCTTGTCTTTCTGGTGGGCCAGGACCACATCTCGTGGTGTGTTTTGGGGTGTCTGTGACCTTATTATGATTTTTAGGCAGCCTCTCTGCTAATGGGTGGGGTTGTGTTCCTGTCTTGCTAGTTGTTTGGCATGGGGTGTCTAGCACTGTAGCTTGCTGGTTGTTGAGTGGAGTTGGGTCTTAGCGTTGAGATGGAGATCTCTGGGAGAGCTTTTGCCATTTGATATTACGTGGAGCCGGGAGGTCTCTGGTGGACCAATGTCCTGAACTTGGCTCTCCCACCTCAGAGGCACAGGCCTGACACCTGGCTGGAGCACAAAGACCGTGTCAGCCACACGGCTCAGAAGAAAAGTGAGAATAAAAGAAAGAAAGAAAGAAAAATAAAATAAAATAAAGTTATTAAAATAAAAAATTTTTTAAATTATTAAAATTTTAAAAAACACAAGCAAGAAAGAAGAGAGCAACCAAACCAAAGAAGAAATCCACCAATGATATCAAGCACTAAAAACTATACTAAAAAAAAACAAAAACAAAACTCAGACAAATGGTAAAAGCAAAGCTATAGAGACAAAATCACACAAAGACACATACACATGCACACTCACAAAAAGAGAAAAAGGAAAAAAAAAATATATATAAAAAAAAGAAGAGAGCATCCAAATCAGTAAACGTATCTACCAATGATAATGAACTCTAAATACTAAACTAAGATAAACATAAAACCAGAAACAAATTAGATGCAGAAAGCAAACCCCAAGTGTACAGTTGTTCCCAAAGTCCACTGCCTCAGTTTTGGGATGATTCGTTGTCTATTCAGGTATTCCACAGATGCAGGGTTCAATCTAGTTGATTGTGGAGCTTTAATCCGCTGCTCCTGAGGCTGCTGGGAGAGATTTCCCTTTCTCTTCTTTGTTTGCACAGCTCCCGGGGTTCAGCTTTGGATTTGGCCCCATGTCTGTGTGTAGGTCACTGGAGGGCGTCTGTTCTTCGCCGAGACAGGACAGGGTTAAAGGAGCAGCTGACTCAGGGTCTCCAGCTCACTCTGGTGAGGGGAGGGAGGGGTACTGAGTGCAGGGCGAGCCTGCGGCGGCAGAGACCGGCATGACATTGCACCTGAGGGGCGCCGTGTGTCCTCCCGGGGAAGTTGTCCCTAGATCACGGGACCCTGGCAGTGGCGGGCTGCACAGGCTCCCGGGAGGGGAGGTGTGGGTAGTGAGCTGTGCTTGCACACAGGCTTCTTGGTGGCGGCAGCAGCAGCCTTAGCGTTTTATGCCCGCCTCTGGGGTCTGCGTTGATAGCTGCGGCTTGCGCCCGTCTCTGGAGCTCCTTTAAGCAGCGCTCTTAATCCCTTCTCCTCGCGCACCAGGAAACAGAGGCAAGAAAAAGTCTCTTGCCTCTTGGGCAGCTCCAGAGTTTTTCCCGGACTCCCTCCAAGGTAGCCGTGGTGCACTAACCCCTTCAGGCTGTGTTCACGCCGCCAACCCCAGTCCTCTCCCTACATCCAACCGAAGCCCAAGCCTCGGCTCACAACCCCGCCCGCCCCGGCGGGTGAGCAGACAAGCCTCTCGGGCTGGTGAGTGCCGTTCGGCACCGATCCTCTGTGAGGGAATCTCTCTGCTTTGCCCTCTGGACCCCTGTTGCTGTGCTCTCCTCCGTGGCTCTGAAGCTTCCCCCCCGCCCACCCCCGTCTCCGCCTGCAAAGGGGCTTCCCAGCATGTGGAAACTTTTCCTCCTTTACAGCTCCCTCCCACTGGTGCAGGTCCCGTCCCTATTCTTTTGTCTCTGTTTTTTCTTTTGCCCTACCCAGGTACATGGGGAGTTTCTTGCCTTTTGGGAGGTCTTAGGTCTTCTGCCAGCGTTCAGTAGGTGTTCTGTAGAAGTTGTTCCACGTGTAGATGTATTTCTGATGTATTTGTGGGGAGGAAGGTGATTTCCACGTCTTACTCCTCTTCCATCTTGAAGATCTCCTCAGTTGTGATTTTATTTGAACTAACATTGGAATCTTTGGGAAAATGCCAAAAGCTGTACATGCCTCCAGTTGAAGTTTATCTTGGAATAACCCTTAGAGACTTTAGAAAAGCAAACCATGTAGATGCAATTTTTCAAAATGTTGATGGGACACTTGTGCTCTTAATTGTATAAATTTCCCCAGGTGAAAAGAACGTTCTATCATAAATAAAGTAAGCAAAGTGAAGCTATTCATTTGTCTTCCACGGCAGAAGCACAGGGCAGGTTTTTCAGCAGATTGATTTTCAGCAGGATTGCCTTGGCACTTTAGTCAGTGATGAAACATTTATAATTATGATACAGTGCAATGACATTTCAAGAGGCAAGGTAGTACACGTGGGGCTTCAAAATACATAAACCAGTATAGCGTAGTTAACTCTGAGGAGGTAATATTGTTTTCCCTATTTTTCTGAGGAAGAAACAGAAAACTCAGCACTCACATCACACAGTAGTACATTGTTGGGCAAGGCTTTAAACTCCTGTCTGTCTGGTTTCTAAAGCTCCTGGAAACTTGTACTTTATTCCAGTCCTTACAATAACTGACTTTTAATGTTGCCAATTTACCTGGATGTTTCTTTCCTCATTGGTAAAACAAGAGAATTGAACCAGCTGATTTCTAAGATTTCTTACAGTTTCAGTAGAATCATAGATTTTTTAGATTAACCTTAAGTGCCCAGAAGAAGATGATGAAGAGGTAGATTGGTTCAGACGGAATGATCCCAATAAGACCTCTCAACAATGTGTCATATCACAGCACTGAAACTATACATTTTTAGGCCTTGGTTTGTAGCTGAGGTTTACCTATAGGCCTCCCAGCCTTGTCTCGGACAAGTTCTAGACCCTGAAAGAATAATGTGCAGAAGACAATGGATGAGCCCGTTGGCAGAGCAGGAGCAGTAACTGCAGAGGTGAGGGAGTCTCTGCTGCTTTCAAATCTGCTTTCTGAGTAGATGCTTAAGGAGGGATGGAGGGATTTCTCGCCAGATGAGGAACAAATCAGCTTTATCCAGATAATCTTTCACTTCTCTTTAGGAAGGAGAAAGTGAAGAGGGTAGAGACCCATAGACCCGTATTTAAAGCCATCCCGTCCATTTTGCAGTCATGTAGCCCATAGCATTGAAATCTCCTGAAAATTGTTGCTTGCTTAGTCTGTCCACATCGGATGCATATAGCCAGGCCTGCTGTTCACTGCAACACAAGGGCATCATCCACACAGGCTTCAGTGTCGATGGGCAATCCCTTGAGTTGTGCAATGCAGCAGGTGCTATAACAACAACCACCGTTCATTCTGTGCCAGCTATTCAGATACCATATTCCCTTTAATCTTTGCAAGGCTGTGTTGTAATATGGTGAGGTGTATTTTCCAGAGGAAGAAATGGCACTCAGAAAGTGCCCGCGGTCAATCCACTACTTTGCTGTAGGGGTAGGAATCGAACCCAAGTCTTCCTGCTTTCACAGTCCATGCTCTTTCTACCATACTCCACCCCCAATCCGTGGAAATTCTCCAAGTCAGGCCAAAGCAGACTGGGATAAGGGGGGAACGTGCTCTTAGCATTTTGGAAGCATTGCTTCAGTGATGATTCGACAGCATGTGACCACAATACTATCCTGACCTCAAGCCTTCTGTGGCTCAACATTACTTAAAAAGAGAGTGTGGGGCTTCCCTGGTGGTGCGGTGGTTGAAAGTCCGCCTGCCGATGCAGGGGACACGGGTTCTTGCCCCGGTCTGGGAAGATCCCACATGCCGCGGAGCGGCTGGGCCCGTGAGCCATGGCTGCTGAGCCTGCGCATCCGGAGCCTGTGCTCCATAACCGGAGAGGCCACAACAGTGAGAGGCCCGTGTACTGCAAAAAAAAAAAAAAAAAAAAAGAGAGTGTGAAGCCCATATAATAGGACTAAGGCCTCACCTCCCACCTTGCTTCCTCCTCACCTACCTCTTCTCCAAGGCACTCTGTGTCCCCAGTGGCCATATTTCAAGGCATTTCTGGCCACAGAGTGTACTTTTGCACATTGCAGCCCCATTGGCCACTTCCTTTGCATTAGCCTTAGAACAAAGGCCACGTTTTGTCATCTTTTGGGACACTTGCAGAAAGAGCAAGAGAGTCACACCCAAAGTAGTGAAAGGAGACTTGCTGCAAATACCAAAATTCAAAGATGCTTTCTGGTTGTGGATGTGGGTCAGTGTGGGATAAATGCAGGTGCAGTGAGATACCAAGGGTCAGTCCTGCGCACAAGCCCTGTAGTCAAGGAAGAGACCCGAAGACCTGGTGGCCCTTAAGTATGCTTCTATTTTTCTTAAGACAAGGCTACAATGTGTATCTCTCTGCATATGTTAGCAATATGACAATTACACCTCGGGGAGGGGTTGTTTTTATGTTGTAGTGCAATAGTGTATAATATACCAGCTGCAAGGATAAGGAGAAGAGATAAAGCAGGCTGAGACTGAGGTGGAGGCGCTGTTTTTGGGAGCTGAGGCTGCCTTAACAGGGGCTCTCCATTACTCCCATGCTGTAACCCCATGCACTGAATGTGTGTCCCTTCCCCAGTCCTGCTGGGACGGTTTTATTCTATTCCTAAACACATTTTGGCCTAAAAGGAGGTGAGAGGGATTGTCTAGAAAAGGTCCAATCAATGATAAACAAACTTTCAAGATTAGCCTTCTTGCTTGATTGCAAACCTCTGAAAGAACTCCCTCCACCCTTCCAACCCCTTCCCTTTCCTGCTGCTGTCACTGACGCTGGGTTTCCATGTCTCCTCACTGCTTGCCGGTATTGTAGCTCATAGTGCTCTGCTCTGTAACCTTTACTGGTCTCCCTCCTCCCCTCTACTGTGAGCTTCTCGCAGTAAAGAGCAAAGATAATGTTTTCTTCATTGTGTGGCGTTCATACGACCCACACATCTTTAACTGTGCTCTCACCACATACAACTAGACCTGCAGGGAGCTCTGGCAAAGGTGAAGAGAAGATGGTAATGACAAGAAGAGAAACTCCTCTGATGGTTCCCAGCAGGATTGGAGGCAGACGTTTCAGTCAGGTGACTGCTTTCTGTCACAGCATCACCTGCAGAGCAAAAGGACGTAGTTCCCATAAGTAATCGGAATGGGAAGGCAGGCTCGGATCTGTGGTCTGGTGTCTCTTGTCTAAATTCATTTGGACAGAACCAGCACTCCTTCACCCCAGCCATGGAAACACAGTCCCATTCCCCTGGCCTCACTAGCTCCTGCTTCGGTTTTCAACTGTAGTCCAAGACAACTTTTAGATGACAGTACCCTGTCCATAAATCTAGGATACGGTGTTTAATAAGTCACCTCTTTAGCCAACAAAAGTTTAAAATTAGGCTATAAATACAATTGGTATATTCCAAGAATAATAGCATCAATCTCATGGGCCTGGTATGTTAGAGAACTAGCTAATAATTCATTGAGTCAACACAGGAAGGGTTTTCATCTCTGCAGAATTTTAGCCCAAGTAATTTTTAAGACTCACAGGACATCAGATCTGGAAGAATCTTAGAGATTACTTAAGCCTGAGCTCATACAAAAACTAAGGGGACAGAGAGGTCAAGACCTGCTCAAGGTCACACAGTTATTTATGAATGCTGAGCAGGTGTGGATAAAGCCTGTTCACCATCCAGGGCTATGTGAGCTTCTATTTGTGACTTCTAAGTCCCAGGGCCTCTTGCACCCCATCAGCAGAACATGGTTGGAAGCATCACTCTCATCAGTTGGCCATGTCATTTTTCCCACACTCTGCTGACCCTGGGTTTGCATAATAGTTCAAGATTCTGAACAGTATGTAGTAATTATCATCCCGAGACACAGAAAGACAGCAAGACATTAACTGTCCCCCTAGCTGCTCAGAGCCATTTCTTATAGTCTTATACTTGTCATTTAAAGTTGATTTTCATTTGCATTGACAGCCAAAGAGACACACAGTTCCCTTATAAATATAGTTTCTACTCCCCATCTTCAAACTGGGACTTTTTATGACAGTTTTCAACTTTTAGAACTTAGTGAAAAGAAACTTCAGTTTCAGACAAATACTGGCTTTCTTATCCCTCTCTCCTCTCTTGGGCCTGGTTCTGTATTCAGAGGGCAGAAAAAAACATTGAAGGGGGCTCATGTCTCATTATTCACGACTGCTCTTGTAGATCACCTCTGTTTCTTCCTTGGCTGGAACTCCACTGGAGGAACCACTTCTGTGGCTGATTTAACCAGTGGCTAGCGTAAGTGATTGAGCAATAGATAGAACTTTACTTGGGAATTCGAGTTTCTCTTTAACTCTGTCCTGCTGCCTGATTTCTCTTCTAACTTTTCTGGCCTTCTCCTTGTAAGCTTTTATTTCTCTCTTGAGGCTCAGAGCTTTGGCTGCTGGGGTGAAAATGGAAACAGATTGACAAGGGGAAAGGTAGCTTTGGGGAATTTAAAATTCAAGCAAGTAAACCATTAATATCCTTGAAGTGTCAGTCATGCACAGAACACCATGCTGATTATTATGGAGGTCACAAGCTTTTGCCAGATACAGTCGTCCCTCCCCTCAAAGAGGAGTAAGTCTAGAGGGGGAGTTAGATGTGCACTTGCAGGAGGAGGTATCTAATACTCTGGGGCAATATATTATCATTCTGTGTTTCCCAAGTTAGGTACAAGTACCACTGGTGGACAAGGAGATGATATTAGTGTGTACACAGATAGAGCATTAAATAAATTTGATTCCAATTGTAAAGGTGGTATATTCCAATTTCAATTTCCTCTCAATTCTTCTGATAACCTAAAAAGAAAAAAGAGAGAGGAAAGAAAAGAAAGTCTCAGATCTGTGCTAAAATACCTTAAATACCTCTCTAACTCCTTTTAATCTTCTCAATAAAAACTGAAAAGATAGGACATTTGGACACCAATAATTTCCACCTACAGTTTAATACTATTCTTCATTTTAAATTTTATTTATTTTTTACAGTTTGCATTCTATTTTATTACAAGTGATAAAGTTTTTCTTTTTATGATGCTTGTAATGTTTCCTTACTGAATGTCTTAGTTAGGGTTGCTGTAACAAATTACTATAGAGTATGTGGTTTAAGCAACAAACACTTGCTTTTCATAGTTCTGGAGGTTAGGAAGTCCAAGATCAGGGTGTCAGCATGGTCAGGTTCTGCTGAGAGCCCTCTTCCTGTTTTACAGACAACCATATTTGGCTGTGTCCTTATATGGCAGAAGGAGAGTGAGTTAGCTCTCTGGCCTCTTCTTGTAAGGGCACTAATCCCATTCATGAGGGCTCCACTCTCATGACTTAATCAACTCTCAAAGACCTCATTTTCAAATACCATCACAATGGAGATTAATTTCAACACATGAAAATTTGGAGGGACACAAACATTCAGTTCATAACATTTAGGTTAAAAAACGCAAGCTAACTCCAAACGGTAAGCAAATAATGGTATAGGTGTTACAAAAATATGGCAAAAACCATTGGGGATGTGCAAATGTTTGGGAACAGTTTAGAATTGTTAAGTGAATGCCTTAGAAGTGAATTGCAAGATGAATTTCAAGGAATGATTGTATACCAGGGGCTGGGATCTCGGGGAAGAATTCCTAGAGGAGGTGAGCTTTAAGGGAACATTTGAAGGGACTGGCTAGAAGCCAAGTGAGCAAAGATATGGTGATCGGTGGGCTGGGAGCAGGAAGCCTGTTGAACTGGATGAACCATTCATGTCCAGGAGTCATGGTTGGAGGAGAGTCACAGCTGGAATCACAAGGTGGAAGGACCTTATATGAGGAGACTCTTTGCTTTTTTTTAAACTTTGTATTTTCAGATAATTATGGATTCACATGCTGTTATAAGAAACAATACAGAGAGATCCCATATCCCCTTTACCCAGTTTCCCCCAATGATGACATCTTACATAACTACAGTTCAAAATCTCAATTAGGAAATTGACAATGATACAAGCCACTGACATTATTCAGACTTCACTCATTTTACATGCACTCGTGTGTGTGTGTGTTTGTGTGTGTATTTAGTTCTATGCAATTTTAGCACGTGTGTAAATTGGTGTGTCCGCCACCATAGTCAAGACATAACAGTCTTCTACCCTTTTATAGCCAGAGGCACCGTCCCCCACTTTCTTCTTCCCTCTCACCTGGCAACCACTAACTGGTTCTCCATCTCTATAATTCTGTCAGTTCAAAAATGTGATATAATTGGAATCATACAGTATGTAACCTTTGGCATTGGCTTTTTGTCATTCAGCATAAGATTTACCCACAATGTTGTTTGTATCAGTAGTTCATTCCTTTTTATTGCTGAGTAGTATTCATAACACGGATATACCATGGTTTACCGTTCATCCTTTGTAGAAAATTTGGGTTGTTTCCAGTTTGGGGCTGTTATGAATAAACCTTCTATGAACATCTGTGTACAGGTTTTTGTGTGAACATAGATTTCATTTCTCAAGAGTAAATTTCTGTTTCATATGGTAAGTTTGGTGTGTTTAGCTTTATAAGAAACTGCCATACTCTTTATGGAAGTCGTGGTACAATTTTATATTCCTACCAGCAGTTTATGAGTGATCCAGGTTCTCTGAATCCTTGTCAGCATTTAGTGTTATCATTTTATTTTAGCTATTTTGATAGGTGTGTAGTGATATCTCATTGTGAATTTAGTTTGCATTTTCCCTAATGGTTAATAATTAAACATCTTTTCATGTGCTTATTTGCCATTCCTCCTCAGTGAAATGTCTGTTCATACCTTTTGTCCATTTGCTCATTGGATAGTTTATGCTTTTATTCTTGAGTTTGAGATTTTGTTTCTTTATATGTTCTAGATATAAGTTCTTTGTCAGATATGTGATTTGCAAATACTTTCTCTCAGTCTGTAATTTGCTTTTTTCATTCACTTTACAGGGTCATTCACAGATCAAAAGTTTTGAATGTTGATGTGATCCAATCTATAATTTTTTCCTTTTATGGATTGTGCTTTTGGCATCAAGTCTAAGATTCTTCTCTTAGCCCCGGTTCCTGGAGGTTTTCTCCTAAGTTTTTACCTAGAAGTTTTCTAGTTTTACATTTTACATTTATGTCTGTGATCCATTTTGAGTTAATTTTTGTAAAAGTGTGAGGTTTTAGTCAAGGGTTCGTTAATTTTGTTTGTTTGTTTTTGCTTATGAATGTCCAGTTGCTCCAGCACCGTTTGTCAAAATGCCTGTCCTTCTATTGAATTGCTCTTGCATCTTTGTCAAAAATCAATTGGGCATATTTGTGTGGGTCCTTTGCTTTTTAAAGTCACCTTATTAATATTTCCTATCATTTGACTGTAACATCTGAAAAAGAAAAATGGTGTGGGCCTTTCACCCAAATGAATCATGTCACTAGTATAATAAATTATTTGATTATGGAATATTTGATGATTTAGAGAGATCTCATTACACACTCATGAATCATCCCCAAGGCCTTATGAGAAGAGAATATTTGGCCTATCTCCCACCAAAATATTTCCTTTTACCTAAATAGAAAGACATGGGGAATGGTGCCCATACTTTTTTTTCCCCAGGGCCAATAAGGGGTTGCTTAAGTTCGACTTTTCAAACTTTACAGGGACGAGAAATGCGATTGGCCTTGGTCAGGCTTCGTTTTGCACAGGCTTTGGCAGGGACTTATAACCAGCAGTTCTGCCAGGAGCTCAGGAGCCTGCTCACATACAAAAACGATAAGGGACATCTAAGGAAAACAAGCTGCTCCCTTTTAGGGACACACCAAAGCTAGATAACCCAAGATAATCATAGCAAGATACAGCCAGTCTTAGAGCTAAGTACTGTGAAGTTAACTTTGCTTCCTTGAGTTTTTGAAGTATGCATCTGTATAAACCTGCTTGTGCAGACATCCCCAGCCCCAAGCTGGGTCTGCCCAAATCCAGCGAATCGGCTCTGAAATGTAGACGGCACCTAGCAGTAACAAAGCCGCCGCCTCAGGCAGCCTGTTGGCCTGTTAGGCCCAGTGGAGCAGCGGAACGGAAATATCTGGAGAAGTTTTTACGTGTCCATGGAATTTCGTTGCAGGAAACCACCAGGGCAGAGACGGGCATGGCTTACAGGTACTTGCTGGTTGCAATGTTATCCAACCAGGGCACTGCACTGAAGTCAAAGGTTGTTGTTATTAAAGAAAGAAGGATTGAAATAGCAAAAAAAATACTATATAGCAGAAGGAAAAGAAAAATGAACGCAGTGAGCCCTCTTCTTGGGCTGCCTTAGTTTTTCAAGCTTTAATTTGTCCACTTTCTCTTCGCTTCAAAGATTACATAAAGATAGTCCAATTCACCTGTAGAAGTTCCCAACCTTGTGCCATTAGAAATGTCTTTGGCTTGATACTTAAGCAAAAGTATGTGATTTAGCAGATCGTAATGAAGAATGGGTGCTCTGTTCTTCTTAAGGGAATATATAAATTAAGACTAGAATTTTTTTAATGCTGCCTGGCCTTCAAGGCTGTTATTTTCTTTTAAGCCTGAATCATGTGGTTGTGCTAATAGCTAATAAAGTAGTTCATGAGACTGAGCAGGTTCTTGAAATAACAGCACTTTTTATCAGTGTAGCCCAAGATAAATTACTGGTTGTTCTCTAACCTTCCAATACCATCATTTATTCTGTGAAAGATTAACAAAAAGGAGAAATTTTTTCCTAGTATGGGGTTGGATGTATAATCTTTTAAAATTGCTCTGGAATGGGAAGATCATTCTTTTTTCTGAGCAATTATTGTTCAAACCTCTATGAGATATGTCTGTGCTTAGCTAAATCACCCAGCTGTACCCGCACAAGTACTTCCTTGACAAATGCCTAGAGTTTTAAATATCCAGGAAGCTGAGCAAAAGCTGTTCAGAAGGACAAAGGTGCTGGAAACTAAAAACAAAAACAAAAAACAAAACCCGGAGCCCTTAGCGTTTATAAAGAACAGTTGTTTTAGCTCAAGTCAAAACTTCCAGTTCACAGAATGAGATTGTTTTTGCATAGACAAGATGTCCCTAAATGATTTTATTTTTCTATAATCAAAAAGTTTATTTTAATGCAGTACCTACTGCTCTAGTTATCAGCTAATTTGATTAATAAAGCAATTTGCAATGAGATGGCTCATCTCTGGAGAGCAAAGTATTTCACACAGACTCTTTTTGCAGAAAAGGGCTCCTGCAGAAGACGAATGAAGTCTTCTAGGTTTATAGGGCATATAAACATAAGACAGCTCACCCCATCATGCTTTAGAAGTGGAGCCTAAGAAGAATCTAACAACCTTTCCAAGAGAACCTATGGCTCTACACCCTAGGATGGAGGAGATGATGTCATTCCTCACCCACCTTTCCTGAATCTGTCTTTACTAGAAGGAGCTACCTTCTCTCTGACTCTCCGTATTCTCTCACTCTATTCTCCATGCTTTCCTTGACCCTCAGTGGTAATAATGGTGGAATATAGATCTGGTGAAGATGGACTGTTTCGCTGTTTCAAAAACAATGTGTCTTTGCATCTTTGTCCCAGGATGGGTGGTATCACCATGAACACTTTTATAAATCTTCAGAGGGCAGGCCTCTTTCTCTCAAAGTCCTGGTTTGAATATCTACTACATATTTTGTGATGTGTGCCAGTGTTAGACAAAGATATGTTCTAGGACAGTGTTTTCTAAGCACTTATGGAGCACAGGAACGCTCCCTTCAAATAGGTAAGAACAAAGGTCTCCTAGTTGAGGGTGGGGGCTTGGAGCCCACCTGCTTGAGGGGAGCAGTCATCCCAGCTTGGTTTCCCAGGCACGCCTGCAGATCCCATCCTCTGCACGGCTTGAGAGTACAGTTCTGAGGTGACTCTTCAAGATGCCTTGGAGAGCAAGGCTGGCAGGTCCATCTCACAGAGGCAGGCTTTTAGGCAAGCGTATGTGCCACTAGACCACATTCTTGTAGGAAATGGGACTTAGAAGATCATTGTTCCTAGATCAGAATATGAGGAGAGAAAGTACAGTTAAATAGATACTTGGCCCCAGAAAATAGCCAAGGCTTTGAATTATGATGAACTTGCTATTCTCTGCCACCTCTTCCTGACACATGTCACCTTTACCCCTCCCCACTCCTTTCTCCAAATGTCCATAGTACTTTGTCTATTCTTTTTTCAAGGCACTTATTAAGTATCCTTATTTAAAACATTCTCCTTTAAGCATTAGGGATGGATTTTTAAGGAAGAGTATCCAGGTTCTCTTGGTTCCTGCCCAACCTGGCTTTTGACCTTGACTTCTTATAGCTGTAATTGGGGTTAGGTGAGGAGACTTTTTTATTCTTCTTTACCTTGATTTCCACCTCCCCCCAAGACCATGGCTATGTTAAAAGACCTCATTCAACCTGCCTTTTCTGTTTTCTTCTTTCTGAAGGGTATTATTTCATGTGTAGTGGAAAGAGAATGGGCTTTGGAGTTAATCAGGCTAGAGTTCAAATCCCAGCTCTTCTGCTTTACAAACTGTGTGACACTGGGAGTCATATAAGTTGGTGTGACATATAAGTTCCTAACACACAGTAGATGTTCACTAAATGTAGGTTCCGTTCCTGCTTATTCTGTGTTTCCTGTCAATCATTCTGGGGGCAGGGGATGAAAGCCCCCTATAGCTGAAACATACGAATGGAGAAGATAGAGTATTCTCAGAAAGAAAAGAAAGAATTAAAAACTTTGCAATAATAACCCTGTGTATATGCTAAAAATCATCATGTTGTACTTTAAACGGGTGAATTGTATGTATGTAAATTATATCTCAATAAAGTGGTTAAAAATAATAAGAGAAGTTTTTAAAAAATCTGCAGTAATTCACAATCTGTGTAGGTTTCCATGCTGAGCTTAGAATTCTGAGAGGTCTGGAAGAGCTGGGTAAGCTGTTTTCTCTTCCTAATTTGGTCAGATGCCATTGCAGCCTTCAGCCCAATACCAGCTGCTCGGGTCCCTCGATCATCTGTGAGAGAGCATTATGTTGTGTTTCCATGGAGATTTGGTTATATTTCTAACTAAGGGTGACCAGGGGAGGGAAAAAAATCAGTAAATATGCAAACACATGTATCAACTGAAAAGAAATGGGAGGAAATTGTTTGAATGTGGTGTAAAAAGTGCCAAGTTGCTGTGTCGATCCTTCTGTTGGCTTAGAATTTTCAGCAAAAATAGAAGTTTTTTGTGAATTCATTTTTAAAATATCTATGAAATAGTCACCCAAGAGGGTCCTTCAGTTATTTCTAGGAGGCTATCTCTATTACAAAGCATTGGACTCTGAGCCAGACAGTGAACCTGAGCTTGTGTCAAAGTAGAAGTACACTGAGAATTAGTTTTATGGACAAAGCACAAAAACAATCTAGATGGAGTAAGGATGCAGTAGACACCCAGCTTTGAAGCAATTTTATAATACTCACATAAGCCGGGAGGAACTCAAATGGATGTAAAATGAAGGTCTAATCCAAGGGACCCCAAACTTTTTCTGTAAAAGGCCACATAGTAGATATTTTAAGATCATGGGCTACATCTGCCTTTGTCCTACCTACTGAACTCTGCCCTTGTAGGTGGAAGCAGCCATTGACAATAAGCAAAGGAGTGGGCGTGGCTATGTTCCAATTACACTTTACTTATGGATGCTGAAATTTGAGTTTCATATAATTTTCTCATACCACAAATCTTCTTCCTTTTTTTCCTCCCAAACCATTAAAAAAAAAAAAGCCAATCTTATCTTACAGACCATATGAAAACAAGTGGCAGGCCAGATTTGGCCAGTAGGCCATAATTTGCTGACCCCTGGTCTAGAAAACAAAGCTTTCAGTTGTACAGACTATTTATTTGTTGTGTTTATTTATTTATTTTTAAACCTCCTTGTTTCCAGAGGTATTTAAGGTGCCCAACTGCATATAATTCAGAAAGATAAAAATAAATTAAAAAAGAGGTAATTCACTGGTGGTCCAGTGGTTAGGACTCTGTGCTTTCACTGGCGAGTTCAATCCCCTGGTTAGGGAACTAAGATCTCACAAGCCGCGTGGTGTGGCCAAAAAAAAAAAAAAAAAAAAGTATGAGACCTAGAAAGATTAAGAACAGGAAAGGAAGGCAGCCTGGGGTGAGTGAGGGTGACATGGGCAAGCCATGCCCTTGCACCTGGATTTGGCCCTGCGCTTTCCAGTAGCACCAAGCTGGGAAGAGGGCCATGGAGCTCTTTACAGCAGTCTCAGGGTCCTTTAGGTGAACACGAGCCAGCTGCTCAGGGATGGAACACTTCTCTCTGATGTGGAGATCAGAGAGAAAGTTCTCTCGTGGTTCTTCGTTGTGTAAATTAATATCTTCAAAACATGTCCTTGTAGTAAACACAGCAGTGTCCTCGGGCTCTTTCTCGTGGGGCCCCTAATATTAAAAAGGGGCATTATATAAAATAACAATTCAGTAAAAGCAAGTGGGTGTGGTAGAAGAAATGACATTGGTTTAATAGAAACTGCATCAATTAGTTTGAAATTATTTATACTTAAAAAATTCCCCAATAATAATGACACAGATTTTGCTATTTTATAATGACAGGGCTTGTCCAGGTTCATGGAATGAAACAATTGTTTCTCACATTTAAAACAAATGCTATTTGCCAACCAAAGACAAAATTTTCTATAGCCTTGAGCAGAAGGTGGGAGGGGACAAAAGAAGAAAAGGAGAGGTGGGGTGCGAAGTTTTGGAATTATTGATGTGGGACAGACCTCGGAGATAATCTGCTCCAATTTCTGGTCTTACAGCTGGAGAAAACTGAAGCTCAGAGATGTGTTTCCAGCCAACAACAAAGCCCTTGTCCTTTGGGTCCCAGTCCAGTGCTCGCTCCATAATCCATATTTATTCCCAGCCCTCCAACCCCCATCCCGCCCTATGCCAACACACACCCTCACACACACACCCCACACCATACACATGCCATACACACACACCACACACACAGACACACCCCTACCACACATAACCTCACACACATCACACACACACCCACATACCCCCTTAGTCCACACACCACACACACCCCCCATACCCACATACCACATATACACACCCCACACACACTCCATATCGCCACACACCACACACATCACATATACAAACATACACACCCACACACCACACCCACACACACACCCATACACACACCACACACATGTACACCCCCCCCCACATACCACACCTACACACCCACACCCACATACCACATATACACACCCCACCCACACTCCATATCCCCCACACCCCCCACACCCCCCCACACATCACATACACAAACATACACACCAACATACCACACACACACTCCATATTCCACACACACCACACTCACATCCCACACAGCCCCCACGCACCTCCTCCCCTCCCCACACCCCCCTACACATTCCATATCCCCCCCCACACCACACACCCTATGCCCTGCCTCCCGGGGATGCTGCAGTCCCCCTCTAGTCCAGTCTTCCAGGCACTGCTCTCATTGCTCTGCTCTGCAATCTGCGTCAGTCCTACTTCTTGGCACACTGGCCCTCCATCCCTGTCCTGAAACATCGAGTCTCACTCATCATTGCTTTCCCCATCTAGAATATTCGCACACGTCCCCCTTGCTGAGACAAATCCAAACTACAGGCTCTCCCTTCTCTCTCACAGAATGACTTGTCTTTGTTCCATGTAGTTTGGATTGTGTGTGTGTGTGTGTGTGTGTCTCAAAAGTATGCTGTTGTCATCTTGAGGAGAACAACTAGAGCTTATACTATTTTGCAATCCTCCTGTGCTTTGCACTTAGATAGCATGTATTGCTTCTTTGAGGTATATGCATTCAGAAGTTGGGGAACAGAAAGAAAGA
Source organism: Phocoena sinus (assembly GCF_008692025.1). Classification (NCBI taxonomy): domain Eukaryota; kingdom Metazoa; phylum Chordata; class Mammalia; order Artiodactyla; family Phocoenidae; genus Phocoena; species Phocoena sinus. The sequence goes on from NC_045766.1 coordinate 35,796,962, forward strand.
CTCGAAAGACAAGTAGGAATGTCCCTTTCCCCCATTTATAGTGCTCTAGCCCCATATTTCCTCCTGTATCTTAGATATAATATGTTACTTAGCCTTGCTGAGTCTCAGTTTCCTCTTCTGTAAAGTGGGCCTAATTCAACTTACCTCATGACAATGTTGTAAGAATTAAATGAAGTCACATTTATGAAAGTGCTTAGCTCACTGCCTGCCGTGGTGGGAGCCTAACAAACAGGGTTTCCTCGCTTCACCTCCTTCTTAACCAATCCTAGGAATCCATCGTTTAGTCATCTTCCAGAGATTGAAAGAAAAAGGGTGTGGTGTTTTATCTAAAAAAGAGAGAGGGGCAGAAAATAAACACGTGTAATTAAATCTTGCACAGTTCTGAGCATATCACTCTCCTTTCCTCACTTGCTTACATACATTCTTTTTTTGCTTCTACTATTGGAATATATCCTCAGGATCTATTGAGAAGGTGTTTTTTTTCTTTTTACTTCACACATGGCCTCCTATTTAATGAAAACAGCCTCAGGAAACATTGGAATAAATTACTCCCCAAATGGTGTAATAGAATGATAAAAATCATCTTTTATCAGTCTGTGTATTTCCAGTGCCTAGCATTGTGTCTAGAACAGAAATATTTGAGACAGAATGAAATTAAAAGGGCTAAAATGCCCACTGGTACCTTCTGGTACCTCTCCCATTCACTTGCCACACTGCCTGAGAATTTCTTCAACTAGAAGCTCCAGTTCTGTTAAAATGGAGGTGTGTAATCTAAGCTAATAGACAGTAGAGCAAGAAGGAAACAGGACAACGGCCAGGCCGACCTGAAAACAGAGAAGATAGGAAAGAAGGCTCTAGACTGGATCAAGGGGCAAGCTTGGGTGTCGGGGCGTGGCACAGTGGTACAGGGGCTGTGTGGGGACACCGGCGGGCAGGCCTGAAGAAGAGGGCGGGAAAGCTAGAGAGAAACCTCACTCACCTACCAGCTTGTAACAAAGGTGTCCTGGCAAAGCGTTTGAAAACATTCATTAACTGATAGAATTTTCATTGATCTCTAAATGAAGATTCTAATGATAAGTAAGAACTAGTTTTAGCTCTGAACACTCTTCCCCTGGGTTCCGTCAAGGTGAGACTGTGGTGTCCTGGCTGGAGGATTTGCAGACCACCTTGCCCCCAACCCCTTTCTCTGATCCTCTGATTCCTTATCTATGAAATGAAAATGGACAGAAAGCCCTCCTCCCAGGATAGAGGTATTCACGCAGAGTCACGTAGCGGAAGCTTAGGAAAGACTATCCCTCTTGACTTCTCCGCTTTTCATGATTTCCATGACAGTGTGGAAGTTGAAAATTATTTTTGTTCCTAAATTGAGCTCACTGTCTTCCTCCCAGCCCCCCACCCCCAACCCTCCAAACCCTCCTTCACTGCATACTCCGCTGACCTACTTTTTTCATGGAATGCTTGGCACACTCAGACATGCTTGAAAAGTAGCTATGGCCATGGCCATGAAAATCAAAAGCCTAGAAAAAATGCTAGCTGAGCAGGGGGTTGTATTTTCCACATTAAAAAAAAAAGCCTACATGAGTTATTTTAGACTGGCCTCATTTTGGTCAGTCTCGGGGCCTGTGCTAATTTTCTCTGAGTCCTCTGGCTGTGGCTCTCCTGGCATCAGCTGGGCTGGAGGAACGTTGCAGACACTGAGATGGTCCAGTCTCAGAGCCTATGTGACTACTTGAAACCCTAAGAGCCTGCTGGTAAAGGACCTAGAAGGCTTAGTGAAAGGGGCCTGTTCAGAATGGGGCCGAATATTTATTTACTATTGAATGGAACAGCAGTTCTGAAATGAGTATGTTTTAGAAGTGTCAGTTTAGATAGAAAATGCTTTAAAATTTAAGCAAAAGTGAGAGATGAGTGCCCCTTGGATTTGAAATATTAATTTCATTCTGTTTTGAAATTTCCACATGTGGTTTTCCAGAGGGAAAGTTGTTTTATGCATAATGAAAACACTGGAAATTCAGGGCTCAAGAACAACACTGTGTTATATGAACACTCCCTTTCTCATATAGGAAAAAGTTGCAGCAGTTTCATATTAAAAACAAAGCATTTTGAGACCTGGTTTCCCTGCACAAGGAGCAACTGTGAGTCAAATATATTTTTACCCAAGGGAAAAAATACAAAACCTCTTCCTAAATTTCTCTGCAGTGCCCGTAACTGCCACTAGGATGCACTATTTCATTAAAAAAAATGAAGCGCTTCGTTCAGTTCCCTGAACCACAGAAAGCAGAAATCTTTAAACTTTTTCCAGGCAATCCTAGACCAGAACTTAAATTTGAATCTGTATATTTCCCTTGATTGTGAAAATTAAGAAGCATCTCTTTTTATACCACAATGGGAAATCTTCTATAGTGAGAAAAAGTAAGAAGTTATGACCAGTAACACTTAGGATTCTGAGAATCTTGTAGCAGGGATATGTTATCATAACCTAACCCAGTTAGATATTTGATAGAGCAAATTTTCTACATCTGGGAGTTTCCAAGAATGGGATTCTGAACTACACTACAGACCTCTGTGGGTGACTGGTGGAGAAAAGAAAGGCAGACATGTCATCCCCTTGGCCTTCCTTCAGAGAATGTTCTGTTAATGTTTTCTGCCCCATCTCAGGTGAAGGCATCTTGTCGCACAGTTAAGATGGAGCAGATGTAGTGAATCTGGAAGGATTGTGTTGTCAGGATTGCCTGGGAGAAGTCTGGCTCAGAACCCACGAATGTTCTTAGAACCATGACCCTGCAGGTCTGGCTCAGCACCAAATTAGAAGGTAGTCAAATGATGGTGCCCTTCCTCCTCTGTAACCAGGTTTTTGCTTATCATGGGACACCTCTCCACGCCTAACACTTTAGCCTCTCATCAGTGATTCCTCTGCCTTGCCCTTAGCTAGTTATCAACTGATGCTCCCTAAGATTTCAATTATACATTTTGTGATGTGCGCCAATGTTCAGATGAAGATACATTCCAGGACAGTGTGTTTCAAACAATCATGATGCAGAAAAACACATGAAGGCAAAGCGGTCCCAGTTGAAGGTGGGGTCCTGGGGTATCTGTAAAATATGTCATATCCAAAGAAACCTCTAATGGTGGAAGTTCAGGTAGTAGAGCAGCTATTTTTAGACAACCTATCTAGTCTTAAAATCAGATTATAAAAAAAAACTTTTTTTATTGGAAAATAATTTCAAATATACAGAAAAATTGCAAGAATAATATGTAGAATATCTGTAGCACTTTAATCTTTAATATATTGTTAACATTTTGCTCCATTTGATCGTGTTCTTACCTGCTTGTTTTCTGCATCCTCCCCCCACCTCCAATGTATTTTTCCAAGCCTTTTGAGAGTAAGTTACATCCATAATAGCCCTTTACCCCTCAGTACCTCCTAAGAGTAAGGATATTCTTTCATACACCCCCAAGTACAATTACCAACTTCAGTCAGATTTACCTAGTTTTTATCTGATCTACTGTCTGTATTCTCATTTTGCCAGCAGACACAATAGTGCCCTTTATAGCAATTTTTTTACTCCACCAGTACTGCATCTAGTTCAGGATCAAATATTGTATTTTGTTGTCATGGCTTTTTCATTTCCTTCAATCTGGCATAGTTCGGACTGGAATTAGTTTTAGCACAGGGAGGAGGTCAGTGGGAAAGAGGGTGGTGACTAATTGCAGTGTCTGCTTTGGGTTGGGAGGTGGTGCTATGGCGCCAACACAGTCTCTAAGCTCGGCCCGAAGGCCTCCTGGCTACAGCTACCAATTCCGCATGGAGGACTGTGTCTTCCACAGCTCCCCAACAAGGCTACCACATCGTCATCTTGACCTTTAGGTTCAAAGCTGAGGTGGATCTCAAAGACATACTGACCTAACTGACCTACATAAATTCAGTCCCCTATGTTTATCTGCTTAGCACTTCTGCTGAGGGGCGTGCACTGTGGGGGGCTGTTGAGAATTACCAGGACCTGAGTGAGGTCCTCTGAGCACTGACAGGCAGGGAGGGCAGGCAGGGCCAAGTATGTGATTACCTGGGACCCTCTAGCCTCCAAATCAGGCACCCATAAAGCTTGGCCAGGGAACCACCCCAAGAAACTAAAGCAGCAGCCAAAGGGAGAGGCTTCTTCCAAACTGGCTGCAGAGCAGAAGAGTGTGGCTTCTGGCCACACATCCTGGTGAGCCCACTGGGAGAGGTGGGAGTAGCTGAGAGGCCACAGCAGCCAGGGAGACACAGGCTCTCAGTGGGTCACGTGGAATATTTTTAGATAAGGGAGTTTTGACCCAATTGTCTCTTTTTCCCTCCATGATATTCCTTTTAATTTGTTAAGGCAGAATGAGATAGAAGCTCTGAAAATTGTAGAGTGTGGGTGCAGAATGTGCAGCTCATTAAGTATCTAAGCTCTTGCTTTAGCATTTGGAGGGTCTGTAACAGATCACTGATTCACCCTGCTTTTGAAATTTTGCAGCATTAGATAACTCAACACACAGTGACAACATGTGCATTTAGAAACTGGTTATGGGTTTTAAAAGGAGCCGTGATTGCTTCTTGACATGACCATTGTGTAAGACCAGAATCTCTATGCATAATTTCCCAAAAGGTTAATCCTTGCTGTAACATCTTTGTAAAATTCATCAAATTAGCACCTCCTTCCTTTACCCCTATTTTTCCTCTTACTACTCTTTTTTCCCCCCTTATGTTTTATGGCTCTAATGTCTTACTTCAAAAGGTCTTCCCCATAAAGGATAATATGTCTTTCTGCAATGTATTCTAGCACATTTATGGTTTCATCCTTCATATGTAAGTCTCTATCCCAGCTCAAAGTTCTTATATGAGATAGCAACTTAAATTTATACTTTTAAAATTCCCAAAGTCAGTTTTGATAGCCTAAATTTTCCCCACTGATTTGAAATTACAACATATATAGCCCAAATATCAGAAAAACTTACCTTGTCTTTTGCACATCAGATGAAATGGTCTTGAACTGGAAACAAAGAATTCCTTCTACACTCCAGATATTCTTGTGGAAGTTTCTGTTCTTCTAGTCGTTTTGGGCTTAAATTGAATGACCTCAGTTTGTGTTTGTCTGAAAGAAAATTGTATTTAGTTTTCTTTTTCTTCTGTTTTTTTTCCTCTTACCACTTGTATTTGTTTGTTTCCATATTGTTTGTCTTGTTCACTGGAGTGTGAACTCCAGGAGGACAGGGATGTTATCTGTATGGTTAATTGCAGAATTCCCAGAATCTGGTATCTAGTGTAAAACTCAATAAATGTTTGCTGAATAAATGAATGATTAAGCAAGTGTATGAGGAATAAGCCCTCATTTTTCACTGGCAGACAATCTGCTGGATTATCAGACACAGGGGGCTGCTCCACCAGACTCTCCATCCACAGCCTCCTTCCCACTTACTTCCCAACCATCTCTCTTTACTGAAAAGATCCAAAGTGCCCTCATTTGTTTTAGTGGTACTTGGGGGACAGCATTGTTCTCGTAGGAAATAGGTCCTTAAATCTTGGATGTTAGAATCCTTTGAAGCTGCCCATTATAATGTCATAAGTCCACTTTATTGTTTCTTCTCCTCAGACATCCATCTCGTTTCACTTTCCATTCACTCAGTTATTTCACTCTATTCACAGAGTCTTCACTGTACTTTCCTCCAGAAAGTTCTCTGTGATGTCACTGTCCAGTCCTAGTGGAGTCCTGGGTTGTGACCAGATGAGATACTCACAGCCTTCACTCTGCGTATTCCTTGCTTCTCCTCAGATGTGTTGCTAACATGCCCACATTACGGAGTCATGGGTCTCTCCTCCACTCCTTCCCACCACAAGCTCTCCCCTTCTTACCCCTGTCCATCAATCCCATAGACTAGCCCTCTTTAGTTTACTCTTTTCCTAATCAATTTCCATTTCCATCTCATTACAAGAAGGGTATCGTCTCATTATAATACCCAGGTGTCATTTCCCAAAAGACAGAGATGAGTCTGGAGGGTCAGCCCTCCTGTTGGGATTCCTGGATGACTCTACATCATCCTAAATATACTAGAAGGTTCTCTCTCTACTCAGCAATTGTGGATGATTGTAAGTTCTGATTGGATCTTCTTGTTCTTGGTACAGATCAGACTTTTCCAGGAACAACATGGCATGCAACAAAGGCACTCTTTGGCTGGTGATCAGCAATTGCAAGATGATACCTTGGGGTATCAATAGGTCATTGTGGGGTTTCTCTTTGGAGCCTGGCCCCATTCCACCTCCTGAGCAAGACCCTGACCTGTTCAATTCAGTGTTAGTGGGATGGGCAATGGCAACAATAGGGTCGTACTTATCCACTCAGGGGCTTTAATTGCTTGAGGGAGCCTGGTTGAGACTCAATGACAGTGGACAGAGTCCAATTATCTTCTTTCTGCTCCTTCCTCACAACCATTTCCTATCCAAGGACCTTCCATTTCTGACTCCATGTTCACCTGTCCTTGGTTTCTGCATGTCCTGTATAGGTTAAATATTTTCCCTGCTATATCTCATGACCCCTTTAAATTGTTGGGTGATCCAAAACATATTCTCTCAGAAGATGGAAAATCAGGTTCACACAGCCAAATCTACAAATCCATAATTTAGTATTCATTGGTGGCACTCTTTTATGAAGTTATTTTGTACGACCGCTAACCAGTCCTTATTGTTTCGGGTGCAGTATCTGTTGTTCTGTTGAACTCTTTAGCTTATATCCTCCCAGACAGACACAGATTTTATTCTTTCATTCAAGAGCTATTGCCGAGTGCTCACCTGTATTATACACTATTCCAGACATGGGGGACACAGCAGTGACAAAACAGACTAAGTTCCCTGCTTTCTTTAAGATTTCATCCTAGCTGGGGTGAGGTAGACAATAAACTAACAAAATAAAGTGTGTAACATTTCAGAAAGGATAAATTCTCTATAGAAACACAATACATGGAAGGAAGATGAGTATATGTGTCAGGGGAGAGTTACAATTTTAAATAGTGTAGCTAAGGAAGGCCAACTGAGAAGACAGCAGTTGAATAAATGTCTGAAGGAGGTGAAAAGGACAATCATATGGGCTTCTGGGGGAAGAATACTCCAGACAGAGTGTACAGCACAAGCCTAGAGTAAAAGTGTATAAGGGAGAAACATCACAGAAACCAGTGAGGCATGAGCAGAGTGAATGATCCGTAGAGTAGCAAGAAAACATGTTGAGAAAGTAAAGGAAGTGCTGCAAGTTCAGGAGGTTCCCAAGACCTCCCTAAGGTTCAGTGGTTCATTATAAGGACTCACAGAATTCAGCAAAGCTTTTATGTTCACACGTATAGTTTTTATAGGAGAAAGATACAGATTACAATCAGCATAGGGATGAAGTGGCCAGAGTGGGGTCCAGGAGAACCAGGCACAGAGCTTCTAGCTGCCCTTTCCATTGGAGCCATGTGGAGAGCACTTTTCTCCCAGCAACAGTGTGTGACAGTGTGCATAGAACGTTGCCAACTAGGGAAACTTAGCAGAGCCTTGGTGCCCAGAGTTCTCATTGCAGATCGGCCACATAGACACATTGACCACCTGCGTGGTTGACCTTGGTCTCTTGCCTGTATGGAGGTCAAGCTGATTTTTTGTGGCCCAAGGACTCTACTGTATAGCATAGACCATCAGGCATGGCCCAAGGCCTCCAGGTAGATAAACACACTCCTGGTGGGTAGAGCATTCCAAGGGCTTAGAGGTCATCTCTCAGGAGCTGGGGCAAAGGGTCAAACCTTTCTTTGGTCAAGGTTAATACTTCACTGCACAGAAGCCAAATCATGCAGGTCTTTGTAGGCCATTTACAAGATGTTGGCTTCCAGTCTGTTTGAGATGGAAGACTTTGGAGAGTATTGGTCAGGAGAGTGACATGATTTGATTTAGTTTTACACAGGGTTTCTTTTTTTAACAGGACCATCATGGAATGAATAACATTCCAACAGCTAAGTTGGAAAATAGACTGAAAGGTAGAAGCAGGGCTACTGATCAGGAAGTTACTATTATGGCCCAAGTAAGAGATATCAGTAGGTTGAATGAGGGTGAAAATGGTGAGAGGCAATCTGATTTTGGGTCACTTTTAATAGTGGAGTTAAGAGCATTTGCAAATAAATTAGATGTAGCATATGATAAAAGGAATAATCAAAGATGACTCTAAGTTACTTGGCTGAGCAGTTGGGACAGTCAAGTTGCCCTTAAATGGGATGAGTTAAGACTGCAGGGGAAGATCTGGTGGGAGGAAGAGTAGGAGCATGGCTTTTGGACACGTGAGGCCGAAACACCTATTAGACCACAAGGGAAAAATATCAAGTAGACAAGAGCCTGGAGTTCATGGGAGAGGTCTGGGCTGCAGGTTTATATTCAAGATATAAAGACATACGTCTTGAAGTCATCAATCTATCATGAGAGTGTCAAGCCATGAGACTGCCAAGTAAGTGTCAACAGAAAAGAGAAAAAGCCTAATGAAGAAAAAGCCAAATGAAGGAAGGAGGCTGGAGATATGAACTGTGTTAAATACTGCTGAGAGGTCAGTAAGGTGAGAACTGAGAGATCAAATGGATTTAGGAACATGGAGGCTACTGTTAACCTTAGTAAGAGCAGAGAGAGCTACTTATTTTGTTTTATACCCAGAGATGTGCTTGATAGAAGAAAACAAAAAATATTTAGGAAAAATTTTAAAGTTAATTCGGAACTCCTAATTAGCAGAACTCTGACTACCACCCATTGAACAGCATCTCTGGATTTCCTCCTACCTATGAACAAAGAGAAAAATATACAAAATCGTAGCTGAAAACTTAAGTTGACCCAACATATAACCAGAAAATAGAGTGATTTTCTAATAATAATTATGTTTGTAAAGCTGGATTATTAAACAGATAACTCATGGAGTTATCTGTTTGCCTCATGAAACAGAGCTTCTCTGCTTCCTGAATGACATAATGCCTGTACCCTGTTGTCTGCTTTTCTGATTTTGGTGCTCCCTTTGTTCTGACATCTGGAGATTTCCCTTTCTAGGCCTTAAGCTTGCATTTAAATTTATTTTGTTACATTTTATTCAGCAACTCTTTTTGCTTGGAGTGTGTATGTGTGTGCGGGATGTTCCACATCAATTATGGACCTGAAGTTCACTTTTTAAATCAAGACAAACAGATATCATACTTAACAATCTGAATGGACTCAATTAAAGAAGAAAGGACAGGGCTTCCCTGGTGGCGCAGTGGTTGAGAGTCCACCTGCCGATGCAGGGGACACGGGTTCGTGCCCCGGTCCGGGAAGATCCCACATGCCACGAAGTGGCTGCACCCGTGAGCCATGGCCGCTGAGCCTGCGCGTCTGGAGCCTGTGCTCCGCAACGGGAGAGGCCACAACAGTGAGAGGCCCGCGAACCGCAAAAAAAAAAAAAAAAAGAAAGAGAGAAAAAAGGACAGCAAAAAGTTTAGAAGAAAAACCAACCAAATATTAGGAGTTGTTATTTTTAGGTGGTAAGAATGTGAGTGATTTTTTCCCCTTCCTCTATTCCTAACTTCCGAATTTGTATATTACTATTATAAAAGGGAGGAAAATTGCAATTAAAATTAGATTCTAAGAATTTAAGGTACATGCTTTTGAAGTTCTTTTCTGAGCTACCTTGGATCTAAAACAAGTATTGAGATTGAGATTTGGCAGTTTGATCTGCAGTAAGGTTTACAGATAAGGACTCCCATTCTGAATTTAACCTGGAAAAAAATTTGCACCTTTATGTAGATAAATTGAAATGCATTCTATCAAAATGCTCCCATTCTATAGATAACCTTGAATAGCATAGACCATCTCTATCAGAAATATATGGGTTTTTTTGTTGTTGTTTTGTTTTGTTTTGCAAGTAACAGAAAAACTAACTCAAGCTGGCTTAAGTAACAAAGGAAACTTACTGGCCATGTAACTAAAAAGTCCAGAGATAGGGAAAACTCCAGAGATAAGGGTGGATTTAAGGTACAAACACTGTAGACAGGATCTAGTTTCTCTCTCTCTCTGTACTTGTGACTTTCTTTTTGGTAATGGCTCCACACTCAGCTCTCTACGATGGAGGGTCTGTGCCAGCTCCAAGCTCTTCTCTCATCTTCAAGATGGCTGACAAAAGCACTCATTCACTTCCAGAAGGAAGGAAGAAAGAAGGAGCTTTCTTTTCCTAGGAGTTCCATCTTCTCATTGATTCCTTGGTTTTGATTGGATGACCTGTCCACTCTGGACCACTTCCTGGATCTGGGTGATGGGAGAAGCTAACTGACTTCTGTGGCTTCATTGCTCAACCCCTCACTGAGAAAGGAGGGGCAGGCTACTCTTGATGGGAGAAAAGGGGAGTAGATCATGGTGAGGCAAAGTCGACTGCATATGTTGACCACATTCCCTACTGATCATATCTGGAGGGGACAGCGTGGCAGTGAACTCATGGCAGTGAGATTCCAGTTAGTCAATCATCTGGAAATTGGGGATGAGGCTACCTCACCATTAACCACCTGTGTGCTGTCTCCATTCCTTGAACTTTAGATCTGGTTCTTAGTTCTCTTCTGGCTCCAAAATCCTCTTTTCATATTCAGAGGGATATTTTCCAATATTAGTCTACATCTCAGGTAGCTTGTGCTACTTAATCATATAACCAAAATAAGCAGAAATCTCATTTAACTAAAGGTAAGAAGGGAAATATCGGCTTTTTTTTTAAACATCTTTATTGGAGTATAATTGCTTTACAATGTTGTGTGAGTTTCTACTGTATAACAAAGTAAATCAGCTATACGTATACATATATTCCCATATGCCCTCCCTCTTGCGTCTCCCTCCCACCCTCCCTATCCCACCCCTCTAGGTGGTCACAAAGCACTGAGCTGATCTCCCTGTGCTATGTGGCTGCTTCCCCCTAGCTATTTTACATTCCAAGCCCCTCTCTCATTTCGTCCCAGCTTACCCTTCCCCCTCCCCATGTCCTCAAGTCCATTGTCTACGTCTGCATCTTTATTCCTGTCCTGCCCCTGGGTTCATCAGAACTGTTTTTTTTTAAATTCTATATATATGTGTTAGCATATGGTATTTGTTTTTCTCTTTGTGGCTTACTTCATTCTGTATGACAGACTCTAAGTTAATCCACCTCACTACAAATAACTCAATTTCATTTCTTTTTATGGCTGAGTAATATTCCATTGTATACATGTGCCACATCTTCTTTAACCATTCATCTGTCGATGGACACTTATATTGCTTCCATGTCCTGGCTATTGTAAATACTGCTGCAATGAACATTGTGGTACATGACTCTTTTATGGTTTTCTCAGGGTATATGCCCAGTAGTGGGATTGCTGGGTCATATGGTAGTTCAATTTTTAGTTATTTCAGGAACCTCCATACTGTTCTCCATAGTGGCTGTATCAATTTACATTCCCACCAGCAGTGCAAGAGGATTCCCTTTTCTCCACACCTTCGCTAGCATTTATTGTTTGTATACTTTTTGATGATGGCCATTCTGACTAGTGTGAGGTGATACCTCATTGCAGTTTTGATTTACATTTCTCTAATGATTTGTGATGTTGAGCATCCTTTCATGTGTTTGTTGGCAATCTGTATATCTTCTTTGGAGAAATGTCTGTTTAGGTTCTCTGCCCATTTTTGGATTGGGTTGTTTGTTTTTTTGATATTGAGCTGTATGAACTGCTTGTATATTTTGGAGATTAATCCTTTGTCCGTTGCTTCATTTGCAAATATTATCTCCCCTTCTGAGGGTTATCTTTTCGTCTTGTTTATGGTTTCCTTTGCTGTGCAAAAGCTTTTGTTTCATTAGGTCCCATTTGTTTATTTTTGTTTTTATTTCCCTTTCTCTAGGAGGTGGGTCAAAAAGATCTTGCTGTGATTTATGTCATAGAGTGTTCTGCCTATGTTTTCCTCTAAGAGTTGTATAGTGTCTGGCCTTACATTTAGGTCTTTAATCCATTTTGACCTTATTTTTGTGTATGGAGTTAGGGAGTGTTCTAATTTCATTCTTTTACATATAGCTGTCCAGTTTTCCCAGCACCATATTAAAGAGCCTGTCTTTTCTCCATTGTATTTTCTTGCCTCCTTTGTCATAGATTAGTTGACCATATGTGTGTGGGTTTATCTCTGGGCTTTCTATCCTGTTCCATTGATCTATATTTCTGTTTTTGTGCCAGGACCATACTGTATGGATTACTGTAGCTTTGTAGTAGAGTCTGAAGTCAGGGAGTCTGATTCCTCCAGCTCCATTTTTCTTTCTCAAGATTGCTTTGGCTATTCAGGGTCCTTTGTGTTTCCATACAAATTGTAACATTTTTTGTTCTAGTTCTGTGAAAAATGTCATTGGTAGTTTGATAGGGATTGCATTGAATCTGTAGATTGCTTTGGGTAGTAGAGTCATTTTCACAATGTTGATTCTTCCAATCCAAGAACATGGTATATCTCTCCATCTGTTTGTATTGTCTTTAATTTCTTTCATCAGTGTCTTATAGTTTTCTGCATATAGGTCTTCTGTCTCCTTAGGTAGGTTTATTCCTAGGTATTTTATTCTTTTTGTTGCAATGGTAAATGGGAGTGTTTCCTTAATTTCTCTTTCAGATTTTTCATCATTAGTGTATAGGAATGCAAGAGATTTCTGTGCATTGATTTTGTATCCTGCTACTTTACCAAATTCATTGATTAGCTCTAGTAGTTTTCTGGTAACATCTTTAGGATTCTTTATGTATAGTATCATGTCATCTGCAAACAGTGATAGTTTTACTTCTTTTCCAATTTGGATTCCTTTTATTTCTTTTTTAAAATAATTAATTAATTAATTAATTAATTTTTGGCTGCAGTGGGTCATCATTGCTCTGCGTGGGCTCTTCTCTAATTGTGGCGAATGGGGGCTACTCTTCATTGTGGTGCGCTGGCTTCTCATTGCAGTGGCTTCTCTTGTTGTGGAGCATGGGCTCTAGGCGCGCGGGCTTCAGTAGTTGTGTCACGTGGGCTCAGTATTTGTGTCTCGCAGGCTCTAGAGCACAGGCTCATTAGTTGTGGCACATGGGCTTAGTTGCTCTGCGGCATGTGGGATCTTCCTGGACCACGGCTCGAACCTGTGTCCCTTGCTTTGTCAGGTGGATTCTTAACCACTGCGCCACCAGGGAAGCCCCTCCATGTATTTCTTTTTTGTCTCTGATTGCTGTGGCTAAAACTTCCAAAACTATGTTGAACAATAGTGGTGAGAGTGGGCAACCTTGTCTTGTTCCTGATGAAACGTCAGTTTTAAATGCTATTTATCATGGAAAGTAATGCATTTTTAATATGGAACACATTAAAAACTCATAAAGTGGTTTATTTATGAGATGGTTAGCCTCCCCCCCCAGTTACCCCATAAATACAGTTAAGTTCCATCAACTGTTCAGCAAGTGCAATTATACAAATGCTGTGTTTCATTTTGCATCTTATTACAGTAGTTTTCCCTCCACACACACTGTATGCAAAGAGTAAGTGTGCAGAATTTTAGAATCTGAGGAGATAATTGGGGACAATTCAGTACTCACCCCCAATTCCTCCATTAATTTTACAAATAAGTTTTCTGAGGCCTGAAGAGGTTAAACAATCTGCTAATACTCACATAGATGGTTTGCTAAATTCTAGTTAAGAATTTAACCAAAGGCTTTTGATCTACCAGTTTATTCTTTCCACAACACGATTGTTCAAATCAACAAAGATTGACTGAGTACCAGTTATGCCCTGGGTAGTATGCAAATCACTGAGCTCAGAACAAGGAAAGACATGGTTCCTGGCTTCAAGCAACTCCAAGAGCAGTCTAGTAAGGGAAAGAGTCATGTCAAGCAGATAATTAGAGGCTGGTATGACACATGCAATGTCGCTGTTTAAAACATAGTCATAATGTGGTAGAACAAGTTGAGGAATGCTCTCTTGAGAGTCAAGGATGACGCTGAAGAGTTGATGATTCATGCACAGGGTTTTGTAGGATGAATAAAAGTTCAACAATTGGTCCAAGACAGGGGTGGGGGTAGCATTTGATATGGAGGGAATAGTATATTTGAAGACCGAGAAGCGATGGTTATAAAACAAGTTTTGGAGACAGATCTGGATTGATTGCTGGTTCTAAGTCTTACTACAAAGATGACTTACACAATTTATTTATCCCTTCTGCCCATTCACTTTTTTCCTCAATAAAATGGAAAGAGCAATACCTATCCCAAAAGGTTATGGAGAAAATGATATAATGTTACAACTATAAAGCACATAACACAGGAGGAACTCAGGAGCAGGCAGGTACTCTTCTCCATCCTGCTTCTCCTTCTCTTCCTCCTTGTGCTGGCCAACCTTCTGGGTGAGGTGAGTGCTAGAACAGGAGCTAAGAGGCAGGAAAGAAATAGATCATTGGAGGAACTGACCATGGAAAACTGCTGAGGCGTTCCTAGGTAAGAAATAACAAGATCAAATTTACATCCTAAAAGGGTATTTTTGGAAGAATGGTGCATAGGCAACGGGTAGAAAGCTATTTTAATAATCTAGGTGCGAGGGCTTGAAGATATGAGTAAGGGTATGAATAGAAAGAAGAAGGCAGGGGTTGAGAGATTTGGGAGGTTCTGTGAGCTGAATGTATTCTGGTATAATTGTGTTCCCTGCATCCTAGTTTTCATTCCCACGTGTCTGGAAGGGAAATTGCCCACCGATCTAATTAGGCCCCGAGGTACCGCCACTGCCTCAGTAAGGAGGCGGTAGGGGAGTGCCGCACCGTTGCCGCTGCTCGTGGCTCTCGTCTCTAAAGTGCTTCCACACAATCGCTTAACTCATCTACCTTCTCATTCACATGAAAAGAAACCTCAGAGAGAGCCTGCGCTATCAAATCTGTTCTCCCTTGTCTAACTTTAAAGCAACTCCTTAAACTACTACATTCCTGAGGCAATTATCTTTTCACTGCAATTTAGTAACTTGGAGTAACCTCAAATACATTACTTTTAAGCAGCTCAGGACTTCCTTCTAAGGCAGGCCTGTGTCTCCTCTTTAACAGGAATTGAGGGCCTGGTGTGGGCAGGCTGGCTCCCGGGGAGCTCTCATCAAATGCCTGGAATCACCTGTATTACCTCCATCACCTCCAACATCAACGTTTTACTTCCTGTAAAAAAAAAAAAAACCTGTGACCTTAACTACCTGTTTGTCTTTCCTGTCTCATGTTACTATTAACGGCCCTTTTATTGATGCCCAAACTGAAATATGGAGTCATTAGTTTACACACACTCACCTTACCTGCCGTCCCCAGAGGACTGATACAAAGAAAAAGATTGTTGTTATCTGACTGCCAAACTCCTAACACGGGTGTGCCGGGCTCCTGTCAGAGGGAGGTTTTTTTCCCCTATAACTTCATTTCATGCTGATTTGAGATCTAACTAGTATTTCACTTTTGTCTTATTTTCTTTTTGAATATAGCCATCTATGTACATTTTGAAAAATGTTTTTAATTCTACCCACACATGGGTTTCTTCATAATCTCTGAAGGCTAGTCCACAGAAGCAAAGCACTGTGGCTTCACACTTTTCATAAAATGGTTGATCTTTGAATTAAATACCTACAAAGTATCTATGTATGTGAGACCAGATAAAAATGAGTGAAGAATTATTGGCAAGATATTTCTACTTTTATCTGTAAAAATAACTGCTTTGACTATCCATATTAAAAACACATTACTAACAATTTACTCACGATGACACGTATGAATTTTTTGATTTAGGTATGAAAGCATCCTGAGAACTCACAAAACCTCAGAACAAACATTAGAACAGTGCGCTTGGGATACCTGATTTTCAGCATTGGGCACATAAAAGAAGGCTTTGGAAAACTCACATCTGAAGTGCTTTCATCACTTGAAATCGTAACATGGTTTACTAAACATTGCTTGAGGCCAAATTGAATGGATTGTATATTTAGGATATATTTATACTGGATGCTTTAAAGAAAAAAAGAGCATAGGGTAGCAATATACTATCACTGTTTATTTTTGTGCAATATGTAAATCTGGTATTTCTTCCAATTTTAGGTCTATCAATTATACAACAATCAGCTAATAATTTTGACCACCTTCTACATGCAACATTATGCTAGACGCTAATAAGGCTAACTAGCTCTCAAAACAAAACTTCCCATCAGCTGCCTTCAATCATCTCCCTCCTGACCATCTTGCCAGGACTGTTGTCTTATTTCATTATATGTTCAGCTGAGTCTGCAGCAGTTCAGAGTCAGGTTGAAGAGAATCACAGATGTTATTAACACATGGAGTCTTCTACTTAAAAAAGAATAAGGTGGCCACTAACATCCCTTGTAGACATGTGGTGCCGGAAATTTCTTCAGATCATTCTTGTTGGTGACTCAAAGTGAAGCTATTTGCCAGGCAGCATCCCGGCATCCTTGGGTTAAAAAAAAACACAGCTTGACCTTGGAACAGCATGGGAGTCTGCCTACTGTGCTGGCTCCAAATGAATAAAACAACTCTTCATCTCCTTTATTTGATTAGCTGCTTCAAGCTTAAACCAAAGGAAACTAGAATCGCCACTGACACTGCTTTAAGACAGAAATAAGATCAGAAAAACAAGGAAAAGCATTTTACAAAGTCAGTTATGGGATTCACAAAACTTTGGTGCTCTGAAGTTAGTAACTCATTGCAGAAGAATTAGGTAGTTTAGAAAACTGCTTTTAATACTTAAATTTAAATGTGGTGGAGTCAGTAGTGTTTGAGAACAGAACTCATACTGTGCTATCCGATATGGTAGCCACTAGTCACATGTGGCTGTATAAGTTAGTTAATTGACATTAAATTCAATTAAAATTAAAATTAAAATTCAGTTCCTCAGGTAGCATTAGCCACAGTCAAGTGCTTAACATTCACATGAGGATAATGGCTACTGTACTGGACAGTGAAGATACAGAACATCTCCATCATCCAATAGAATAGCCCTGCATTAAAATAGCAACTCAAGGCAGGAATCTCAGACTCAAACTCCGTAAGGTTGTCTTTGCTTTTATGAATTTTTTTACAGGTTTTCAAATGAACTATGTTATTAAAAAATTTTTACATAGTCCGCTACCTTGAGCCAAGCCAAGTAGTGGGGGCTCTGGTTAACCATCATGTCAACCTCATGGTGAAAGTATAGGAATAATGATCATTAAGTATCAAATTACTACCTGGCAGTAAGGTTGATTTAGTAACTTGTAAATAAAACTCTTTTATGGAGAAGATGTCAGAATGTGCCTCACCAAAAAGCATTTATGCTACTCTACATGTTCAGCTATTTTTCAAGTCAATGAGAAGTATTATTTGGCCTTGGTGATCAAATTACCACAGTGAACAGATTCCTGGTACCAGATGAACCCGAAAATTAGGGAAAGAAAAATATGAATTTTGTCTTTATTCTTGTCAGTTCAAATCCA
This sequence comes from Phocoena sinus, assembly GCF_008692025.1. Classification (NCBI taxonomy): domain Eukaryota; kingdom Metazoa; phylum Chordata; class Mammalia; order Artiodactyla; family Phocoenidae; genus Phocoena; species Phocoena sinus. The sequence continues at coordinate 35,814,447 of NC_045766.1, forward strand.
GCCATAACTTTTTGCTGGGTGTAGACATTTACATGAAGAAGTACTTTTTTTTTTTTTTTTTAGAAACTATCTGCTTGGTGTTTTTATTTTTACTTTTTTTAAACATCTTTATTGGAGTATAATTGCTTTACATTGCTGTGTTAGTTGCTGCCGTATAACCAAGTGAATCAGCTATACATACACATATATCCCCATGTCCCCTCCCTCTTGTGTCTCCCTCCCATCCTCCTTATCCCACCCTTCTAGGTGGTCACAAAGCACCGAGCTGATCTCCCTGTGTCTTTATTCTTGTCCAGCTCCTAGGTTCTTCAGAATCAATTTTTTCTTTTTTTTAGATTCCATATATATGTGTTAGCATATGGTATTTGTTTTTCCCTTTCTGACTTACTTCACTCTGTATGACAGACTCTAGGTCCATCCACCTCACTACAAATAACTCAATTTCATTTCTTTTTATGGTTGAGTAATATTCCATTGTATATATGTGCCACATCTTCTTTATCAATTCATCTGTTGATGGACACTTAGGTTGCTTCCATGTCCTGGCTATTGTAAATAGTGCTCCAATGAACAATGTGGTACATGACTTTTTGAATTATGGTTTTCTCCAGGTATATGCCCAGTAGTGGGATTGTTTAGTTTTTTAAGGAACCTCCACACTGTTCCCCATTGTGGCTGTATCAATTTACATTCCGACCAACAGTGCAAGAGGGTTCCCTTTGCTCCACACCCTTTCTAGTATTTATTGTGTGTAGACTTTTTGATGATGGCCATTTGACTGGTGTGAGGTGATACTTTGTAGTTTTGATTTGCATTTCTCTAATGATTAGTAACATTGAACATCCTTTCATGTGTTTGTTGGCAATCTGTATATCTTCTTTGGAGAAATGTCTATTTAGATCTTCTGCCCATTTTTGGATTGCGTTGTTTTTTTCTTTGATATTGAGCTGCATGAGCTGCTTGTATATTTTGGAGATTAATCCTTTGTCAGTTGCTTCATTTGCAAATATTTTCTCCCATTCTGAGGGTTGTCTTTTCATCTTGTTTATGGTTTCCTTGCTGTGCAAAAGCTTTTAAGTTTCATTAGGTCTCATTTCTTTATTTTTGTTTTTATTTCCCTTTCTCTAGGAGATGGGTCAAAAAGATCTTGCTGTGATTTATGTCACAGAGTGTTCTGCCTATGTTTTCCTCTAAGAGTTGTACAGTGTCTGGCCTTACATTTAGGTCTTTAATCCATTTTGACCTTATTTTTGTGTATGGAGTTAGGGAGTGTTCTAATTTCATTCTTTTACATATAGCTGTCCAGTTTTCCCAGCACCATATTGAAGAGCCTGTCTTTTCTCCATTGTATTTTCTTGCCTCCTTTGTCATAGATTAGTTGACCATATGTGTGTGGGTTTATCTCTGGGCTTTCTATCCTGTATCATTGATCAATATTTCTGTTTTTGTGCCAGTACCATACTGTATGGATTACTGTAGTTTTGTACTAGAGTCTGAAGTCAGGGAGCCTGATTCCTCCAGCTCCGTTTTTCTTTCTCAAGATTGCTTTGGCTATTCAGGGTCTTTTGTGTTTCCATACAAATTGTGAATTTTTTTGTTCTAGTTCTGTGAAAAATGCCATTGGTAGTTTGATAGGGATTTCATTGAATCTGTAGATTGCTTTGGGTAGTAGAGTCATTTTCACAATGTTGATTCTTCCAATCCAAGAACATGGTCTATCTCTCCATCTGTTTGTATTATCTTTAATTTCTTTCATCAGTGTCTTATAGTTTTCTGCATATAGGTCTTTTGTCTCCTTAGCTAGGTTTATTCCTAGGTATTTTATTCTTTTTGTTGCAACGGTAAATGGGAGTGTTTCCTTAATTTCTCTTTCAGATTTTTCATCATTAGTGTATAGGAATGCAAGAGATTTCTCTGCATTATTTTGTATCCTGCTATTTTACCAAATCCATTGATTAGCTCTAGTAGTTTTCTGGTAGCATCTTTAGGATTCTTTATGTATAGTATCATGTCATCTGCAGACAGTGACAGTTTTACTTCTTCTTTTCCTATTTAGATTCCTTTTATTTCTTTTTTGTCTCTGACTGCTGTGGCTAAAACTTCCAAAACTATGTTGAATAATAGTGGTGAGAGTGGACAACCTTGTCTTATTCCTGATCTTAATGGAAATGGTTTCAGATTTTCACCATTGAGAACGATGTTGGCTGTGGGTTTGTCATATATGGCCTTTATTATGTTGAGGTAAGTTCCCTCTATGCCTACTTTCTGGAGGATTTTTATCATAAATGGGTGTTGATTTTTTTTTTTTTTTTTTTTGCGGTACGCGGGCCTCTCACTGCTGTGGCCTCTCCTGTTGCAGAGCACAGGCTCTGGACGCGCAGACTCAACGGCCATGGCTCACAGGCCCAGCCGCTCCACGGCATGTGGGATCTTCCCAGACCGGGGCACGAACCTGTGTTCCCTGCATCGGCAGGCAGACTCTCAACCACTGCGCCACCAAGGAAGCCCCAATGGGTGTTGATTTTGTTGAAAGCTTTTTCTGCATCTATTGAGATGATCATATGGTTTTTCTCCTTCTGTTGGTTAATATGGTTTATCACATTGATTGATTTGCCTATACTGAAAAATCCTTGCATTCCTGGGATAAACCCCACTTGATCATGGTGTATGATCCTTTTAATGTGCTGCTGGATTCTGTTTGCTAGTATTTTATTGAGGATTTTTGCATCTACGTTCATCAGTGATATTGGCCTGAGTTTTCTTTTTTTGTAACATCTTTGTCTGGTTTTGGTATCAGGGTGATGGTGGCCTCATAGAATGAGTTTGGGAGTGTTCCTCCCTCTGCTGTATTTTGGAAGAGCTTGAGAAGGAGAGGTGTTAGCTCTTCTCTAAATGTTGGATAGAATTCGCCTGTGAATCTATCTGATCCTGGGCTTTTGTTTGTTGGAAGATTTTTAATCACAGTTTCAATTTCAGTGCTTGTGATTGGTCTGTTTATATTTTCTATTGCTTCCTGGTTCAGTCACGGAAGATTGTGCTTTTCTAAGAATTTGTCCATTTCTTCCAGGTTGTCCATTTTATTGGCATATAGTTGCTTGTAGTAATCTCTTGTGATCCTTTGTATTTCTGCAGTGTTAGTTGTTACTTCTCCTTTTTCATTTCTAATCCTGTTGGTTTGAGTCTTCTCCCTTTTTTTCTTGATGAGTCTGGCTAATGTTTATCAATTTTATCTTCTCAAAGAACCAGCTTTTAGTTTTATTGATCTTTGCTAGCGTTTCCTTCATTACTTTTTCATTTATTTCTGATCTGATCTTCTTGACTTCTTTCCTTCTGCTAACTTTGGTTTTTTTGGTTCTTCTTTCTCTAATTGCTTTAGGTGTAAAGTTAGGTTGTTTATTTGAGATTTTCTTGTTTCTTGAGGTAGGATTGTATTACTATAAACTTCCCTCTTAGAACTGCTTTTGCTGCATCCCATAGGTTTTGGGTCGTCATGTTTTCATCGTCATTTGTTTCTAGTTAATTTTTGATTTCCTCTGATTTCTTCAGTGATGTCTTGATTATTTAGTAGAGTATCGTTTAGCCTCCATGTTTTTGTATTTTTTACAGTTTTATTCCTGTAATTGATATCTAGTCTCATAGTGTTGTGGTCCGAAAAGATACTTGATACAATTTCAATTTTGTTAAATTTACCAAGGATTGATTTGTGACCCAAGATATGATCTATCCTGGGGAATGTTCCATGAGCACTTGAGAAGAAAGTGTATTCTGTTGTTTTTGGTTGGAATGTCCTATAAATATCAGTTAAGTTCATCTTGTTTAGTGTATCATTTAAAGCTTGTGTTTCCTTATTTATTTTCATTTTGGTTGACCTGTCTGTTGGTGAAAGTGGGGTGTTAAAGTCCCCTACTATGATTGTGTTACTGTCGATTTCCTGTTTTATGGCTGTTAGCATTTGCCTTATGTAATGAGGTGCTCCTATGTTGGGTGCAGAAATATTTACAATTGTCACATCTTCTTCTTGGATTGATCCTTTGATCATTATGTAGTGTCCTTCCTTGTCTCTTGTAATAGTCTTTATTTTAAAGTCTATTTTGTCTGATATGAGAATTTCTGCTCCAGCGTTCTTTTTATTTCCATTTGCATGGAATATCTTTTTCCATCCGCTCACTTTCAGTCTGTATGTGTCTCTAGGTCTGAAGTGGGTCTCTTGTAGACAGCATATATATGGGTCTTGTTTTTGTATCTATTCAGCCTGTCTGTGTCTTTTGTTTAGACCATTTAATCCATTTACATTTAAGGTAATTATCAATATGTATGTTCCTATGACCATTTTCTTAATTGTTTTGGGTTTGTTATTGTAGGTCTTTCCTTCTCTTGTGTTTCTTGCCTAGAGAAGTTACTTTAGCTTTTGTTGTAAAGCTGGTTTGGTGGTGCTGAATTCTCTTAGCTTTTGCTTGTCTGTAAATGTTTTAATTTCTCCGCCAAATATGAATGAGATCCTTGCTGGCTAGAGTAATCTTGGTTGTAGGTTTTTCCCTTTCATCACTTTAAATATGTCCTGCCACTCCCTCTGGCTTGCAGAGTTTCTGCTGAAAGATCAGCTGTTAACCTTATGGGGATTCCCTTGTATGTTATTTGTTGCTTTTCCCTTGCTGCTTTTGATATTTTTTCTTTGTATTTAATTTTTGATAGTTTAATTAATATGTGCCTTTCGTGTTTCTCCTTTGATTTATCCTGTATGGGACTCTCTGTGCTTCCTGGACTTGATTAACTATTTCCTTTCCCATATTAGGGAAGTTTTCAACTATAATCTCTTGAAATATTTTCTCAGTCCCTTTCTTTTTCTCTTCTTCTTCTGGAACCCCTATAATTCGAATGTTGGTGCATTTAATGTTGTCCCAGAGGTCTCTGAGACTGTCCTCAGTTCCTTTTTTTCTTTTTTCTTTAATCTACTCTGCAGTAGTTATTTCCACTACTTTATCGTCCAGGTCACTTATCCATTCTTCTGCTTCAGTTATTCCGCTCTTGATCCCATCTAGAGTATTTTTCATTTCATTTATTGTGTTGTTCATCAGTGCTTGTTTCATCTTTAGTTCTTCTAGGTCCTTGTTAACTGTTTCTTGCATTTTGTCTATTCTATTTCCAAGATTTTGGATCATCTTTACTATCATTACTCTGAATTCTTTTTCAGGTAGACTGCCTATTTCCTCTTCATTTGTTAGGTCTGGTGGGTTTTTTACCTTGTTCCTTCATCTGCTGTGTGTTTCTCTGTCTTCTCATTTTGCTTAACTTACTGTGTTTGGGGTTTCCTTTTCACAGGCTGCAAGTTTGTAGTTCCCGTTGTGTTTGTTGTCTGCCTCCAGTGGGTAAGGTTGGTTCGGTGAGTTGTGTAGGCTTCCTGGTAGAGGGGACTAGTGCCTGTTTTTTGGTGGATGAGGCTGGATATTGTCTTTTTGGTGGGCAGGACTGTGGCCAGTGATGTGTTTTGGGGTGTGTGTGAACTTAGTATGATTTTCGGCAGCCTCTCTGCTAATGGGTGGGGTTGTGTTCCTGTCTTGCTAGTTGTTTGGTATGGGGTTTCCAGCACTGGAGTTGGCTCGTCATTGAGTGGAGCTGGGTCTTAGTGTTGAGATGGAGGTCTCTGGGAGAGCTGTTGCCGGTTGATATTACATGTGGCCACCAGTTCTATGGTGGTCCAGTGTCCTGAGCTCGGCTCTTCCACCTCAGAGGCTCAGGCCTAACACCTGGCAGGAGCACCAAGATGCTGTCAGCCACACGGCAAAAATTGTGCACTCATTCAACAATTCTTGCTAGTCTTTGGTCGTTCTTCTGGCAATGGCTATCTGTAGCACCATCGACGTACCCTTGGTCCTGGCTGTGGACCTTTCAGTGTCTTGTAAACTGGCTCTCATCCTTCAGCGTGGTCTGGGAGCCCCTGAAGAACCTAGAGTTATACCCAAGGATGAGAGTGCCTTTGTAGAAGTCCAGGAATCCGGTAGAGTAGTTTCAGCATAATAGGCATATGGCCCTTCGCCTGTGGCTGGCAGCATGGCTTCCCGAAGTTCGTGCCTCCAACTAGCTGGCCAGCTTGGTGTTTTTAATAAGAGGCAAAAAGAAAAGGCCTCTTAGAAAACACTTTGGGCTTTTGTCTCCTCTTTTCCCTTGATAGCTAGAACAGCCATCACCAGCTGCTGCTGGGAACCCGAAGGATTAGGCTGAGGAATGAGGGCTTCCTGGCTGCTGGCAGTGCCTGGTGGAGGAAAGAACCCTGAGAAACTTTCCCCATGGTCCATGCTCCCTGCTCCTGGTCAGCCAGCTGTCCTGAGGCCAGAGCCACAGGTCACACTCTTGTGAGCTGTGCTCAGACCCCTCATCTACTGAAGAAGTACTTTTAATTAAGCTTTATCTTGTTATTTTATTACCCTTTTCCATCAGTGACGAACTTTGTACAGAATTATAAATCAAGGCCAAACACCGCATGGATGCCACAGCACAAAGATTCATTTAGTGTGCATACAACCTTGTGACCTGCAACGTGATTCATCACTTGTTATCCTGTCTTCCCACTGAGGGATTGGATGACGCACACTAATATACAAAAATCAATGCTGGGCCTCTAGCTTGCAACGTCTTACATATTATCCTTCTCAGTTCTAACTGATTCTTAACCCACTGGCTTCAGGGAAGGCTGCCTTTTAGAATCAATTACCTAAATATGGTGAACTAATCTGGGGAAGTAGTGAAATATGAAATATGAATTGCCCTATCTCCCCTTTGTCTGTTGACAATTTGCCCAACACTACAGTTTAGATGTGACCAGATAAGAAAGACAGGGAAGTGCGTTCACATATGGTGTCCCATTTGATCCTCACAACATTCTGTATACGAGCATTCGAGCAGGGAAGGTTTTGGTGTCACAAATGAGGCAGCTCTCTTGAGAAGAATTGATCATTTTCTACCTGTGTTCCTCCCTACATGCCTCTGTTTGTAATTATTTGTATACATGACCATCTCTCTCACCAGATTTGAAGGTATCTGGAGTGGGGACCATGTTCATATCCATCTTGTTTTCTGGGCATCTAGCATGATGCCTGGTGTATGAGTTGTTCATTTGCTCAGAAGAAGAAAGGTGAATGTAACACAAAAGATCTGTAAAGGAATTGGGTTTTTTTTTTAAGGGAGAAAAACATTATGCTGGGTTTTGTTGCTCAGGGTATTTGCTCTACCCAAGTCCAGGAAGGTGCTGTTTAGCATGACCTGGGTCACACGGTAAGTACCCAGTGATGTAGTTGGATCTAGGACTCAGGTCTCCTTTCACAGGACATTTCCCACTAAAACCTCCTATTCTTTTTATACCATTGAATCTTTATTTTAAGATATTCCATCTCTTTTTGTAGCTAGTCCCGCAAAAGGGAGAATGAATTGTACCTGCATGTGGAATAAAAATAGATTACACATGCTTAAGTAGGAAGAATTGAAAAACTTTGCTGCTGATTATACTTTTGCTCCTGGGGATGTTGTCTAAAACCCTTTTGATGTGAAAGGAGATTGTGATGACAGCTAACATGTGACTAAAGTATTATACTGTAAGCTGCGCTGTGATTAATAGACGGATGGGTTAGCTGGTCACTGGTGCACACAGATGTGTGATATTGTGTGTGGTCAGTGCACCAAAGGTCTCAGCCTGAAGATTCAAGAGAAGGGGGAGACAGAGCTTAGATAAGCAGAATAGAGGGGACTGAGGAGGTAGCGGTCCCCACAATCAGCAGGACTTTGTGTTTCTCATGAGTTCATGCTCCTAACTAACAAAATGTAGCACGAAGTTGGCTCTATTAACAAACATCATAATTCCTCTACAGATTTATGTTGCATTCAGTTTTCCTCTTCTGAGCAATTGTTTTGGTATATTTAATGTTTTCACTTATGTTTAACATTCCTTTTGTTTTTTGGACAGGAAAGTAGGATTTATTGGGGGGTGTGAGTAAGGTGGGAACAGCCCTGAGATTCTTATGAGTGCAGGGCCCACCATTTGTCCAAGGGGCCACTATTAGGAATGTATTTGATCCCTCAGTCATCTGGGATGAGCCCCTTTTCTGCCACCATCTCCTCAAATTCTCTTGCATTAAACTTAGTAAATCCCCACTTCTTGGAGATGTGGCTCTTCTGGCAGCCAGGGAAGTTGAACTTGGCCCTGAGTAGGGCCTCAATCATATGTTCCTTGTTCTGCAGCTTGGTGTGGATGGACATGATGACTTGGCTGAAGTGGACCCTGGCCACTATGCTCTAGGGCTTTCCAAAGGTACCCCACATACATGTCTGGAGCCTAGTTTGGGGACAGCATGAGGTCAGGCATGAATGTCCACTGGAAAGGCTTGTCTCCAAGGTCCCTTAGGACAACCCACATGAGCAAAAGGCTGCATACACTACCAAGGAGGCTGCTGTTTGTGGTCATTGCCCGTGGAGCTCCCATGGGGAAAAGAGCATGGTTGGCTTAACTGGCTGCAGAGTAACATTACTTTTATATTTATGGTTTACTTGCCTTTTGTACTTCTGATCACTCCTTGTTTCAGTTTTCAAATGCAAATAATCAGTTCCCATTTTTGAATACCATTTCAAATCTTGTTGAATTGGGGACTTGTTTACTGTGTTCTTACATGCCCTTTCCTCCCCTCTGGATCACAGAGTGATTCCTTGAAGGGTAGTGAGGGATTTCTAGGTTGTGCAAAAGAAAGCCTATTGTGATGTTGGGAACTGAGGTGTGGGAATTGCCCGGCTTCTGGCTGGAGTTTACCTCCCTCCCTCATTTCTTCCCATATGCAGATGTTCAGTGACATGTGTTATTATAAGAGAAAGGGAAATGGCCTTACTGAAATAGAGGTAATGGGCCAAGATAAATTGTAAAAGTCATGAGAAAGTGTAATATGGCAAATAACATGCTGGGCTTGACTTTTAAGTGTAGTATGAGAATCATTCTCAGTGTTATGCTGTGGGAAAAAATAGAAATGAGGTGGCACATTAGTTCCTGCCTTGTGGTCCTGTGGTCTGTGGAGGCCACACTCAGATTCTAGTACAGACGAAGGCCCTGGAGGTTTTAGCCATCCACAGGCAAAGCGAGCAAAGGATGCATTTGAAAACAAATAGTAATGTAATGTAGGGACCTGTAAAGAAATGGTGTGGTAGAACTAGAGAGATAGTAACAGAGTAAGACTGCAAAGTAACAGAGTAAGACTGCAAAGTAACAGGTAAGCCCCAAAGAAATAATGTCAATATATTATTTTTATCATTGCACTAGGAAAATTTTAAATTATGTGTATATAAGTAGGCAATAACATGGGATATTTTAAAACCACTAATTAATGAAATTCAGTGAGATCTCTGTACTACTTACGTAGTTTTAAATCTGTTACAAGGCTTTCAGATCTTATCTGTTAGCTGTTTGCACAAAGTTTCTTTGCTTTTGTGGTACCTGCACTATTGTGCAGACAACCTTTCCAACTAAATGAATAGTTGAAATTGGTAGACAATGTGTTCAGTGAATAAACTGGTCGATAATTTTTATGACAACATCTTTATTCCATACAGGCTTCTCTCTTCCAAATAAAGTCCTTCTAGAAGATTGGGCTTTTTGAGTAACTTCTTATAAAGATTTTTATGAACGAGTTTATGTTCGAAATGGTTTAGTTTGGCAGAAAATTTGGGAGTCATCAGGACAGACACTGCTTGGCTGTGCTGGGCTATGCCTGCAGGGCAGCATGACTAGTATTGCCCCAGGCAGTCCAGGACCCTACTCTGACCCCAAGAGAGCAAAGAGTCCTTGGGACCCAAGGGATGTGCCCATCCAGCTGCTCCCCTTTCTGGACCATCTTACCTGCATACCCAGAATTCCCTGCCTGAAGGGCCTGTACAGCCTCTTCTATGGATCTCTTCCCTGGATAGTGTGGATGTACGGGCTGGGATGTCCACGTGGGCTGGGATGTCTGCAGCGGGTGGCATATGAGGTTTTTTACAGGGACCAAAGGAGTAGGGGGTGGAAAAGTAGGGAGCTTTCAACAAAGATTAGGCACAAGCTTGTCCCTGACTTATACCTACTAAAAGGCAGTGGCAATGTCATCAATGTTACAATCAAATCACTTCTGCAAATTTCTGAAATGCCCCCTAGGAAGTAATAGTACTACTGTTCTAAGTGAGAAGGTTGGCATGCTTTTATCTAACAGATAAACTTCCTCTGAAAATGGCATCAAACAAACCCCAGGGATGTTTTGTACTATGACAACATAGTACAAAATAAAATAAAAGTGTCTAATTTTCAAAGGTGCTTACTTTGAAGAAAAACTCATTGAAATGTGTAAGATCTGGTATGTTTGATAAAAACAAACAGCCAGTTTTAAACCAAATAGCTTTTTGACCGAAAGGAAAAAATGTCAGTGCAGATTGGGATTATTTATGAAATTTTTATCATGTAAAGTGGTGTGGTACGATGTATTCAGCCAAGAGTCAGGAAAACTGTACTCTGGTTCCAGTCCAAGGTTTCTGCACAAGCCATGTTCTCTCAGTCAGATATGTGACATAACATAATCATCAAATCAAAGATACCATCAGTTGTAAGATGCAGCGTTAATTTGTGTACCATTAAGAAAGAGACCCATTGCCTATGATAATTTTGACTATTGACTGTAAGAAGCATTCTAATTGAGATGTAAAAATATTAAAAAGTATATCTTAAATCTCTAATATACAATAAATCTTATTCATCTAAACATTCTTCACATTCTTGCAGAGTACCTACCACATCTAGTCATTCATTTATTCATTCAATAAATAAATATAAATTTAGCGTCTATTTCAGGCAATACAGCATGCATGTATCAACATGTATTGAATAATGGAATTTAGAAGTACATACACTTACCTTTCATAACATCAGCACGCACATGAAGCTGGAGGTGCTGGTGAGAAATCAGCTCAAGACAGTGGCGAGATTGTCCTCTTTTGAGAACAGCAAAATCACCATTAATCTCTAATGAGGACATTTGCTCCATAGAAATTTATACTGGTAAATGGAAGGCAGGTAAACAAGAATTCCCAGATCAGTTTCTTAGTAATCAAGGTGCCCTGGTTACTTTTTCCACATTTCTATGAAAATCTTGTTGAAAGAAGAACTTCTTAATTCTGAGACTCTAATGAAACTGCTCCTTCATCTGTCATTTCTTTTCCAGTAGGAATAAGGCAAAGAATGAGTGTTCTATGAAACACTTTTATACTATATCATATAAAACAATTTTACATGACTTATTATCATGCTACATTGTTAAATTGATTTTTATACACTTAAATCTTTATATTATCCATTTGTATCTAATAGTAGCCCAAGACGTAAATAAGCCCTTAAAGCAACATTTTGTAAAGAGTGATACTTCCCTAGTGAGCTCACTCTCAGAGTCAGAATCTTAAGTTCACCAGACAAGTGACAAATAAGGTTCATTCAGCCCCAATATCTTCATCTAGAGATGTTGCACTGGGACCTTAGAAAGATGAAAAAAGAATGAGTTGAAAATACCTGGACCTACTCTGTATAATCGAAACCATATGCAGTGATTTTAAGCCTCATTATATACAACAAACACTGATGGTCTGTCCCTCTTCAAGAAGGAACTGGCAAAACCCCTTAGAGAACAGTTTCTATTCTTGTTCTGTTTGAATTTTGCTTCTTGAGCTGTTCTTGCCACATGGGATATTTGACTATTTCTAAATGGCCTTTGCTTTTAGTCTTGTTCAAAGTTTGTTTTAAGCACAATATCCTAATCAACCTCATTTCCAAAGAGGCCCCTTTCCCTTGACTGCTGCAGGCTGCTTATCCCGAGAACGGCTTCTCTCTGGGCTCACAAGGTCCCAGCTTTCTGTTTCTCTTGGATCTGAGCACACTGTGTTTTCTGATCAGCTACGTCTCTTATCCAAACTGGGGTAAAGAGAGGAATTCCACATACTGCTCTCTGGGGGTGAACTGAACAAAACATGCCTGCGAGGACACTTCCTGAGGCATGACTCAAAGGTTATTGCACACTATCTGCTCAGAGTTTCTATGCTTACCCAATTATGTTGTCCTTACCTTTGTGTGATCTACCTGAGGAAAAAAAAATATCATTGGTTAAATATGTTGTTTAGGGCCATTTCTATCAAATCTGAGCATCAGATCAGTCAGAAACTTAATACACACAAACATATACACACACTTAAATCAGTTTCCACTTATATAATTTTGATCTACAATACCCTTTCCAGAAACATCATTGTAAGAGTAAGAATGTTCTATATTGGTTTCTCCCCACCTATAAATGTCATTGAATCATAGCTTTCCTGAGGAATCCTAATACATATGTCTATATTTTAGATATAAATTTCTCCCCAGTGGTCCTTTGGCTATGGAGAAATTAGCACAGGCTATATAAAGCAGAGTGCTTTAAAGAGTCTCCTTGAGGGAAATGGGATAGCAAGAAGGGAAGAGATTTGTACTTTTCATTTAGTGGCAATACTTATTTTATGCAATTTTATATCATTAGGCCCATTAAAGGACAAGAATGTGAAATATGTCCTCCCTGAAGACAGTTCTTTGTGTTTGCATAACATTTTCCACTTTGAATAAACCAATCACAAGGAAGAGTCCAGTGTGTATGTACTTCAGTGCTCTGAGCACTTATTTCAAGGGCTCTCCATTCCCCACCACCACCCCACCCCCCAGAGAGCTGAAAATGTGCAGAGCCTGCAATCTTTAAGTGCATAACCAATTGTTCTCTTTGGACAGTCTGTTTCTGAAAATTCCCTTTGAAATCAATGACAAAAAAGCCCAGCTACGGTGGATTCCATCTTGTAAGCTTCCCTCACAAACCACAGACCCTAATCTTTGTATTTATTCAATTGGACCAAGTCGCCAGAGATTTGGGGGAGTAGAATGTATTTGAGAATGTGAGTGTGTGCCAGGCAAGGAGGTTTCTTTAATAAGAAATGTTATCACAAACACTTTTAAAATGCTTTTCAGCTCAACCTGGACACAGAAGACTGGGTTTTGTATTTCTTGGCAATATGCCCAGTACATAGAATTAAATAAAAATATATATATATGATTCAAAGATATTTTGAGAAAAATCCTTGAACTAGGAAAAAGATGAATATTTGATGCCCGGTGGATTCACACATAAACGTGGTGATTTTCTTGGTATCTGTATTCATCAGAAGCTGTGAGCAAATACACTCTAATTCCCTCTGGTGGGGTGTAACAGGCAGGACAGTGGAGTTTCATAACAATTTTTAAGCATTGCCCTATTGTATACTTAAATGACATTCTTTAAAGGGGAATTAAGAATGGTGACGTGGTTGGTCACATATCTAGGCCAGTGGTCAGTGGCAAGTGGTCACTGAGGGAAGATAGAGGCCTTTCTAGGTAAACTGATGCAGTCATCATGAAGTCACGTAGGAAGATAAGACTGGGAGATAAGACTCTCTGGCCAAAGGACTAAGGTGAGATTTGGAACGTCCTGTGGGTGATATCAGAGGCTGGGAAGACTCTCTGAGCCTGGGCCTTACCAACCATAGAAAGAGCTAAGGGCTTCTGATGCTTTTCAAGATAGAGTGGTTCCAGCCTGTCTTTGTAGCCCCACACGACTTCATCGACACCTCTGGATGTAAAGGTTTGGGCTGGGGAAAGATACGGAGGGCTCATCAAAAGCACCTGACAAGAGTTGTCTAGCAGAGAATGCTTCTCTGAAGGGAAAGAAAAGCCTGGAAGAAGATCTGAATGTCAGATGCCTCAACACGCTGTAGTCAACTTCTGAGAGGGGTAAGGGACCTGGTTACAAAACCCTGCCATGAAATTTGTCCAGTAGAAATGGACTCAGCACTTTTCTCATGGCACATCTATGATGTCTTAAGAAGTGCACCCCTGGTTTCACTGTTGGGAGGCAACAGAACTGTTATCAAGATGGCTGATGAGTTGGCCAGAGTGTTTCTGAGATGAAAGAATGATGGGGGACATGGCAAGGCAATGGGAAGAGGAGGAGAAAAAAGGAAGAAAATATTATCTTCTGGAAGGAGGACTCTTCCTCGTTTTAAGCAATTAATTAAAAATGTTAAATGCACCAGAAATGGGTGATGAATTATTTGGGTAATAAGAACAATTACCATACTGTGGTGGTAAGACAAAAAATGGCATAGTCCATCTGGGTTTTATTTCCAGCATGACCATCAAATGTCTGTGAGATTCTGTCTCTTAACTTCACTAGGAACCTCAGTTTCTCCACCTTTAAATGAGAGCATTAACTCCAGTCTCCTCCAGCATTAACAGTCTATGTAACTGACAGAAGTGCCACAAGGTGTAAGTGATGGTTAATTTTATGTGTCATCTTGATGGGCCAAAAAATGTCCACATATTTGTTTAAACATTGTTTCTGGGTTTGTCTGTGTGTTTCAAGCAGAGATTAGCATTTGAATCGGTAGACTGAGTAAAGCCCTCCTCAAAGTGAGTGGACAGCATTCAGTCATTTGAGGGCTTGAATAGATCCAAAAGGCAGAGAAAGGGAGAATTTGCTTTCTGCTTGGCTGCTTGAACTGAGACATTGGTCTTCTCCTGTCCTCAGACTAGGACTTACATCATGGGGTCTCCTGGTCCTTGGGCCTTTGGACTTGGATCTATAGCACCAGTTGTCCTGGGTCCCCAGCTTTCAGATGACAGATTGTGGAACTTCTCAGCCTTCATAATCACATGAAGCAATTCTTTATAATAAATCTCTTTATATGTAAATATATATATACACATATATATGTATATATTCTCTCTCTCTCTCTCTGGATACATACACACACATCTCCTATTGGTTCTGTTTCTCTGGAGAACCTAACATCTTGTGCATTTGGGAACAAAGATATTGCTCAGGTCTAGAGTTCTTGTCTCTAATTCACTTAACATAATTTTAGGGACTAAATACTTGCTATTTTCTGTCTTTGCTCCCTTCAAGTAATAATTAATTTTTAATGGGTTGTTCCCAGGTAAGAATTAGAAACATTGTGTGGCTGACGGTGTACTACATGCAGGGCTTATAAGGGGGAGCTGCTTTTCGCAGCTAGCTCTTTGATGAGAATTCAGCAGGAGGAGCTCTTTAGCTGTGCAAACAGCTGTCGGGGGGTGACTCATCAGCAGGGTCTATGGCACTCAAGAGAATAAAATTTTTCCCGCAGTGATCTGCCAGATCCCTCTGTAGGTTGTGTACAGGTGGCTAACTGCCCCTAAGTGTAAGGTGTGGGTAAGGTCCAAAGGGCTGGAGTAGCGGATTATTTAGCAAACGTGGTTGCTTCCGCTGGCTCTCTGGGTCTCACAGTGCAGTGAGAGCAGAAGGCATGGAGCCACTGATGCAGGCATGTAAAGAGGCAGTGGGAAGCCACGTGGCTTCGGCTGCCAATGAGGGAGCATCTTCAGTGAGCTCTCATTTCTAGACGAGGTGCCAGCTTCTAGCTGACTCTGTCAGGTGCTAGTGGAATCCTTCAGGGCAACATGATGTTTCTCTGGCTGTCATGTGATGTATTTATTTTTTACTTACCTATTTATTTGTTTGATGGAGAATGCCACAGGGCTTAGAGTGGTCTCATTCAAATAATCAGTTTGCTCATGAGGCTTCTGATCTTTTGCAGTGGGTTTAGATTTATATCTTGCAGGGCTGTCATAAAAGGAAAACAGGGATGCTTTGGGCTTTTGAGGCCCACTTGTCTCCTATTTTCATTCTCCTTTCTCTGTCAGGCTGTCCCCATTCCTCTGGGTGTGGTGTCCCTGCGGTCCCACTGCCTCCTTCACATCCTCCAAATCTGCTTTCAGCTCCTCCATAGCTCCCTCCATGGGAAGCTATATGATGACTTCATCTCCATTGCGTGTGGTAATGACTTGTTTTATTTCTCCGGGGGCATCTGTATTCAAATAGGGAAAACTAATTATATATTTTATTATATACATAATTATATATAACAAGGAAAATTCAGGCAAAAGTCCAGGGGTACACTGAGGAGTTCTTATACAGCGGGGCTCATACTGCATTCTTCATATCTCATGATGTGAGGGTTTTAACCCCCAGTCAAACATAGCTGGTCCTGTCTTACTCTACCCAGACATTTTGCAGAATTGCCTGGGAAGCAGCCAATGCAAATTTGAACTTATGTTTCTTAAATTTTTGGGTGATGGATCTTTTTGAGAGTTTGTTAAAAGCCATGGACCCTATCCCTAGTTAAATGTACATATTCACACATATCCAAATTTTGTATACAATTTTAGGAGGGTCACCAGACTTCCTAAAGCTCAACTTGGGATTCCAGGGTTAGAGAAGGATTAGTATTTGGAGTAAGCAGACCTGGATTTGAGGTTCCACTGTGATCTTGGGCAGGTTCCTCGTGTTTCCTGTGGACTATGTCAAAATCTTGGGTTTTACCAGTGGTTCTCAACTGGGGACAGTGCTGCAGGCATATTTTACCCCTCACACCATCCAGGACATATCTGAGCCTGGGGGGACAGGCAAGTGTTGTTTTGAAAGATATCCACAAGTGAGCTGATATGCCCCCAAGGGTTTGAGAACCACAGGGCAAGGAGACCTCTAAGATGGCCTCTGGCTCCATTGTTCTACGACTCTGAGGTTTCGCTCCAGAAATTCCACTGCACAAAGTCAGAGGCTACTCCACCAAGAGCTAGTGGAGAGAAGAGGGGTAGCGGGACAGAGAAGGCCAGAAGCTGGGCTTTCCCTTTCTTACAACTTTGCCCCACTGTTCATGGAGGAAGGTGGTGGGAAGGGAGCAGAGCCCTTCTAGAATTCTCTTTTCCTTGAGAGCCCATTGAATTGAGGATTTATCTATTTATTTAATCCTCTTGAGAGGATAGAGAATCTAATATATCTTTATTTTTTGAAAGCCTATGTACTTGGCATATTATAGATACAGAATAAATGTTGTTTGGATGCAATAAGTTTATTTCTCATTAGTTACTTTTTTAAGCAGATCATGTGATGAATTCCTGCCGTCCCATTCTGGTTGACACATTATCTAAGATTTTATTTTACTGAAGTCATTGAAATAGATATTAATTTAGTGATTAATTGAAATTCAAGGAATATTTACTAAGCTCTTATTATGTGCTTGACACAGTAGAGTATTCAATACAGTGGAGATTTGAGAAGAGAGTTAATAGTCCTGTGCTAATACCAAAACCCATATGTAAGTACTAACTATTGAAAAAAATTATTGTCCGTTTATGCTTTTCCTCTGTATTCCAGAAAGGGGTGTATAAACCTTAGAAAACAAAAGATAAATTTTTTGAATATCCTTTGTTATTCCCTGGTTTGGACCCTTCTAGAGTTTTTCTGTCTGAAAGCTCTTGTGGCTTCATGCTGAGGGGCCCAGTTACATATCAGTGTTTTAGGCTGAGGGAACAGCCCATTTTGTCATATAACTGAACCAGTTTCACCAAGAGCTTTATCTCTCTGTCTACCATTGCATGAAATAACTCTATCATGTAGAGTTCTGGCTGCTAAAAGAGGGCGGTAACCACAGACACCAAAGCTATCAGTAGAAGAGATTAAAAGTGATGAGATTACATATTGTGGTGTCAGTGCTCTAGCTCAAAACCAGTTTCATTTGGGAGAAGATTAAATTCCTTCAAATACTAGAGTCCTCCCTTAGAAACTATAATTGGATGTAATAAAAGACTACTTTTCCCTCATGATAGTAGTTGTACTTTTGATGTAAATCCTCCTGGTAAAAGTAATAATAATAAAAGTGCTACTTATTGGATATCCTCTATGTGGTAGGCTCTGCATTAGACACTTTAATATTGACTTATCATATTACTTGACATATATTGACTATAGACTGTTTCAGGCACCCAAGTCATCAGCCTTATTAGCTTGGAACTATTATTATCATCATCCTCCTTTTATAGTTGAGAAAATTTAGGCTTAGAGCGATTGAGTAATTTGTCACAGGTCACTTAGCTGATAATGGTGGAAAGCTGGGACTCCAACCAGGTTCTCTAATCTTATTTCTAATTCACTCCTCACAGCAATCCTATAAAACAGTTTTGGACATTTCCATCCTACAGGGAAGGAAGCAGAGTTGGAGAGGTGAGCTACTCTAATAATGGTTATATAGCCAGTAAATGGCAGAGCCAGGTGTGGAACCAGGTTAGTCTGACTCATAAACGAATGCTTGTTTCACTCTGCTACACTGACTAGCCATGGACTTATAGCATGTTACAGTGTAAAAAGGGAAAAACTTACCTATCTACACTTTTAAAATAATAGATATTTATTTTGGTTTGCCTAATAACTTTCTTTCCTTGGATATTCAGTGTCAGAGGAAAATGCTTGGTACCTTGGTACCTAGAGTTTCTAGAAAATGTATGACATTTTTGTTACTGCTTACAATGATTTATCTGGTTCCTTTTTTTTTTGGAATACAGAAATATTTAAATGAATTATTCTGCAACAAAATTCTTTTTACTAGAATCCAGTATGTGGTTTTTGAATACTTACCACTTGCAAGGCTCTGAGTTAGGCACAATGATGCCTTAGAGATGAATAAAAAGTAGTCCATTGTGGGGGACGAGGCAGAATCCCAGATACCACACAGAAGGACGAATAAGCAAATAAATAAGCAAATAAGCAGTAACAGATGGTCATATAAGTCCCAAGGAGAGAGAACAGAAAATGTCACGTGGAGAATTTGAAAACAGATGTGGACCTTGAAGGGTGGTACATTAGTTTGCTAGGCAGCCACAACAATGTACCAACAACAGAAAAGAACAGCAAAAGTTTATTTTCTCACAGTCCTGGAGGCTAAAAGTCCAAGAGCAAGGTGTTGGCAGGTTTGGTTTCTTTGGCAGCCTCTTTCCTTGACTTAGAGACAGCTTCTTGCTGTGTCCTCACAGGGTTGTCCCTAGGTCTGCATCATAATCTCCTCTTCTTTTAAGGACATTAGTAATATTGGATGAGGGCCCACCCATATGACCTCATTTTATCTTAACTACCTCTTTAAAGGCCGGATCTTCAAATACAGTCACATTCTGAGGTACTCAGTGTTAGGACTTCAACATATGAATTTGGGGAAGACACAATTCAACCTACAACCGATGGGTAGGTAAACTATCAAAAGAAGGAGAGTCAGAGTTTAGAAGGGAAAAATATATTTGTGGGAGTATTTAGATGGAGAATAAATTACATTTCGGGGAATCCTGAATGCTGGGGTGGGAAGTTGGTGCTTACTTTGGTGGGCAATGGGAAGCCACTGAAAGTCTCCATCAGGAGAGTGACTTGATAATGTGGTACTCGGGGACTGTCAATCAAGCAGTAAGAAAGAATAGTGACAGGAAGCAAGGAGGTCATCTCGGAGGCTTATCCAGAAGTCTAGTCACGGAGAGATGAGGTTATGAGTGAGGGAGCTCATCAACGTGGTGGGTACACAAAGAACAGATGAATCAGAGAAATACCACAGGGGTTTAACTCACTGACCTTGGTGCCTAATTGGCTGTGGGAGTTGACATGGAAGAAGGAGTCAAAGGTGGCTCCAAGGCTTGAGTCAAAGAATGGTCTTGTCATTAACTGGAAGAGCAAAGCCAGCGCAGGGCGGGGGGTGGGGGGGGTTGGATGGGGGGGGTTCTACTTGGGACTGAAGATGTGGAACTAAATTTAGAATGTAAGTTAGATGTTCAGTGGGAAGGAATTTGAAACCGTGGATCAAGAATTTGGGGGAGAGATAGGAGTATATGAAAGATTATTAAATTATGTGAAAATTTTTACTAGGAAAGAGATTAAAGAGTTGTACACTAAAGTGTTAGTAATGATTATGGGGGGGTTATAGTTAATTTGCATTCCTTCTTTTTACTTTTTTGGTATTATTCAAAATGTTTACCATGAGCAACATTATTAACTTTATACTACTGGGAAATAGTCTTTCTATTCAGCCTCTCACCTCCTTCCATTCTAGTTTGCAACTTCCATCACTCCAAAACACTGCCCTCGAAAAGGTGATGTGTGCTTTTCCTAAGAGCCACAAGAGAGGTTTCAGGCCTTGTTTTGAACTCTCCATCATTTTGGTGCACCTCTCTTAACTTTTCGGATATTGCTTTCCTGACCCATCTCAGCCCCTTTGACTCCGTCTTTGAATTCTGTCTGACAGGTCCTGTTTCTTCACTGATCATCTAACATTGGTACTCCTCAGAGCTTCATGCTCACCTTGGCTTTCCTTTCCCCTTTCTAATTCCCCATGAGTTATCTCATCTGCACCCTTGGTAGGTGAACTACCACATGTAACTCATAGCTCTGAAATCTTTTTCTCTTGTCCAATTGTCTCTTCTGACAGCCAGATCCATATTATTATTATCTGCCAATTGGGTATTTCTACCTGAATGACCCACAGTCATTTCAACTCAGTATATCCAAAATGAAATGAATTATTCTATTACCTCCTCACCCCCAGTCTGCTTCTTGAACCTCCCCCACTAAGGCTTATTCTTGGAAAAGAATACCATGAGGTAAATCATTGCTAGGTTAGAATCCTGGGCATCCTGCTGGACTCATCCTTCATCCCGACCCCTGCCCCATGAGCACGCAATAAGTTATTAAGTCCCATCTATGCTATTTCCTAATGACCTCTCACATCTAGATTTAATCTCATTACTTCTTACCATAACCACTGCAAAGCCTGATCTGTCTTCCCTCATTTCACTCCATCATCTACAGTGAAGCCAGCGATTTCAAACACCAATCAAATCATGTCACTCCTGTACTTAAAATACATCAGTGACTTCCTTGGCTTCCAGATTCAAGTCTAGATTCTCCCCCTACCCTCAGTTTTATTGAGATATAATTGACATACAGCACTTTACATGTTTAAAGTATACAGCATAATGATTTGACTTACATACATCATGAAATTATTACCACAATAAAATTAGTGAACATCCATCATCTCATATTGATTAAAAACAAAAACAAAAGTCTTTTTTCCTTGTGATGAGAACTTTTAGGATCTACTCTCTTAACTACTATCAAATGTATCATACCACAGTGTTAACTGTAGTCATCATTTTGAACTTTACATCCCTGGTACTTGTTTATTCTATAACTGGGAGTTTGTACCTTTTGACCACCTTCCTCCAACTCCTCCTCCCCCTCAAGTCTAGACTCTTTAGCACAAAGTAGATTCCTTTTCATTGGGCTTCACCTCCTGGCCTAATTTCTCATCCAGCTTCGCTCTTTCCTACCTGACAAGCTCATGCTGAACCACATGATGTTTCTTTTTTTTTTTTACATCTTTATTGGAGTATAATTGCTTTACATTGGTGTGTTAGTTTCTGGTAGTTTGATAGGGATTGCATTGAATCTGTAGATTGCTTTCAGTACTAGAGTCATTTTCACAATGTTGATTCTTCCAATCCAAGAACATGGTATATCTCTCCATCTATTTGTATCATCTTTAATTTCTTTCATCAGTGTCTTATAATTTTCTGCATACAGGTCTTTTGTCTCCTTAGGTAGGTTTATTCCTAGATATTTTATTCTTTTTGTTGCAATGGTAAATGGGAGTGTTTTCTTGACTTCACTTTCAGATTTTTCATCATTAGTGTATAGGATTGCCAGAGATTTCTGTGCATTAATTTTGTATCTTGCTACTTTACCAAATTCATTGATTAGCCCTAGTAGTTTTCTGGTAGCATCTTTAGGATTCTGTATGTATAGTATCATGTCATCTGCAAACAGTGACAGCTTTACTTCTTCTTTTCTGATTTGGATTCCTTTTATTTCCTTTTCTTCTCTGATTGCTGCGGCTAAAAGTTCCAAAACCATGTTGAATAAGAGTGGTGAGAGTGGGCAACCTTGTCTTGTTCCTGATCTTTGTGGAAATGGTTTCGGTTTTTCACCATTGAGGACGATGTTGGCTGTGGGTTTGTCATATATGGCCTTTATTATGTTGAGGAAAGTTCCCTCTATGCCTGCTTTCTGGAGGGTTTTTATCATAAATGGGTGTTGAATTTTGTGGAAAGCTTTTTCTGCATCTATTGTGATGATCATATGGTTTTTCTCCTTCAATTTGTTAATATGGTGTATCACGTTGATTGATTTGTGTATATTGAATAATCCTTGCATTCCTGGAATAAACCCCACTTGATCATGGCGTATGATCCTTTTAATGTGTTGTTGGATTCTGTTTGCTAGTATTTTGTTGAGGATTTTTGCATCTATGTTCATCAGTGATATTGGCCTGTAGTTTTCTTTCTTTGTGACATCTTTGTCTGGTTTTGGTATCAGGGTGATGGTGGCCTTGTAGAATGAGTTTGGGAGTGTTCCTCCCTCTGCTATATTTTGGAAGAGTTTGAGAAGGATAGGTGTTAGCTCTTTTCTAAATGTTTGATAGAATTCACCTGTGAATCCATATCATCCTGGGCTTTTGTTTGTTGGAAGATTTTTAATCACAGTCTCAATTTCAGTGCTTGTGATTGGTCTGTTCATATTTTCTATTTCCTCCTGATTCAGTCTTGGCAGGTTGTGCATTTCTAAGAATTTGTCCATTTCTTCCAGGTTGTCCATTTTATTGGCATAGTGTTGCTTGCAGTAATCTCTCATGATCTTTTGTATTTCTGCAGTGTCAGTTGTTACTTCTCCTTTTTCATTTCTATTTCTATTGATTTGAGTCTTCTCCCTTTTTTTCTTGATGAGTCTGGCTAATGGTTTGTCAATTTTGTTTATCTTCTCAAAGAACCAGCTTTTAATTTTACTGATCTTTGCAATCATTTCTTCATTTCTTTTTCATTTATTTCTGATCTGATCTTTATGATTTATTTCCTTCTGCTAACTTTGGGGTTTTTTTGTTCTTCTTTCTCTAATTGCTTTAGGTGCAAGATTAGGTTGTTTATTTGAGATGTTTCCTGTTTCTTAAGGTAGGATTGTGTTGCTATAAACTTCCCTCTTAGAACTGCTTTTGCTGCATCCCATAGGTTTTGGGTCGTCGTGTCTCCATTGTCATTTGTTTCTAGGTATTTTTTTATTTCCTCTTTGATTTCTTCAGTGATCACTTCGTTATTAAGTAGTGTATTGTTTAGCCTCCATGTGTTTGTATTTTTTACAGATCTTTTCCTGTAATTGATATCTAGTCTCATAGCGTTGTGGTCTGGTGGGTTTTTATCTTGCTCTTTCATCTGCTGTGTGTTTTTCTGTCTTCTCATTTTGCTTTTCTTACTGTGTTTAGGGTCTCCTTTTTGCAGCCTGCAGGTTCCTAGTTCCTGTTGTTTTTGGTATCTGTCCCCAGTGGCTAAAGTTGGTTCAGTGGGTTTGTAGGCTTCCTGGTGGAGGAGACTACTGCCTGTGTTCTGGTGGATGAGGCTGGATCTTGTCTTCCTGGTGGGCAGGTCCACATCTGGTGTTGTGTTTTGGGCTGTCTGTGGACTTATTATGATTTTAGGCAGCCTCTCTGCTAATGGGTGGGGTTGTGTTCCTGTCTTGCTAGTTGTTTGGCGTAGGGTGTCCAGCACTGTAGCTTGCTGGTCGTTGAGTGAAGCTGGGTATTGGTGTTGAGATGGAGATCTCTGGGAGATTTTCGCTGTTTGACATTTTGTGGAGCTGGGAGGTCTCTTTTGGACCAATGTCCTGAAGTTGGCTCTCCCACCTCAGAGGCACAGCAGTGACTCCTGGCAGCACCACCAAGAGCCTTTCATTCACATGGCTCAGAATAAAAGGGAGAAAAAGTAGACAGACAGAAAGAAAGAGGATAAAAGAAAAGAAAATAAAGTAAGGCAAAATAAAATAATTAAAAAGAAAAATAATTATTAAGAAAAAAATTTTTAAGTAAAAAACAAAACAAAAAACAAGGGACGGATAGAACCCTAGGACAAATGGTGAAAGCAAAGCTATACAGACAAAATCTCACACAGAAGCATACACATACATGCTCACAAAAAGCGGAAAAGGGGAAAAAATAACCTATCTTGCTCCTAAAGGTCACCTCCTCAATTTGGGATGGTTCGTTGTCTATTCAGGTATTCCACAGATGCAGGGTACATGAAGTTGATTGTGGAAATTTAATCCGCTGCTCCTGAGGCTGCTGGGAGAGATTTCCCTTTCTCTTCTTTGTTCGCACAGCTCCCGGGGTTCAGCTTTGGATTTGGCCCCATGTCTATGTGTAGGTTACTTGAGGGCGTCTGTTCTTCGCTCAGACACAACAGGGTTAAAGGAGCAGCTGATTCGGGGGCTCTGGCTCACTCAGGACGGGGGGAGGGAGGGGACAGAGTGCGGAGCGAGCCTGCTGCGGTGACGGCATGCCGTGTGTTCTCCCGGGGAAGTTGTCCCTGGATCCCGGGACCCTGGCAGTGGCAGGCTGCACAGGCTCCCCGGAAGGGAAGTGTGGAGAGTGACCTGTGCTTGCACACAGGCTTCTTGGTGGCGGTAGCAGCAGCCTTAGCGTTTCAGGCCTGTCTCTGGGGTCCGCGCTGTTAGCCGCGGCTCGTGCCCGTCTCTGGAGCTCCTTTAAGCAGCGCTCTTAATCCCCTCTCCTCGTGCACCAGGAAACAAAGAGGGAAGAAAAAGTCTCTTGCCTCTTCAGCAGATCCGGACGTTTTCCGGGACTCCCTCCCGGCTAGCCGTGGTGTACTAACCCCTGCAGGCAGTGTTCACGCTGCCAACCTCAGTCCTCTCCCTGCGCTCTGACCGACCGAAGCCTGAGCCTCAACTCCCAGCCCCGCCCGCCCCGGCGGGTGAGCAGACAAGCCTCTCGGGCTGGTGAGTGCTGGTTGGCGCCGATCCTCTGTGCGGGAATCTCTCCACTTTGCCCTCCGCACCCCTGTAGCTGTGCTCTCCTCCGCAGCTCCGAAGCTCCCCCCGTCCGCCACCCACAGTCTCCGCCCACGAAGGGGTTTCTAGTGTGTGGAAACCTTTCCTTCTTCACGGCTCCCTCCCACTGGTGCAGGTTCCGTCCCTATTCTTTTGTCTCTGTTTATTCTTTTTTCTTTTGCCCTACCCAGGTATGTGGGGAGTTTCTTGCCTTTTGGGAGGTGTGAGGTCTTCTGCCAGCGTTCAGTAGGTGTTCTGTAGGAGGTGTTCCACGTGTAGATGTATTTCTGATGTATTTGTGGGGAAGAAGGTGATCTCCGCGTCTTACTCTTCCGCCATCTTCCCCCTCTCCCACCCATTTAACTCATTTCTAAATACAGTCAGTCACTTAGTACAAAGTACAAACACAAATTAAAGAGAGTAAATCGCTGTTATTTGTCTAACAATTGGGTGTCTGCCAGCTCCCTTTGAGACTGAGGGCAAACCACTAACCCTCCCTGAGCCTGATCCCTCATCCCAAAATGGGAGCAATAATAGTGGCCTTGCTTACCTCACATGGCTGTGTGAGGGCCGACTAGGCTGATGCCTAGGAAGTAGGAAAGCACTTTAAAAATGGTGTTTAATAATTTAAACGCATGGGACAGAGGTGATATAAAGGCATGCCTCTTCTAGAATGCAGGAGCAGAGGCTTATAAGGATTTCTGCACTTGCTAGAGATTTGAAGAAGAGATGAATTCACTTGTAATTCACCTGTAGAAATAAGCTAATACCAAATGGTTGGATCACAGAGGAGGAAACTCAGAGCATCACATCAAGAACATGCAGAAAAGATCTCATGGCAGCAGCTGGTCAAGTGAGGGTTTGCCCTGTCCCAGCAGCAGCCTTATACGAGTTCCATGGTTTCCAAATGTCAGCACGTTATGACTGTGATCTGTCCCCAGGGAACTTAGTCCTTCATCCTTGCAAAGAAACTGCACTCCCATCTGGGCCCCAATTTGCTTTGCAGGCCAGCAGCACTGTTCCTGCACAGGGCCTGAGTTTCATTTGAAAAGGATTTCATGGGAATGCTTTCTTGTGTTACCAAATCCTCTCTCATCTTTGTTCCTTACACTGGCTGCTCCTGTCAGTAAAACCTATATGTAACACCCATTTTTTTTTTCTGAATCCAGTTTAGAGACACATAATAAAATTATTATAAGTGAGAAAAGGTCTCAGTCAGAGGTTGACAAAATATGCCTAGAATCTTATAGTTATTGTGGTTTAAGAAAAATCGATTAAAAACCACTTTCAAAAATCTTCTTTGTCCCACAGAAGCAGCTGCATAGCACAGGGAGGTCAGCTCAGTGCTTTGTGACCACCTAGAGGGGTAGGATAGGGAGGGTGGGAGGGAGACACAAGAGGGAGGAGATATGGGGATGTATGTATATGTATAGCTGATTCACTTTGTTATACAGCAGAAACTAACACATCATTGTAAAGCAATTATACTCCAATAAAAATGTTAAAAAAAAAACCCAACAAAAAACAAATGTCAAAGCATCAAAACAAACCAAATTCTAAGTAACTTAAAAAAAAAGTCTTCTTTGTCCCACAGATAGAAACCTAAATAAAGAGCTACTGGCTGTTCATAACATTTGCTTTTGCTGCATTCTTGTTTTCCCTTATTTGTCTGTGCTTCCCCGCATCACTTAATGCTATTTCCATGAACAAAGAGAGTCAAAGTCACAATCCCATGTGTTGACTGAGGCAAGCCTCCCAGACAAGGGACTGAATTTGATGTGAAGGAAGAGAAACTAATTCTCCAAATGTCTTCCTTTCCAGCTGGCTAATATCTGAAGTTTTACAGTTAGAACTTAATTCCTTTGGCATGTGCCTCCATGTCCCCCTTCTTCATCACCAGGCAATCATTGATCTGCCTTCTGTCACTTTAAATTAGTTTGAATTTTCTGAAACTTTATATAAATAGGATCATACAATATGTACTCTTTTATGATCTGGCTTCTTTGACTCAACAAAATGTTGAGATTCATCTATGTTGTGTGTAGCACAAATTCATTCTTTTTATTGCTGAATAGTGCTCCATTAGATGGGTATATTGTTATTTGTTTATTTATTCACCTTTTGGTGAGTATTTTGGTAATTTTAAGTTGTCATTAGTATTCTTGTACACGTCTGAGGATTTTCTAGAGATCTTCCTGTTATTAACTTTTATTTCCAAGGGGATTAAAGAACATATTTTATATGATTTGAATTTTTAAAAGTTTTATATTCTCTAGAATAGGTAATGGCAAACTATGGCCAAATCTGACTCAGTTGCTTTTGTAAATAAAGTTCTGTTGGGAGATATTTACGACCATCCATTAATATATTATCTGTGGCTGCTTTCCCACTACAGTGGCAGAGTTGAGTAGTTGTAACAGAGACTGTATGGCCCATAAAATTGAAAATATTTGCTCTCTGGTCCTTTATAGAAAAAGTTTGCTGACTCCAGGCCTAGAATAATTTAGATAATACTGTATAGAAATGCTATCCATTTCTTGATGTTCTAGAGGAACTCACTTCTGAAACCAGAGCATGGGCTATAGATTAAAATAACATTGGGTTTGAACCCATATCCAGCCTGCATTACTAATGGTGTGCTTGCTGTTGGGTAACATATCCTTCCTATGGACAATTTCCCTCAACTATAAAATGTGAATAATAATAGTACTTATTTAAAATTATGCTATAAGGATGAAATATGTTAATGCATGTTCATAGTACTTGACACAATGCTAAGAACCCATAGATTCTTAACAAATGCAACTTTATTCTTGGGAGAGTTTCTTGACACTGCATTCAAATCATGGTTGGTTTTCTGCAGTACTCAATAGCCTAGCTGGTGCCAATGATGTATTCTTATATTCAGTAATTTTAGTTTTTATCTGAAAGTATTTTTTCTAATCCACATTCTTTTTATTAAATACAATGTCTTTTAAAATCTTACTGAAATTACAAATTAAAGATTTCTAAAGTTTACTCTCCATCTTTTCGGGAAGTCTCTTTCATAGAGAAATATTTTCTTTGATTCTTCAGATCGTCTACTTTTAAACTTCTGTGATTCTACATATGTTCCGTGATTGTTTTCTGGTCATGCTTTTCAGGGGATCTTTTCACTCCTTGCTGGAACTGTAGTTAAGTCCGTATTGAACTTATTGGGTCCTTCTCCAATATTTCAGGTCTGGGCAAAGTGTGAAAGGAAGAAGAACAGAAACCAAGTTGTCAGTGGGACATCCACTGTTGTTGAGTTTAGCTATGACGTCAAAAGCTTCAACTGTCCAAACAAGTTTCTTTTCTATGATTATTGTTGCATTCAGAAGCTAGCTGAGCACTCTCCTCTTTCCAACCATCACACTTACTGCATTTTTAGGAGCCATCCACTCCCAGGTACGGTAGGTTTGGCTCTCCTACCGATTGCTGCATGACTCTCCTTTTCTCTAGCTCCTACCACTTGTAGAAGATTGGCTCAGAGGGCCATCCACTTACTTCCCAAGTGGACAATTCTGTTTTAGGTCATGATTCCAGATTCGGTCAACTCTTTCTAAAATCTGCTTTTGTGTGTATTATATCTTACAGATATTCTCAAAGCTATCAGCATATAGAAGACACACTTCCTCTGTCTAGAACTGACACAAATTCTCCACTCCTAGAAATAAGGAGTAGAAATAAGGGCATGCTAATTGGGCAGCTAGGTTGATGATTTTGAAACAGATATCGATTGATTTTCCTAGGTTTTAAATTGCAGTATTCAGACAAAAGAGAAAACATTTCAATGAAATAGTCAATATGTACAACACCAAAATTAAATGTCTCATAAGTGCCCAGGGAAATGATAATTACATATTTAAGTGAGCAGCTCTCTTTCCTTTTAGACTCAGCCTTCCTCTAAGCCCCACCCTCTACACTGCCTGTTCTACATTGTCTTTTTAAAATATGGACCTTGTCACTCCCCTGACTAAATGCTTTAATGCCTTTAAGGATAAGGCCTGAAATGCTTACTATTACATAAAGTGGTTCCAAACATCTTTACAGTCTGGAACATTCCCTAGGTCCCATGACACAGCCATGCTGGAGGTCCCATCATTCCTAGCACTCAACACACTATTTCATATCTCTGTGTGTTTGCACGTGCTGTTTCATTTACCAGGATCACCTTTTCCCCTTCACTACATTATCACGCACCATCTTGTCCTATATGTCCTTTAAGAATCAGGTAAAACGTCACCCAGCCCATTAGGGGAGTTTGTTACTCCCGTTTTCTTGCTTCTGGAACATTTTTGCACCTGTATTTATGTTGTGATGGTTGCTTCCCTGGCATTCATTCCCCTTTACTTCTGCCAACAGCCCTCAAATTGTCCCTTGGGGATCCGTCCCTCCTCCATTGTCAGGATATTGGGGTTAGACTGGCTCCACACTCAATCCAAATGATGGGCTCTCACTGACTTAAGTTTATCTGAGCATTTCGTTTTCCTGGCTCCAGTGACTGATTCAAGGTTGATTTAAGCCTGTCCAATCAGAGTGAATGAGAACTTTACAGGCATTGCTTCTCTTCTGGGTTTGGTGATGAGAGGGTGCAAGGCTTGGATTCCTATAACCATCCCTCCACCACAAAGAGAAACTTTCTGAGCATCTGTGAGGAGCACTGTGAGGAGAAAGAGCTGAGACAAGGAACCTGAAAACGTCAGAGAGCCCCAAATCAGACCAAGGCTGAAGCCAGACCTACCTTCTGAACTACCCTTTTTTGTGAGCCAAAAACAAACAAAAAATAACTACTTACATACCTGCCATCATTTTGGTTTAGCCAACATAGGTACGGTTTATTTGTTCATTTTTATCTTTATATCTCAATGCACTTGAGGAATAGTAGTTCCTTAATAAATGTTTGAAAAAATGTGAAGAAAGGAGAATTGTAGTTTTATCTTAGCATTTTATGCTCGACTATGTGAACCACAAAGCTTCACTCTGATATTTTTATTTTTTTAATTTATTTTTAAAAATAAATTTATTTATTTTTAAAAATAAATTTATTTATTTTTGGCTGTGCTGGGTCGTCGTTGCTGTGTGCGGGCTCCCTCCATTTGGGGCGAGTGGGGGCTACTCCTCATTGCGGTGTGCGGGCTTCTCACCGGGGCGGCCTTTCCTACTGTGGAGCACGGACTCTAGGCTTGCGGGCCTCATCCGTTGTGGCACGTAGGCTCAGTAGTTGTGGTGCATGGGCTCTAGAGCGCAGGCTCAGTAGTTGTGGCGCACGGGCTTAGTTGCTCCGCTGCATGTGGGATCTTCCCGGACCAGGGCTTGAAGACGTGTCCCCGGCACCAGCAGGCGGGTTCCTAACCACTGGGCCACCAGGGAAGCCCCACTCTGATATTTTTAGATTTCAATCCTTTTATTCTTGGCCAAAGGACAGAAAAAATTGTGTCCATAAAAACAGAAGACTCTCACAAGGGAATCTTCCAGAATTTCTATTTTTCACTGATTTTTCAAGAAGCATATTTTTAAAAATTTGCAGAACCTGACATTGTCTGTCCCTGGAGGGGATGGAAATTAAGAAATTTAGACTGTGAACTTATAGCTGTTCTAGGTGAAAGAAAATACTAAATTTTAGTTTTTTAAAGTAAAGCTTCTATTTGTGCCAGTTATCTTCTGTTTGCTTCTCCAGATCCACTCTCCAATTCTTCACCCCGGTCTCTGCCCCAGGAGGCAGACCTGTATGGCTTCCATGGGAGCCCTTACCATCTGGTTTAGCCAACGGAAGCCCCAGCTGCAGGGGAGTAAACTGATGTGGGGTATTGACTCCTTCCCTGCAGGGGATCACCTTAGGCTGATTGTGTCAACATTGTCAGGTTGTAAGTCCTTGACAATGAATTCATGGCAGCCTTCTCTGTAAGACTCTTCAATTCAACTGGGGAGACTTGTTTGGTTGCAGTTTTGGCAACCACGCCTTCCTCTCTGCTGCTACTCACCGTGGGTTACTGCAGTGTCTCATAATTCTTCTATACCTGTGCAAATACACCTCTTTTGAATTGACTAATTTGAGTGTGCCATCTGTTTTCTGTTGGGACCCCAAGTGATACGTATTTATTTCAGAAATGTAAAAATTAAACATAAAACAAGTCTAATGCACTTTGATGGAGCTACATGAAACACTATCTTTTAAGACTGGTAGAAGAACAGAGTCTATGTTAGCTGTGCTCATGTGAAAATGACTAAAATGACAAACCAGGGAAGGGAAATGCTTAGAGGGCTTTCTTGATTTTTATTCGGGCGAGTCTTCCCATCACACAACCCCAGGGGTGCCATTCACAGGATGATTCAGGCTAACTTTAGGAATGTTTGACCGCCAGAACCATTTCTGCTTAACAAGAAGAGAATGAGAACAGATCAAGCAATTTTATTTGGGTGAAATGAGTTTAAAATGGGTACCAAGAAGAGCCACAAAGAGAAAAACAAATTGCCAAACTAGTTATCTTCTTTTGGCCTTAGAATTTGCTCTTTTAGCTCCAAAGCTGTATATCAGAGTAAGGACAGATAGCTAGCTTTGCTTTGGAGGTTTGGTATAGGTTAGAATATATAGTGGCCTCTAAGATTTTTATCTAATACCAGTTGGCAAAACTCCCAGTTTCCTTAGACCCGCCATACTGAATTCTTGTCCAGTTCTTTGATCAGGGCTAGGAGTGTGCTGTCCTGCACCCCGTTTGGAAAGGGGGTTGATCATGATTTCCTATTTCTTAGGGTTGCCCCTGGTCCATCTTGACCTTTGAAACAGTTCTGTTCTCTGAGAAGTGTTTAAAACTCCTCTCTAGATGCCGACCCTTGTTGATATTCTTTTTCACGGCCATGATTCCCAGGACTTGCTTCCCATCCTGTGAACAGGGCTGTGTCTCTGTCTCAGCTTGGCTTTCTCTGAAGTGCAGCTGTAGTGGTGTGGAGTTAAAAATAAAGAGATCTTGAGAGATTAGGAGGAGGATGGATTGGGGAGGGGGGAGCAGAAAGCATGTTCATTAAGAGCTTTTAAGTTTCCACATGCCCCTTCTGAGTCATTAACACGCTTGGCTAAGAACATCTCCGACAATTCAGAGAGGGAGAGAGGTGTTCCTGTGTTGTAGTGTGCTATGAGTGCTTATGTTAATAAGGAAGGGTAAAAGTACTTGCCCATGCTGAGGATGATGAGCTGGATTCCACACTGTGAGCAAACAGAACAAAATGTTAATTCTGGGTAAGTCAGCTGTCCGAGGAGCCTGCATCCTTGACCACCTGCCCTGTTCCCATAATGGGCAATAATTAGCCAGCACTCTTATTATTTAGGGACATGCTATATATACAAGGCAAGCCAAAGGTTCTGTATTGAAATGTCATTCACTCATACCAACTGAAAGTGACAACTAATGAGACTTGACAAGAAATCTCAGCTCTGGAATATTTATTTCAGAGATATAGTTTCCAAGAATACACAGTAACAAAAATGCATAACGGGCAGATATTCTCTCAGCCCTGTCTTCATAGATAACTAACCACTGTTATTAATGTATTCAGTGCTAAAAGAGGAATAGATTCTATGTTTTTTAAACTTTTTATTTATTTATTTTTAAAAGCTTTTTAAAAATGGGAGGGAAGTCCAAAAGGGAGGGGATATCTGTATGTGTATGGCTGATTCATTTTGTTGTACAGTGGAGGCTAACACAACATTGTAAAGAAACCATACGCCAATAAAAATGAATAAAAAAAAATAAAACCCTCCTCTTGTAACCTGAAAAAAAGTGCTTTTTAAAAAAGAAACAGACAAGTGGAGAAGTAAATTTGTGTACAGTGACATTTAGAGGTGATAAGTGTCCTAATCAGAGTGTGCACAGTATTAATGGTACACAGAGGAGCCACAGTTTAACTTGGTGGAAAGAGAGCAGGAGCCAAGAAAGCCTTCTGGAAGGAATGTGGAAGTTGAATTGGAGTTGGATTTGGATGAGCATTCTAGGCAGCACAAATAGCATGTGCAAAGGTCCTGTGGCAGAGAAATAGACTGCACTTATGTTAATGGCTATCTTGTTTAAGATTTATTCAGAATGGTGGAGAATGCTTTCTTTTGGGGAATAGTCCTGAGGGGCTACTTCATATGTCAGTATTTATACTAATTAATAAGTCAAAATCCATGTCAATAAACCTTAGTATAAAAGTAGACCCTTTGAGAGTAAAACAGATTGTGCAAATATTTCCTGATAGATGTTATGGTTTTGATATTTTAGACAAAATATATGCCACATGCATTTCTGTTCATGCTGACACAGAGGCTTTCTGAAATGTGAGCATATAAATATTCCATACCGGGTCACAAACTGTCTGGAAAACTCCATAAAGAGACATAATGAAGCATGTTGTGTGGGGGGCTGATGTGGGTGCTCATGTTGGTATGTGAGCAAGCCTGTGAAATTCACTTCGAAGAGTTTATTCTCTTGTCAAGGTGAAACACGCCCAGCATCTTGTTCATGCCATTCATTGCATAGTAAACCTTCTTCAAGAATGGCAAAAAGAAAGATAAGCTGTAGCTTAGAGCACATGATGGAAATCAAAATGAGCTAATTTCACAGGAGTGGACTCTATGTTCCACATTAGAGAACATTTCTTGAAGACTGTTAAAAACATTACCTTGCTACTATTTCTTTAAAACTACTAAGTCATCAGTAGACTGTGCCCATTTCCCTCCCCTACCCCAACACATGGCATCTTCAATGGTCTGGACTCATCACAGGTGCTCACTAAGCAACCGTCAAGTCATATTGGGTTATGGACTTGGAAGGCAATGAGGAATGAGCTGAGCCCCTGATGGCGAGCAGAGGGCTGCTCAGGAGAGCGGCTCGCTGACCAGGAGTGCCTCTGCTTTCTCTTGCTTTGTTTTATTTTTTATATATCTTTTATACTTACTTATTTTTGTCTGTGTTGGGTCTTCGTTGCAGTGGTCAGGCTTCTCATTGTGGTGGCTTCTCTTGTTGCAGAGCATGGGCTTTAGGTGGGAGGGCTTCAGTAGTTGTGGCTCGCAGGCTGTAGAGCGCAGGCTCAGTAGTTGTGGCGCATGGGCTGAGTTGTTCCGTGGCATGTGGGATCTTCCTGCACCAAGGCTCGAACCTGTGTCCCCTGCATTGGCAGGCGGATTCTTAACTGCTGCACCAGCAGGGAAGTCCCTCTTCCTTTGTTTTAGAACATGGTCCTACTCTAGGAAGCCAGTTGCCCCTCCACTTAAATTTGTGTACATTTCACTTTTTCTGGAGCTTTGGATCAAGAGCAGAATTCAGGCCAGACTTGAATGTGTGCAGATTTCATCCTTAGATTTCATACTGTCCTAAATTACGATCCTCCCTCTCCTATGCAGGGAGCAGGATTGCATTTGTAGCATAGAAAATCTAAGCAGTTCCCCCTAGGTTTTGTCTGTGCTTTCCGGAGGTCAGAGGGCTAAAGGAGATCGATGCTGTTTGTCCAGCCTGCATTAGGGGAACAGGAAGCTATAATGCCCAACATTTACAAAACACTCACATTATTTATTCATCCGCTCATCCAAAAGACAGTTATCGATCACATTATGTGGAAGGTACCATACTAGGAGCAGCCATGCTAACTAAAATGGCACTCCACCCATCACCAGACCTAATCCAGAGACAGTCCTAAAATCACAGGAGTAAGTAGCAGCACTGACACCGAAAGCCATGTCTTCTGATCCCAGACCCTGTGCTTTTTCTACTCCCCACAGTGCCTTTGTCAGTGAGCTATGGACTGGCCTCAGCAGGTGCCTGCATCTGGAGCTGCCATTCACTCTCCCTCAGCTACATGCTGCCCTTCTGGAAACTTCCCTTACATTTTCAAGTTCCCTTTATTTTCTTCCTGCTCAAAGAGGACATGGGGTGGAGAAACAAGTGGGTGGGTGCCTTCAAGTATGATTTTCCATAAGGTTTGGTCCAGGAAGCAGGGTTGAACAAATGCAAAGTGGAGATTTCAAAGATTAAGAAAAAAGAAAAGAAAAATTCCTTCATGAGCAATAATGAAATCTGAGCTGCCAGACTGTATTTGATGTCATACAAGGGAAGATCTGAGACGGTCCTCAGTATGAGTGTGGGTAGTGAGGAAAGGGGTTACAGTGGGGTCCTAAGGACAATAGTGTAAGTTAGTCAGGGACAGGAATCAAATTACAGCACCTGAAGCTGCACTTTTCAACACCTTATTTTTATTTGTAGAGGACTACAAATCCCAGGGGAGAATGAGGAAGAGAGTCACAAAATGATGAGAAATTGTCTTTAAGTCTTGCCTACTGCCTGATGCTTTCTAGCAAATTATTATTTTCTGATTTTGTTGGGTAATTATCTGCAACGATTAATATTTGGAATTTGAAAGCATGCCATACTTTCAGACATATGATCAGTGCAATGAGCTGGATGTCTGGACAATTCAGTGGTTGGTTCTTCTGGATATCATCAGAAGGTGCAGATAGATGCCTTTCAGGCCTAATATAATGGACTCAATCCTGAAATGGCTCCCTCAGCTTCATAAACCCAGGTGCTATGCTAATGCACCCATATAGGGTGATCAGTTAAGCACTATTGTGGAAAAGACATTCAAAGGGGAGTTTGCTCATTGCTATCATGTTATGCTCCAACGAAGATGGAAATAGATGATGCATAATGGAAAAATAAGTTAGTTTACTTAACCCGTGACCAACAGACTTGCTTACTTTGATGCTTCTTATAATTCTGTGGTAATTACTCCAAGGAAATGAATGGCTCCAGGAAACTCAGGAATACGTTTGTATCCGTGTGACAATCCCAGATGGTGTCCAGGTATGTGGCAGGCTGCCCAGTGGAATAGAGGTGGAGATGGAGCAGACTCAGCAAGAGATGTTTACAGGAAGATGCTCTGAGGAGGGGCTGTGCTCGAATCAGAGGAAGAGGCTGGGCTCTCAGATCAAAACGGGGAGGGAAATCCGGCCAGAGATGGTGGTACTTACAAATGTAGCTGCACAGAGAGCTTTGTCCCCAAGATTCTAGGGATCCAACAATAATGGCAAGGGCTTTTATTTATCCCACACCTTGTAAGGGAACTTCACGACCCCCATTTATGTTAGGAAGGCAGCTATACTCACCACTATACCACCACACCGTATCCTCCAACCATGTTAGTTCTTGAGGAGAGTCAAGTCTCTTCCTGGTTCCAATAATGGTGGTAATTTACCCACACACGTGGATATAGAAGAGGGAGTGATGTAGAGAACAGAGGCTGCCCCAGTGCCGTGGAAGAGGCAGTAAATTTTTCATCTGGACCATTCATGTGAGCAGAGAAAAATTTTCTAATCTTTCCCAGGGATCATTTCATTTTATTGACCTCCTTAAGAGACTTGAAAATGACATAAAAGATATTTTTTATGAATAAAAAATAAAATATTTCTCACTCAACAATCAACAGCTAATTGTGACGTCCCTACTATGCACAGGCACTAGGCCAAGCTTTAGAGAGAGCCACAAACTGATGGGGGCACTCGTGGAACTGACTGTTTAGTTGGGGAATGCAGTGGGAGACAGAGTAAGATAACTGATTGTAAATGTGCACCCACTGCTAAGTGGCAAAGGGTGATACAAACTTGTTACTCATAGAGTGTGTTGCAAAACGGTTTGACCAAACTGGGCTATTTGCAAGGTAAGCATAGAGGGGAGGTGAACACTCCAAGTAGAAAGACTAGCAGGGGCTTCGGCCTGGGATGGAGGAATCCTGGGGAAGGCAAGGCTCTGAAAGTGTTAGTCACATTGAGAGGGCCCGAGGGAAGGACGTAAGAGGTGCCACTGCAGAGGCAGACGGGGGCCAGACCACGGGGCCTTCTGGACAATGCAGAGTTGTGACCGTATCAGAGGAGCAGTGGGGAGCCGTGGAGGGCTCTGAAGAAATGGAGAGGGATGTTTCAAAATGAAAACACTCTGACTGCCGTTTCAGAATGGATTTAGTGGGGCAAATGGAGAAACAGGGAGCCCAGGGCCAGATTTAAAAGCTACTTAGCAACTAAAACCAGTCGAATTTGAGATGGGCTGAGTATGGGGTGAGGGACTGAGAGCTGTCTTTCTGCAATCCTGTGCCTGTATTCTCTTAGTTACCCAAGTAAAGTACTTAGAGTCTTATCCGTCTAGTCAGCTGGAAGATCCGCCAAGGCTGTGACACCCACACGTCTGCACAGCTTCTAGGGGACATAGGACATGTCCCACTTTCCTCCTGGCAGGCTGGGACTGATTGGGGAAACTCTTGCCACCCCTGTCATTTGCCTTTGATTTGAGGAATCTGATAATACATAATAAGCCTCACTCCTTATCTGTCCCTACCCAAGATAAAAAAAATGAAGCCTCATTAAAGATCAAAGTTCCCAAACGTCCTGTCATTGCCCCCATTATTGGAAGAAGGAGAGATTTTGTCACCTCAGAGCAAGTGGTTACCTGCTAAAGCGACCTCAGGGCGGGGCATCCATGTTAATGATTTCGGCCCAACCACAGGGCGTATAGACTTGGGAAACAGCCCTGCCTTTTTCTTGAATGGCAGCAGGATGGAGTGATTTAACAAGCACGCACAGCTCGATTCAAGCCAAACACTGATTTTGCAAAAGCTCAGATCCAGGCATATCTTCCCAGTGGATATGAGAAATAAACGTTGAAACATTCATTCTTGTCACCTGGGCGTAGTGGGATCCGTGTGTTTGCACCAAACACATCAGGCTGTCATGCACAATTAGGAGGTTCTCAAAACCCCAGTCTCTCAGAGAAGGCAGGCTTCTCTGCAAACGTCTGTTCCTCTGTCTGCCTCTGGTGTTACTCCTTTTTTAAACCCATTACCCAACAGTTAATTATTTAAGAGGCAATCATAATTATTCTAAGAGTGATAAAATCATACTTGATCTCAGTTCTGAGTCCTTACTCTCTCTGACAGGCAGTACACTAAGTGTCCTCTTACACTATCTCATTTAATCTTTTTAACAACTCAGAGAAGTAGGGTCTCTCTTTGAGATGGCAACAGGGAGGCTATAGAAGTTGGGTAACTTACAGAGTGTAGCTCAGATATTAAATGGCAGAGGTGGGGGTTAAACAAAACCCATGCCCTTGACCTTGATACTGAACAAATCATCAGTCCTGGCAAGTTGGTCTGTGGCCCACAGTCAGTACTCAATTCAATCAACATTTAATGACTGTCTGCTATGTGCCAGGTACTGTGCTCAGTATAAGGAACACAAGGTGGATAAACTGCGTTTCTTCTTTGACAGGGCTTAAAGTCTTTTGGGAAGTTAAGCTGTTGAAGGAAAATGAGGCGTGGGAGGATGGTCATGTCCCAGGTCTGAGGTGAGGCTGTGGAACTGGCTGCCAAGTGAGGGATATTGGCTTCGCGCAGGAAATAATTCAAGAGGGAGCCATAGTACAGTGAAAGCAAGTTTATTTAGAGAGATACGCATTCTATAGACAGAATGTGGTCCTTAGAAAGTGAGAGTGGCCCTGGAGGATACCAATTCCGTAGACAGAATGTGGGCCCTCTCGTAAGGTGAGACCAGGCCCCGAAATACGGGGTTGTTAGTTTTTATGGGCTGGGTAATTTCATAGGCTAATGAGTAGGAAGAATATTCCAACTATTTTGGAGAAGGGTCAGGGATTTCCAGGAATTGGGGCACTGCCCACTTTTTGGCCTTTCACTGTCATCCTCAGAGCGGTCACGGTGCCTGTGGGCGTGTCATTTGCATATGCCAGTGTATTACAATGAGTGCATAATGAGGCTCAAGGTCTGCTGGGAGTCAAATATCCGCCATCTTGGACCTAGTCGGTTCTCACCGGTTTTTGTCGTATCCCGTTTTCCTCAAGGGGTGTGTTATTCTTTCCCTCGCGGCTCGAAACTTAGACGTCCACGTAACACCGAGACTTGTTGTATTGAATGCTACCCTGGAGGTCAGGCAGAGCTATGGGAGTACTGAGGTGACAGAGGTGAATTCTGACGGGGGTGGAGGTGGGGTGGAAAGCGCAAGGAAAAGTTTAGAAGAGGTGCCCCCTTTTCTGTTGCATCTTGAAAGACCAGCAAGCATCTGACAGGTAGTGGAGACTGCTGGAGGAGGTCATCTCGAGGCTGTGACCTCTGGTTAACCCACAACCTGTACCTGGGCAAGCAGGGTCTCCTCGCTCCCTCCGCTGGCCCAGGAATGTGCGTTCCGCCCGCCATTCCCACAGTGGGAGTCATTTCAAGGATGCAGCCTTGAAAGAGTAATGTGTCACTGGGCCCACGTGGACTGTGTACGGGACTGAACCCCCCGTTAAGGCTGCTGCATAAACTAAGATTCTGGCGGGCCAGTGTGGAGACCTACCTGTCTTGCTGCGCCCAAGACAAGCCTTGGATGTTAGCTCCCTGGCTCATTAGAACTGCCAATCTGGAGCGGCTGCCTCTTTCTTCAGCTGCGTGAGGGACCAGTTTGCGAGCCCACGAGAAGGAAGGGGCTTCCACGTCCATGCGGCAGCGGATCGAAGGCCCTGAGGTGAGAGGGTGCCTGGCGGGCTGGTGCTCCAGGACCGGCTGCTTTGGGGCCAGCACAGGTTGCGGGGAGGAGGGAAGAGGGGGATGTGGGGAGAGGCTGGGCTGGGGTGAGAATGTCTTGCAGTGCCGGCCATAGAAGATTTGTCAAGGAGAGAGGTGACGTGATCACACTCCTTCCGTGGGAGAGCAAAGCTCTCAGGGGTTGTTGCTGGTGCTGTGTGAGGTGCTACATTGAACTCTATAATACCGCTGACCTTTGACCATTTTGACCTGCAAAAATGACAATTTCATACAGTTCGACCTAATACATTTTGGGCTTTTGCTTCTGATTCTGGAAAAGCATTTCTGTATAGTGTGTAGCTATACATTTGGGACTTCCTGGCCTCTGGAGGCCCTAAGAAGTATTTTTGGTGTCCAGTGACTATTTTGAATATATTAGTTTAGCCAATTAGGCAATGAAATAAAATTTTATTTATTTTAGGCTGGAACTAGATTAACTCAGGATGGTAACCCCAGCCATTTCATGGAGATCGGGGTGCTGATTAGTTGTTGATGAAATCAGAAATTTCTGATATCTCTGGGGAAGGAGGTGGATAGGGAATGACGATTAAAGAAGGGCCTGATGGTAAGAACTGCTGGCTGACGTAGACCGCCAGGGAGAGGCAGCAGGAGCACAGACACACCATTCTTCTAAGCAGCCTTGGCTATCCTGGGGCTTGTGCTTACATTTCTTCATCCACAGACTGCTTTCTGAGTATCTAAATGTTTCATGAACAGTTCTAGGCACTGGGGATATGGTTGGATTTAAGCCAGATATATTTGTGTATCTGGTTCCTGGGTTTTAGTGGCAAAAGTAGAATCAATAACAGATGATTAAACTGTTGTTCAGGAAGGTTATATACTGCCAGCCCTGTTCATGAATGTGGCAGAGTAATCTCTCCATGTGGAGAAAGGGTGGGATAGGAGAAAGAGGATCATTTGATGAAGGCCAACTTAGTGCCAGACTTCTTTTAATCCTCTCCATCTCTGGGCAAATTTGGTGTTGTTAGCCCCTTTTAACAGATTTAGAAATTGACTCTCAAGAAAATTGAGAAAATTGCTGGGGGGTCACCCAGCTGGAAGGTAGTGCAGCAGGGATTTAAGCCGGATCTGTTTGTCTTCAAAGCCTTAGTTCTTTTCATCAGTTTCCCTAACACGAAGTGATTTTAGGTTTTGCATGACAAACCTGGAGGATCAAATGCTTATTTGTCCAGGGGCTTATTTTCTTTTCAACTAGAATGGAACTAGAAGAGTGTAATCCTGACCATTTTTGTTGAAAATGGCAACACAAGCTGTAGTGATAGAATTAGAGTGTCAAGGCCAGGAGGCTGACATCTGCCGAAGGCATGAAAACAGAATTTCAAACCCAAGGTAAAGATGAAGCAGCATTCCTGCGAGTCAGATTCCACGAGGATTACTATGTTTAGAGAAAGTAGAAAGATATTGCTTAGAGTCAGCAAGCATGATGAGAATTTGGTCCCTGTTTTGATGAATTTGTACAAGTTGCAACCCAGAGGTCATGCTGTTAATTTGAGTGACATGAATTACCGTGGCTTCTCTATCCCAGATGTGTTAAAACAACAACAAAAGTTTACGTGGCTTAAAGCTGCTTTTCACATTATGCTTTGAGATATGTAATCAGGAAAGGAGTAAAATATGCAAAGAATTCCATTTTCTTTGTTTTAAAAATGACTTTCTGCAGACTTGAGTAAAAAAGACTTGTCCCGATGAGTCCATTCATCCTGAAAAGGTTTTTGTTCTTTTTAAAAGTCGTTTAATTTCCACCGTAGTTTGGTGTGAACAAAGAAAACCAGCAACTCTTCCTTTAGTTGGGTGCCAGGGACATAGTGTGCAGAGCTGATTTTCTTCTTATCATTTTAAAAATGCCCGAGTCCTGGAGTTGCTTTGGTATTTATTATTGATATGAAAAGGGAGCTCATCATTTAATACACTTGTTCCTACCTCCAGGTGATGACAAGTCCCTGTTATTGTGGCTCTGAAACAGACTTGTCATAATGTCCCATCAGATATGCATTTGTCAGGGAGTTGTGTACCTCCAGTGGCCTGGAATAGGGACTCAGGGGCTCAGTGGCAGAAAGTTTTATCTCCAAAAGCTTGTGAACAGCCTTCCATGTTTTGATCCTTTCCTCTCATATTCAGAAAACACCCTGCAGCCAAGCCCTGACTGCTTGGGGCTCTTCCTCTCTCTTGTATAAACAACAAGCACCATTAATGGTCCTTTCGGTCTTGATGAATTCTGTGCACAATGCTCAAGAGAGTATTTGGCTTTGGGGCAAGTCAAACCATGTGGAGTATGTAACACAGACATAAGGTATAAACATTTATTAAAAGAGAAAAGCCCAAAGCCTGGAGCTGGCAGGGCTTGCATAGAAATAAAAGCACATAAACATTGAATTCCAACTATACATTAAAAATGCCACAGGGATGATCAAGTACTTTTGGGTTATTCTATTCTATAATTTTTAATGGTTTCTAAAATCTGAGTACTGGTTGGTTATAATGTTAAAAAAAATTATCCATTAGGTCTTTGTGTGAATAGTATTAGGCCATTAAACCACTGATCAGTATCTCATGCAATGAAAAAGGTCTTTTTTATTCTTTTACAACATGAACCTGTTTTGATTTAGTGCTGAAATGACTGGCCTTTTGTAAGAATGTAACCAATTTCAAGGAAAATGGCAAAGGACCTTGTTCTCAAAGGTATTTAATAGGCCCTAAAAGTTTGACTTAGAGAAAAAAAAGTGCTTGGAATATATCCATACCCAGGATGCAGTAAAGTGTGACAATTCTGAGAGGACGGACAAGACTTTCTCTCTGATTTCAGTCAGAATTGTCTTTTCTCACGATGCTCCTACCAAGAGTGGGAAATATATATATATATATATGTTTTTTACATGCAGCTTAGCATGTGATTCATGTTCGTTTTGACAATAGGTGATGTAGGTAAGATGGGCATTATCATCGAATTTTAGAAAGGGAGGAAATGGAAGTCAGAGAAGTTAAGAGATTTGTTCCTGGTCATGCAGTAAGTGAATAGAAATGCTTGTACGTGAACCCTGGTCACTCTGACACCAAATGGTTCTTCTCTTTATGTAGAAGCACCAGGGCCCCATTAGCAGGCCCAGTGATCAGTTCTCACCCCAAGCCCCAACACCACGCTTCCAGGGTGCCATCCCCGCTCAGAGCTTTTTCAGCAAGCTGTGCTTAAGGAGGGACCTCCCTGAACACAGCTTTTCTGCCCTGACATGGCTTTCCCCACCAGCCCTCTGTCATGTCAATAGTTCAAAGTCTGAAAGAAACACCACATCAGCAACTGGCGTGGGAAGTGACTGCATGGTCTGCAGTGGCCTCCTGGAGACACAGAAGAGGGGCAGGGAGCTGGTAGGACATGGTTTTAACCTTACCTTCTTGTTGCATAAATTGAAACTAAACATCAGAAATACCTCTCCCTTAAGGTTCTGCTCAGTAATTTCCTGGACCCTGCTCTGTTCATTCCTCTGCTCATTCCTCACGTCTTGATGGAGCCCTGG
Source organism: Phocoena sinus (assembly GCF_008692025.1). NCBI lineage: Eukaryota > Metazoa > Chordata > Mammalia > Artiodactyla > Phocoenidae > Phocoena > Phocoena sinus. The sequence goes on from NC_045766.1 coordinate 35,857,429, forward strand.
CCCCCTGGCAGACACTGAGCCTGCCCTCAGGACATGCACAGTCCTCAGGGGACAGGGATGGGAGAAAAGAAGCCAGTGCTGGTTTGGAGGTGGTAGGCAGCTAAAACCTTGCGGGTCCCAGAAAGCCATATATCTCTTGTCCCCAACCCCCTCCTGTGCTCTGCACATAACAGCAGCATTTGATGGTTTTGCCTCCCCCTGACTGTGATGTTCTCCTCAAGCATTTCTGGAAGCCCTTGGAATGTGTCTCATGTGTGGTCATAAACAAGTCTGGTCTGCCTTCACGTAGCATCTGCTGTTTCTTCCCTCTCCTCTCCAGCCTGCCTCTTCTGGGTTTTGTCGTGTCCCACCAGATACCAGAGCTGATGTGCTAGGCCAAGAGGTGGGAAGGCCTCTGTGTGTAGCCCTCTGCTGGAGGGCTTCCAGTGACTTACAGAGTTTTTAGAGAAATAGCTCATTCAGGTTGAGTTCCTGGCTTTCCTTCCCCCAGACCCAAGCTGGAGTTGATGTGAGATGGGCCAGAGAAAAACCTCAGTGACAGCCACTATGTGGTCCTCAGAATTTCCCTCCACTTCTGACGTCCACCATGTCTCTTTCCAATTGAGTGAGTTTTCTATCTGTGCCCACAGTCCCCCTTATAGGCCAATTGCTTCCTTATGTAAAGACTCCTGGGAAGCCCACTCATGAGTTCTGCTGCATGCCTGAACCCCAGCAGGCAGTCGGGGCCACACTGAGAGGGTGCCGTGCTAGTAGGGAGTTCAGGGAGAGGGCCCTGGGCTGTACCCCACTGCACTCTCCCACTCTTCTGTGGCAGGAAGGCTCTGGGGGCCCAGCTGCGGACACAGTCTCTTTGAGGGAGAGGCCTGAAACCCTGTTAAGGAACAAGACAGGTTTTCTTTCTATGGTTAGAAATAAAAATGTGTTACGATTATGTTGGTTACATGAATGGAAAGGACAGCACTTACTCATCCTGGGGTGTAATCAGTGGAGGAGTAAAATGACGTAAGGTCATTTGTTAATTTGACAAGAAGGTGAGGTGAAAAAAGCAGGAAGGCATTGGAGGTCTGACATAAAGGAGCTGGTAGGGAGAGTACAGAAAAGAGAGACAATGGGTGAAAGCAGAAATGTAGCAAAGACCGTCCAGTTTTAATGGGGGCAACACTTTCTCTTCAGTTGGGTGTTGCTTAATATTGGCTGTGCCCAGAGGTCCTTGTTTGTGTGGCAGGTAGTGCCAACCCTGCAATCTATATTTTAAACAGTAAGTTTTTTCTTAAAAACACAGACTAGGGCTTCCCTGGTGGCGCAGTGGTTGAGAGTCCGCCTGCCGATGCAGGGGACGGGGGTTCGTGCCCCGGTCCGGGAGGATCCCACATGCTGCGGAGCGGCTGGGCCCGTGAGCCATGGCCGCTGAGCCTGCGCGTCCAGAGCCTGTGCTCCGCAGTGGGAGGGGCCACAACAGTGAGAGGCCCACGTACCGCAAAAAAAAAAAAAAAAAAAAAAAAAAAACACAGACTACCTCCTATGTCCAAAAATGTGATAGTTGTGTACTCTAGGAAAACATTTCATTCAACTTTTTTTTTGCGGTACGCGGGCCTCTCGCTGCTGTGGCCTCTCCCGTTGCAGAGCACAGGCTCTGGACGTGCAGGCTCAGCGGCCATGGCTCACGGGCCTAGCCGCTCCACGGCATGTGGGATCTTCCTGGACCGGGACACGAACCTGGGTCCCCTGCATCGGCAGGCGGACTCTCAACCACTGCACCACCAGGGAAGCCCTCATTCAACATTTGATGCATATTTATTGAGGACTTAATTATGTTTCAGGCATTGTATTGAACATTTATCTTGTGAAGATAAGATCACAGGCCTGGTTTATATGACATGAGCCAAAACAATTCATAGAAGGCACTAGCAGGCTTTGCACACTAACATGGAATTCGTAACAAATTTTGTGCCAATGCTGGTAGACATAGAAAAGGGAACATGGGGTAAGGGAAAGGGGAAGAGGGTTTTTACAATTTATCTGAATCTGAGTGTGGACACTTTATTTTGTTTCGGCAGACCTTGCAAAATATTATAATAATTACGAATTAATCTGTCTGAGAGTGGACACTCTTGAGGGAGGCTTGTGTCATGGAAGTGTCTGGGTTCTCACTCTGCCACTCACTGGGTATGTTTCCTTGGGCAAGTCACTGAATTCATTGCTCTGATACCTAGTTTCCTCATCTACAAAATTTGAAATTAGGCACAAGCTACATGGGATCCCTTCCAGTTTAAGATTTAATCATATTTCGGGCCTTGTGTTCATTTATTCCTTCATTTAACAATATTTACTAAGACATAACTATGTGTCATATCCACTGTACAAGTCATACACAGTGGCATTGGGTATATAGTGGTAAATAAAGACAAGGAGCTTGGCTTGTGGAGTTTGCATATGAGAGGGAGAGGCAGACAACCAACAAGTCAACGTCCAAATAAATAAGTACATCAGCACGACTTGGGCTAAGAAGTAAACACGTGGGATGATGAGATAAAGAATAATTGTGAGGAGTGGTGCTTCAGAAACGGAAGCCAAGGAAGTCCTTTCTTGATCTGGGTGGTAGACACAGGATGTGTTCATTTGTGAGAATTACATAATTGGGCAATCTTTAGTATGTATTTCAGGAAAAAGACTTATTTGCTTTAACAAAAAGGCCAGGTTAAAATTGTGTGTATATACTTTAGAGATTCAACTAGTTCTGTTGGGTCTCTTGGGAGAAACAGCAGTCCACCTCTGTCTCCTATATTTCCCCTTCCCTGGGGGGAAAACTGCTTTTTCCTCTTAGATGGGTATGTTGGTACCTCCTTGTGTTTATGGTTTGCGGTATTTTAGCTTTCTTCCTCCTCCTTTCACCTGTGGGAAAGGCCCACAAGTGTCCCTTTCCAATCCTCCTGATACAGATTTATCCTCAGTGTGGTTAGAGTAATATTCAATATTCACATTATTATGACCACACAAACACTATTCATAGCTGAACTGTGATTACTTGTAATCACATAGGATGACATTTTTTTTCTGCATAACTTTTTGCTTTTCCTGGAATTAATAATTATCTTGTCTTTGAACTAAGTATATTTCCCATATATGTATCCCTTATTCAATCTCACATACTCTTCTGGTTGTTGATATATCCTCTCAAAATAGCCATTTACATCAGGCATGCCATTTACATCAGTTTCGTGTTCTTGGAAAAGGCTCTCCTGAATTCTTCCAAGCTATGCCATTTGGGGTTAGCCTCTGTTCCTGCAGCCCAGCTCTCATCCTTCACCTCGCTCCCTCACTCCCCAGTTGGAATGGTTTCCTCAATCCTACATCTTTCCTTTTCATTGGTTTTATCCCTCATTTTGCTGAGGCATACTTCTAATAGTTCCCTGGAAAAGGGTTCATGGGAGGTAAAGTTATTGAAATTTTACTTGTCCAAATACATCTTTATTCTGTCTTCACACTTGCTTGGTGATTTGGTTGTATGGATTTCTAGGTCAGAAATCATCACCAAGAATTTTGAAGGCATTGCTTCCTTCCAGTCTTCCAGGCATTGTTTCTACCTTCCAGTGCTGCTGTTGAACTGTCCAGAGCTGTGGTTCTTTATCCTTTGTATACAACTTGTTTTTTATATTCTCCCTGGAAGCTTTTAAGACCTATTCTTTGGCCCTAGTAAACTGAAATTTCATACCGAATGTGCCACGGTGTGAATCTGTTTTTGTACATGGTGTTGGGCATTTTGTGGGGTCTTTCAGTCTGAGCACTCGTATCTTTTTTTCCTGGAAAGTGTTCTTAATTATTTCATTGTTGATTTCTTCCCCTTGGTTTTCTCTTTTCTCTAAGTACTGTAATTGAAATGTGAGGCCTCCTGAACTGTTTGTCTAATATTTTTATTGTTTTTTTCCCCCCTATTTAGCATCTGTTTGAGTTTTTATCTTTCTAGGAGATATCCTCAATTTTATCTTCAGAATTTTCTATTGAGTTTTTCTTTTCTCCTATCCTGTTTTTCATTTCCAGAGCCCTTTTTTTGTTCTCTGGGTGTCCTAAAAAAACAAACAAAAAAACCCCATCCCTTCCTTCTTTCTCTTCATTTTTTCTTATATCTCTAAAGCTGTTAATGAGTATTTTTTTTTCTTCTCTCTATATAGTTCTGTTTCTTGCAAATAGTCTCCCTGCAACCCTGCCCTTTAAAAATTTGTCTCTGTATTATTAGAGTCTTCCACTAAGTAGGTGGTAAGGTTGTGTTGTCTGCTCACATTGAAGAGTGTTGACCTAAAAGCTGATTAGAAACGTTGAACATGTGGGTAGGGCTTCTTAACTCCAAGTAGATCACTCCAAAGGTGATCCGGCTGGTATTTTTTTGTGGGAGAATCCTGGATGTTCATCATTTGGGGGTCTTTCCTCTTGACTGGCCACATTCCCCAATAATTTTTCCAATCTCTTTGTGGAGAGTGAAGTCCTGGGAAAGAGGTCTGGGAGATCTAAGTGTACATTACACAAGCCTTCTCTCTCCCTCCATTTTCTGTATGGTACCCTTGCCCTCAACTGTGCATCATGTTCCCTGTACAGGGGTCCCATATTTCATCTTTTCTGGAGATAAACCTCTGATCTCTTGTTGGGATCGGGTGGGAGAGAGAACAGCGGCCCCGTTGCAGAGTCGGGGAGGGACTTTCTACACAGCTTTGGACTATGTTCCTTGTTTTATACCCCCATTCATCCCACTCCCTGAGGTGCCTAGGGCCACCGTTTTATGAACCATTTAGGATTCTACAGTGTACATCAGGTGTTTCGTAGCCTTTCTACAGCCAACTTAGGAGGCATCTTTCTCAGAACTGCTATCAGTTCTTACACTTCCCATTGCTTCCCAGCCTCCAAAATTTTATTATTGTGGTTTCCTTTTCTCTTTTCCCCATCCTTGTAGGTTTATGTCTTTTTGAAAAATCACTTTACTGTATATTTAGTGAGGTTTCAGGAGGGAATAAAAGTCAATATGTGTGTTTAATCCACCATCTTTACCTGTATGCTCCTGTGTGAAGCCTTTAAGGCATGGATGTGACATGAGCTGATTTATGTTTTAAAATATCATTTCTCTGCTACATTGGAGAATGGATTGGAAAAGAGCAAGGTGGGGCCACTTGCTGCAGTCTGTACTAGAAGAGACAAAGATGGGGCCAGGCAGGGGCAGGCGAGACAGAAAGAAATGCATGGCTCTGAAGCATGTTTTGTGTGTACAAACAAAGGACTTGCTGATGATGAGAAGTGAAGGAGAGGGAGGAACAAGGGTGAGCACTTACAGTTTTTGCTTGAGCAGCTGAATGCATGAAGGTGTTATTTACCAAGATGGAGAAAGCTGGGAGATAAAGGCCTTTCATATTAGAGACAAATAGTTATTTCAGGGCTGCTCAGAGGTCTTTGTAGACCTGGGCTCCAAAGGTTATTGTACAGTGAGAAAACAATTTTTATATGGTTTTATTTCCTGGCTGTTTGTTTACATGATGGTAGCTTATAGGTGCTTAAGTAGCAGAAGAGTAAAAGGACTGACTGTGGTGTTGGCGTATAGCCAAATGCTACTCTAAGTAAATGTTCGTTCTTGCTGTTTCTTCTCCAGGTAGTGCTGTGCATTACAATAAGGTATTTTTTTTGTTTTTTTAAAAAACTAAATTTATTTATTTATTTATTTATGGCTGCGTTGGGTCTTCGTTGCTGCGTGTGGGCTTTCTCTAGTTGTGGCCAGCGGGGGCTACTCTTTGTCGCGGTGCACGGGCTTCTCATTGTGGTGACTTCTCTTGTTGCAGAGCGTGGGCTCTAGGTGTGCGGGCTTCAGTAGTTGTGGCACGCGGTCTCTAGAGCACAGGCTCAGTAATTGTGGTGCACGGGCTTAGTTGCTCCGCGGCATGTGGGATCTTCCGAGACCAGGGATGGAACCCATGTCCCCTGCATTGGCAAGTGGATTCTTAAGCACTGCACCACCAGGGAAGTCCCAGGTATGGGTTTTAACGTCAGAACAAATCTAAGAAGTCACAGAATCTAAAGACATTCTTTCTGATTTAGGAAGCACCCATAGGAGTCTTAAAATTCTTAAATATCTTTTCTCATTCTCACAGTAGTTTTTAATATCATTTGATTTGACTTTATTTAAGAGCAAAAGAACTTGTTGGTTTAGTTCAACAAATAACCAATATTATAAGAAAATGAATTGAAGTTGCTGTATTCATTTGACATTCAAAGTAGGTAATTTGGTAGTAATTATGTGATCCCTTAGCTGACTTATTTTATGGACACAGATAGTGATATGGAGACAGTTTTACAGACCAACACGTTAAAAAAAAACAACCACCACACTTCCCTTCGTCATTTAAAACTATTTTCTATACCTATTTGTCTTATACAGTGACAATCTTTTTTTTTTTTTTTTTTTTTTTTTTTTTTGCGGGCCTCTCACCGCTGTGGCCTCCCCCGTTGCGGAGCACAGGCTCCGGACGCGCAGGCTCAGCGGCCATGGCTCACGGGCCCAGCCGCTCCGCGGCATGTGGGATCTTCCCGGACCGGGGCACAAACCCATGTCCCCTGCATCGGCAGGCGGACTCTCAACCACTGCGCCACCAGGGAAGCCCTACAGTGACAATCTTAATGAGCTCTTTAATTTAAAGTTCAGTTCAGCAAATCACTTAAGGGACTGTTTAATCTTTACTGTGTTTTCACTGACTGTTTTATAGCGTTACATACTTAAAAAGAAATTACATATTGAAAGCTCAGTTCTAAAGACTTCAGGAGCAAATCTCCTGCTGAAGTCTGGGACGCTTATGACCACAGTGCTCATTTGTAGATTGCTTAAAAGATGTAAGTTTTTTTTTTTCCCCCCTACAATTAACTGTTAGAGAAGAACTTGTCTCTAGGGTGGAATATGAATGTGTGAATGAAAAGCCATTTGCTGAAGAAGGGGGGAAAAGGAGAGGAAGAAAGTGCTAGATATCCCAATATTAGATCATAGCTATTTAGTAATGCTATCATATAAAAAAATAAAGGAAGGAAGGAAATGATTTCTAGTTAATGATTTGTTATAAATACTAGGTTATAGCATGTAGAAATCGATCAATGATCTTACTTAGAATTTAATAGTAAACAAGAGTTATCTGTAACTATGTGATTAGATAGATAACTTGTTTCCTAGTCTCTCCTTTCATCCAAACTCTCACCTACTGCCCCCTCCCCCTACCCCCCCATTGGTTAAATGGAAATGTAGATTTGATTTACATGGGTGGTTAACATATGCAAACAAAGCTAAAAATAGATAAAACTATTCTGAATTGTGGTAAATATTAATTTACCTTTCAACACAGTAATACTTACTGGTACTTTTGTTCTGGATCTCAAAGTCCAGGGAAACTAGACTTCAGACTGGCTCTTCCTCACCTCTATCTGGATGCTTTTGTATAAGGAGGCCAATGAGTTCCTTGATTCTTAGTCTATAAGAATAAACACACTTCTCAGTAGTACCTGCACCACTCCTAGATCTCAGGCTTGGCTAAGAGGACAAGGACATGGCCAAGATATTGTACAACAGATCAAAAAACAGAAGCCCACGTGGGAAGGAGACAGAATTATCTTTCCTGTCTTTGTGAATACCCCAGGAATCAGAAATGCAAGGCTTATTTTTCATTTCAAAGTGAGACTGTAATGTTTTTCCTAAGTGTACAAGAATTTTAATCTGGAACTGTGAATTTTAAAAATAAAATTTAACAACTACCAAAGTTTTATAGACCATTTGGGGAGAATGAAGGGCAGGTAGTAATACATAAATACTGAAATACCTTAGTCACCATTCTAAAAATAAAATTACACTATAAAAGTATTTGATTTTCAGAAAAACACAAAGACTGCAGAGAAAAAGTTTTCTTTTGATTTTCCCTTTCTTTGTGGCTTATTTCCTTTCTGGCCTTTCTTCCTTGAGCTGAAAGGTCTCATGTGTTATTACGTCTTGGAGGGCCATCTATTCAGGAGGCTGAGATCTCAATGTTCAACTCTTACATTTATTCAGAAAATAATAGTTCTGCACTAAATCTGTCAGGCACTGTTTTAGGCACAATTTTGGGCATGGACAGGAGTGAACAAAACAGTTAAGTATCTTTGCCCTGTGGAACTTAAAGTGGGTGGCAAAGGGTACAGAAAATAGTAATGTTAATTTAAACATAGAATATATTAGATAGTGATAAGTGCTAAGGAGGACAATGAAATAGGGAGGATGATATGGAAGATGAGGGGGCGGCAATTGTAAACAGCACTGTCAGGGAAGGTCTCACTGAGAAGATGCCACCTGAATAAAAGCCTGAAGGAGATAGGGAGGGAGCCACTCAGAGATCTGGGCAGACAGAACAGCGAGTACAGAGCCCTAAGAAGGAGTGCAACTGATGAACAGAAGGACCAGAAGGAGGCAGGTGCAGCTGGAGGGAGAAGGTGGGTAGTAAGAAGTATCAGAGGGGTGATAGAGGCAAGTTGTGTAGAACCTTGTAGGCCATCAAAAGGACTTTTGCTTTCTCTCCCGAG